>NC_087481.1:51025460-51329640 GCF_036417665.1 Passer domesticus
GGGTGGATTAAAAACCAAAAATTTTAAAATCAGGTTTCTGGATCAGGAAATCCCAGCAAGCTACAGGCATAAGCAATATATCTTTCAGCTCAATATTTCTGTAAGTCAGAAAAACACCCAAACAGGGCTCCAATATGGATTATCCATGGATGTCCATGGGAAGAATATTTTTTTGCTCCACATGCAACCTGAATTACAGTATTACTTGTGCAGCTGATGCTATTCAAAGTATCATTTCTTTGCTGTCCCTTTATTCTTATTGCTAAATTCTTTAGCCTTTCTCCTACTCTTTTCCCTGTTTGGCTTCATATTCCAGGAAGAACCCAATGCCTACAAGTGTGCTTTGCAGCTCCAGCTCTGTTGTCATTTCCAGTGCTCTCTGCAGTCTGTGGGCCAAGGAAAGCAGGTGCAGATCCATCCCCTCCTGCAGCATTTCACCCACTTCCACGGCCCCTTTACTTTAATTTTCGTTTCACTGTCTGGGGTCAGTCCTTGTACAGGGACAATTAACACTGAGCCTCTGAAATCTGATAGGGATTTAAAGCAGTGGGTGAGTGGTTGCCACCTGGTGAGAGGAGGAGGAAGGAGGGGGAGGATGAATGAGCTGCCCTTTTCCTTTCTCATCCGGCACACATTAGTGGATCAATGACTGAAATGGATGAGGGTGCTGCTGAAGTGTCGGCACTGCAATGATGTAGCTGCTATTAATGGCTAGAGCTCCAGCCCGGAAATTATAGATGAAGAAATGGAAAAAAAAAATATTTCTGTGGGCTCTGAATTGGTGATTTGAGGATTGTAATTTAGTGCTCGCTTTCATATTTCATAAAAAGGCTACTGTGCACATTTTCAGAAGTTCGCCTGTTAGTTAAGGAAGGAATAAAGTCAATAAACTGTATTTGATCTCAATTCTCCTTCCACTCTCCATCTAAGATACGACACACAATCAGCAATGGTGGCTTTCCTTTAAATCAAGGTTCATGCTTTTCAGCAGATCTCTTTGCAGTGGGGAAATGTACCACCAGCTCTCTGGCTGTCTGGATTCAGAGCAAACATACAAAATATTTTAGTTTATATAGCCTGTGAACTCAGTATATTTCAAGGTCAAATTCCTATTTCACTGAAATCACTGGCAAACACATGGTTATCTTCAGGCAGCCTGGATCTAGACACAGTAAAGAAAAAACAACCCAAAACTGATCAAAGCAACCCCAAAATCCCACAGCAAAAGCACCTTGTCTTGCAAAACTGTTGAAAAGGACAAATCTGCTATTCTCAGCTAAATCTGTGACCCGGGGGAGGCTGTACCCTTCCACCAGCAGTCTGACCAATACCAGAATTCAACAGGGTTTTATCCATATTGACTTTCTGTGGGCTTCCCTTCTCCTGCAGCAGTCAGGTCACAGGGGGAGCACGAAGGGAGGGAGCTCAGCTCCCTCCTCACTGACAGTGATGCAAAGCAACACCCTCTGCTTCTGAGACACTAAAAAGTGAATATATCAAATCCTATAAGAAAGATGTCTATAGAGCAGTGTTCCCACTCTCATCTTTCAGGTTAACCTACTTTCTGCCTCCTGCTCTCAGGCTTTTCCCAGAGTCCCTGCTGTGGTTGCTGCTGTGGCTGCAGCTGCCCTTTCTGCGAGCAGCCAAGGGGAAGGCATCCAGCATGGGCTGGCTGAAACAACAATAGCTGGTCCTGAAAAGCAGCTCCTACCTAAATCCACAGCAGTCACGCCTGCCGAGATGAGGGAATTCTGCCCTTCACATGATTGCACCACGCTGCTGGGGCACCCGCCAGTCCCCACTCCCAGCCTTTCCTGCCTGGCAATTAATTCCCCACAGCTCTCTTAGTGGAAGCTTCAGTGTGTGCCAAAAAGGTTTTTCTCTAATTTCGGTCTCCTAACTTTTTTTCTGTGCTCCCTAAATAGCAAAGCCTGTCTGATAAGGCAGCCCGCGGTGAGCGAGGAGAGGAGGCACTGAGGTAAACAACAACGGGTGATCGGGCATAAATATTTCAGAAAAATGTGCCAGCATAAAAGGCTTGGCTGCAGCTATTCCTCCTCAGGGGTCAGGCTGCAAAAGCCTCTTCCTCACTCCCCCAGCATCTGCCTCCCTGGCTCTGAGGCATGGACACATCCAAGCGTCCAATAAATCCCAGGGACGGCCAAGGCAGGGGAGCGAGTATTTACTTTGTGCTCGTAAAACAGTGCTTATAATTCTGCCTTGTCGGTGGCTAATTAAAGCCTGCACGGCCAGTTCATCATCGGTGGGGGCTGCCAGCCCCGGTCGCTGTGCTGTGCTAAAGCCAGCCCGACGGGACTCGCGTGTTCCCGGAGATTGGGGCGGCTCCTGCTCCTCATGGCTGCGCCGCTGCTGCCGGCCCTGGGCTATCCCGGCAATGGCACATCAGCAGCTTGACCCTTTTCTAACAGACTGGTTCACGGAAAACGCTTCACTGCAGCTGGTATTTACCTCAAAATGCGCATTGTAGAGAAAAAAAATCTGTAACACCCTGCCCTAAGGACCCAAAGCAGAGATTCAGCGCTCCCCGGGGGTTTCTGCTGCGCTGCTCAGAGGCTGCTCTGCCCCACAGCCCCAGCTGATCTGACCAGGGCAGAAGGGGGTGATGCACCTGCTGCCAGGCCAGCTCCTGCCTGAACACATCTGGTTCATCCTGCAGAGCTGAGCACAGCCGTGCTGCTGCAGGACACACAGCCCGGCGCTCAGCTTTCTGAGAAGGTGGGAACGTCTTTGCCCTGCTGAATTCTAATGGGAGCTGCACTCTGAGTCTATTAAGCAGCCTCTTAGTGCAAAATATCATGTTTGTAAAGACTGATAAAGAACTCAGGAAATTACTAAAGACTGCGGGCTGTCACCCTGAAAGTCACATCAGACCCAAATATTGTGCACACAGAAGCATCCTTAAACCACTCCAGCTGTGTGGATTAGGGTAGATGCCAGCTTGGGAATTCTCTGTGTTTGGATTCAAGCAGTGGAGTCAAGGATCCAAGTGGTGGGACTGCCCTGTGAATAAGCAGGGTTTTCATGGTCCAACTCAAATTCATCTAACATTTATGTGTTCTAAATGTGGAACAATCAGGATGCCTAGAGAAAAATAAGTGGAGCAAAATCTCGAGTTCTGGGTTCATCTGAGGGCTTGTGGGTTCCTCTTGTGCTCTTCAGAGCTCAGACAGCCCCGGTGGCTCTCAGCCCTGCAGCCACAAGACGAAAAATCCTCATTGTGCTCCTGGAAGGAAAAATGCTGCCAGAGCCCTGAAGTTTAAGGACTTTACTCATGGTGTATGGGACTTCTTAGAAAAGCTGGTTCCTTGCTTATTGATAATTTTTCCTCTGGTTCTGATTACAGAGAACAATATTGCTAAACAGAACATTAGAAAGTCAATTAAACATTGCAAAAGATAAAAAAGGGCACCTATTCTAAAAATATTTCCTTATTTCTATTTTTTCTGTCTGTCTCTGTAAACTTACCTGACTATATTTGCATTCAAGATATATAATTAGTATAATATTAAACTCTTTTGTGGGAGATAATTACTTTCTGTATTTGACTTACTTTGAGAAAATACAGCCAGAATGTGGATTTTCCTAATCAGGCCCACTGCTTGGAGATAAATAATTCATCTTTTAACATGTAATCTATTAATTTTTAATTAATAGTACATACAAGACTGGACAATTATTGTTACTTCTTTTGGCCTTTTCCACTTAGCATAGAAGCTGGAATAATAAAGCTTAGCATATTCAAAATGATTCAACAAAATGTTATTTCTGACTCTTGAGAGTGTAACTCTCAAGATTGGTTTCATTTCACATAGAAAATAAAAGTAAATCTAATATGTGTTATATGAAACTGTAAGGGGAAAAGCACAGAACCAACACAATGATCCCAGCTTCTTGTCCTCTAAAGGTCAGCTGTGAGGATGTGACACAGTGTCAAATTACCAGGGCAAAAGGAGCTGAAATGCTGAAGTATGACAATAAAAAAGAAAGAAAATGAAGACTTGAACAATTCCAGGTCACTGCATTGTAGTCCTCAGAGCATCCACCTGCTCTGTAAATATTGCTTAATTAAATGTACTTAGATTGACAGCAATATTTAATTCCAATTGCATTATAGCAGAATCACTAGCTGCAATATTAATTCCAGATTCCACAGTGGAAGCAAACCAGGAGTGGGTTTAACTTACATCCTGATCAAGAATTTATTGTGCAGGGCCAAAAGCGTCAAGTCTAAGGACAATATTAATTTATTACAAGGTCATACAGACCTCCACCTTCCCGATTCATGTTCTCTGCTCCTAACTTTACAGAAGACCTGCGTAGAGGTTAACTGCTTTGTCTGAATGTCATGAAGAAGAATGAAGCAAATAAGGTCACCCCTTCAAATTTTAGCTTCCTAGAACTGGTACTACATCCAGCAGACACTTGTCTTGGATGCTGTGAGGAGGAAAGGCATGGAGCAGTGGCTGAATGGGAAATCTGACATGACTACAAAAAATGGACTTATGATGTGTAGAAAATTCAGGTCTGTCAGTCAGACAAAATGTGAGACTCTGCTAAACTAAATGAGCTTGTTTATCACTGTAATTATGTAGCTTTACAATGATAAGGTATTGCATCTACATGTCTTACTCTGTGCCAGGAACTGTTCTGCAGAAACCCAGTAAATTTAATTATGAGAGATAGAAAAAAAATTCCTTTATTTCATGATCTATCCACCCCTGCAATGATTACTCTGGGGAAATTCCCACTGAAGCCAACCAGATGGTTCCTACCTTGTTGTACACCCAGCTTATTTTCTTTTAAGCTATGAAGTGGTTTACAATGCCATTTTTCTCTGGAGCTGTCTTGCATTTGCCAGACCTCTGACTGTGTGTGAATTCTCTTTTATTGTATATGTGGGTGAACAGCTAGTTTTCTTTTTTACCACAGACAGCAAATCCCACTTTGGATTCATATAAATGAGGGCATGAATCACAAAGGTATCTGGTCCAAACATGCTTTCAACAAGATGACTCCCATTGACTTCGTTACAAGGGAGTCAATAATCAGATTTAATGTCACTGAGCCACAAGGGTGCATTTCCACCAACACCCATAGTGAACTCTGGAACACTTGTCTATGGACCAATATTGTGTATTTCTGCTTCTGACTGATCCCTTGCTCCCTTTCTGCACAGATGTGTAAATCTGCAGCAAACTGGAAGTGGTTGGATGACAGAGCTCCTTGTTTTTCCTGTGCCTGCTGGAAACCAATTCCAGGGGTAACCAACCAGGTCCTGAGGGCAGGAGGAAATGTGCCTGTGAAACTCTCCAAGGCAACCTCTGTCCTTGTGTCAGGAGCCAGCTCAAGCCCCACACGCTGTTCAAGGGATTTACCCAGGACAGAAGTGTGGCTGGGCATTGTTCTCAGCAGAAAGGCAAATTTCTGCTATTTCTCCTTTCTTCTCATAATTATTCCAGGCTAACAGAAGGAATATCATACAGGTTTTGGAAAAATGATGAACACTGATGATATCTCTCAGGAAACTTTTCTTGAAGTCAAATCTTTGTAAAACTACAACTGCCCAGATTAAAGGCTGAACCTAAATTGGCAGGTGCCTGATTGAGGAATAGTATATACTTTATCTGATTTGAGACTATGTAGCTCCAAGGAGTTCTTTAAAGAGAGATAAATCATTAATCCCCACAATCAGTTCAGAGCAGCCAGAAAAGAAGATAAAGTTCCTGTGTCTTTGTGCCACATATACCCCCAGGCATTTTCTAACAGATTTCTCTGCAGTTTGAATTCAGCCCTCTACTTCAGAGTCGAGACACACGGGGAAGCTGTGTTTGAAAGAAAGGAAAATAACTGAAAACTCTCAAGAGATATAATTTAAAATGGATGGTGGTGTGATGGGGAAATTTATTTGCAAGCATTATGTCATATTTTTTCTTAGATACCCATTAAGAGCATACACAATACCTGGATGACTTAACCTGTGGCCATTATTTATTGTAACCTGTGTTTTCCCCAGAGTGAGTGCCTGAATTCGAATCTTCCATTAATGGCTAAGTGCACTTCTGGGAAGGGTAAACAGAACAGCAAAGGCCTGGATCCCCAGGCAAGAAGCACACAGCAATCAAAGCCAGAAAGAAGAAAAGTGGCTGTAAGTGTCCTCTTTGCTCCTGGACAGGCTGGGTAAGACTGGCCTTAGTGAAAATGAGAAGACCCAGCAGTTTGCTCATTGTGCCCACAGTTTGCTCCAATCTTTCCCTTTTTTCTGTGGAATAAAGAGCCCATTTTCAGGCCCTGGGGAGAAAAGCATTCACTGAGGAATGGCTCCAGCACAGTGATCTGTGCAATGCAGAGATTTGCCACACAGCATCTTTGTTGCAGAATTACAGTGATGATCAAAGCCAGTTTAATCAGCTCTGTGGTTTGTAAGTGTTTGCAGCCCCTTCTGCCCGCCTGCCACTGGCCAGGATGTCTCCTTCACTTTGGACAGCAATGATGCAGGGAAAACCAATCACAGGTCTGTGGCCAGCCTCCCCCCAGGAATGTGTTCACCCTCATCCTTCAATGAGAGGACAGATGGAAATATGAATTACGAGTGGGAGATGTTGCCAAGTCTACCCATTGAGGGAAGGACTTCTGAGGGAAGGTCATCTTTTCTATCTGTTCCCTGCCCCATGAAGCCTCTGAAATGAGCTCAGAAGATTTCCAGAACCATTTGGAAGTGTGTGCCTATGAACTGAAGCATGGCCTACCAGCATCATACAAGGCTGTTGGTTTGGCTGCCAAGCCCAAGCACAAAGCAGAGCTGATTTCAGAGACATGATGGAGATCCTCTGACTCACAAACATCTTTCTGTGAGCATCTCCTATGGCTCCACTCTCATTTTATGCTGGTCAGACAATGCAGAGATCCCTGGAGAGAAATCAAATGTACTGTGCTGCTGAATCTCACAAACTCACAGTTTTCAGTGTTAAAACTATTGGACTTCAAAGCTAAACCCAGATGAATGTTTCTGAGGAGGAAAGCAGATCCTTTTAGTGTCTGAACCATTAAGCTGTACTTAAAAGAATGAGGGAAAGGTCTCAAAAGTCTTGTTTAATACAAGCTGCTATTCTAGATTTCATTCCTCCCCCAGCTGGTATTTCCTGCTCTGCAAGACACAGGGGAAAGCTAAGGCATTATTTAATGGGATTTCTCTGAAAGAGAAATCTTTAAGCTCTGCTATGGCACTAGAAGCAGGGGTGGCTGGGGGAGCTGCATGGCTGGTACCTGCCCAGGAGTGCGTGCTGTGCAGAGAGTCCTGGAAAGTGAAAGCAGAGAGGCTGTTATTCCAGAAATCTGCCTCTGCTCTATCGAAGACAAATCTAATTTAAGCATATTTTTGAGGATTTAAATGGGGAAAAGCCTTGTCCTTGTTCTCTGCACAAGAAATAAGCTTCCAGCAGCTGGAGCTGCTGGCCATGGAGCAGTTAGAATAACTGATCTACTATTGCTGAAAAGTAACTTGTTAATTTGACTGTCAAATCACAGATTTCTTTCAGAGTCTCTCTCTCCCACTGCCAGTATTGAATGGGCAGGTTCCCACACTGACTTTCTGGGTTGCTGTCACTTGCAGCAGTTCATCTATTTCAACTCTTACCCCTTAAGCTGATTTTGACTGCAACAACTGTAAACTCTTTGCAGTTCATTCACTGGGGCTCTCACTTTGGCAGAGTATCAGACTGATGCCAGGACAACCACGGCCGCGGGATTTTTTTAAGGACGTTTAGTTCCTGCCATCTGTCTGTTGGCTCAACGCTAAGAAATTTAGATTGTGCTGCCTTCCTAAAGTTGTTTTTTTCCCCCTTGGACTGCTGTCAGGATATGCAATCTGTCTCTGTGAGTGTTCCACTGAGACAGTACTTGAGATGTGATAAAAAGCAATTCTTACATGTGTTACTTTATTTCTTAAGACCAGGTGATGACAATGACACATTCACGATGCACGTCGCTTTACAGGCAATGAGTAAAAAAAGGTTCCAACCTTTTAATACAGACATTGTGCATTTTAGGAATAATGTAACAACACTTTCTATGCTATTTCCTCATTTTGGCCTATAAGACCATGTTGTTTGGTCAAGCTGAGGTGTGAGATGAATTATTGGATTTGTGCTGCCACTAATCCGGGCTGGGGCTTTCCACAGTGGAGCCATTTCACCCAGCAGTGCAGGCATTGAGGAGGAAGTGGGGTAGCTGCACTGCTTCTTGGCTGTGTGCAATTTGGTCAAATCCTACTTTATTTTTCACATTTATTTTCCTCCAAGGTGTTTTGAGGGGAGCTGGCATTTCTCTGATGCTCTGTACCCCTCTCCATGAGCCTGTTTTTGCCACAGTGTTAGACAGCCAGCTGGACTTGAGTAACACTGAGAGACAAACCTCAGAGCCAGGGCCATAAGCACCTGATCCATTTTGATGCTGAGCAGCCGTGCATAATCCATTAAAAGTTTAAACTCAGAAGTGGTTTATGAATGATTCCCATGAGAACAGGAAATCCCTACTAGAAGATGGGAGCAGAGGACACAAGTCCTTTCCTTAGGTGATCTGTTTTTATGAAATTTCTGCTTTTGACAAAGTTGGGGTACATATTTTGTGGTCCAGTTTTCAGATGACTTTTTAAACTGGGACATTCCCAGTGATAAATTTGAAAGTATGGCAAATTCTGTCTGTTTAGGTAAATCAGTTATGAGCACGTCAACATTTACATTATGATGTTAGACTCTGCTTGAGGGCCCACCTAGGCTTAGATTAGATCTTTTATCTTACAAGGTTTATTTATTTTAACGACCTTAAAAATATTACATTGATAGTGTGTTTCTAGATATAACCCATACAAAAGAGACATTTAGTTTATAAAATGAAACAATAAAACCCTAAAAAATGTGGGAGTGCAGCTGGTTAATCTCTGTGTTCTTGTCTAATTGACAGTTTAAAAAAATACTGTCTTAGCTAGAAAATACAATCTCTGCTTTAACAAAACACATCTTCACAGTCCTACTTGATTGCAGGACTCACATTTTATCTATATAGCTGAAGTCCAAGTAAATGATCTTTGTTTTTAGCTGACTGCAGTGGTTTTGCAGAGAATGATGATAAATCTGCAACAGACAAAACCTATATGTTTTCAGTTTCAATAAAAATTAGTTATTTTTTAAAGGGAGAACAACAACAAAGAGGCACAGATTAGACAATGTAGGATTTAGATAAATTTAGGGTTGCAACAGTTCTCTTGCCTTCAGCCAGCATAATGAATAATTTAGAGCCAAATTTAGGGGCACTCCAGGACTAAAGTATTGCACTATCTAATTTCTGTTGTTACTCTGAAGTGTAAGCAGCAAGCTTATTAAATATGAATGGAGTAATCAGACAAATTCTATGACTGTGTGCAGGAGCTTCTCATTAATGATTCACAATGAACCATCATGAAAGACTAAATAGACTGCACTGGATTTAAAAGTAATAAATATACTCCAGAAAGAAAGTAATTTAATGACCTTCCTATGAATGATGGGGCTTAAAGCAAACGAGTACTCAAGCAGAGTATCCTCATCAAAGCTCTAACTCAAGCAGATCATCTTTGTACATCCCTCTTGATTATCTTTTGTCAAAACAGCCCTGCCATGGTGGCCCTGTTTAGTGCCTCTTTTCAATGCTGTGTTTATTCCCTGGTAAGCTCAGCCACCACAGCCTGCCACGATTTCACCTCTGCAGAGGGTGATTGCTGCTCCTTAGTAGGACAGAGCACGTACCTTCAAGCCAAGCTGGCAATTAGGGCATGATTTTCAGCATCCTTTACCTCTCGCTGACTTCAACGGATAGCACTCCTGGGATCAAGCTCTTCAGCTGTGTAAGTGAATACTGCTTCAAAGGGAAATTCTGAGCTAAAAGAAAAAAATACTTTGGCCTTTTTTCAGCTTTCCAGGAAGGGGGTTTCAACATCTAACAGAAAAGATTCTTGAGCTTATTTTTGTGTGTTTGAGATTAGATGCAGTGATGTTCCTTTCAGAAGGGGAATGTGAATCAGGATACCAGAACAGTAATTCCTTTCTTCATCAAACAGTTTAAACAGATTCAAATTAAACAAAAAAAAAAAAATTAAAATTGACTGACTTTCTAGTTTTGCAGTTCTATCAAATTGGGTTTTTTCCTAAACAAAAATATTTCTGAATAAACTTTCATTATAATTTCCCCACAGTGATTTACTATAAACCCCAAAAGTTCTCTTTGTCAGCTGTCTAGACAACATCCTTACTAATCCTGCAAGATAAAATAGCCAATGAAAGAATGATAAAAATACATGAAAACCTGGAAGAGATGCCAGAAAACTGAAAAATACTTGAATTCATTTTACTTTCCTATTTCAAAGTAAATTATAGGTCTTCAGATATGACAGGCAAAAATATAGTCTCAGGGTGCTCATTGCACATGATCAAGATATGGGATGGGATAACCCAGAGTGAGTGGAATATTGATTTAGGTACGTGTGCTGGTCAAAATATTTATTACTTTGTTCACACAGACATGATAAGTATGGAACATAACTTTAATTATTGCAACCCAGACTAGAAAAGCAGAGCTCATCAACTTTTTGATCTCCTTGTTTTTAACAAGGTACATGTAAGATGAGTCTTTCTTCTCTCTGCAATTTTAAGTGCAACTTTATGGAAATAAAAAGCAGGCATTATCAATTTAATCCTGCAGTTGTCAATTAGCATCTTTACAGACTCTGAAGCCTAAACAATTAAAAGTTGAATAATTTATAGCAAATGGAACCATTTCTGTCAACAGCATTGTAACATGCATTTGAAGGATGCTTCACTGCCTGGAGCTGCTCGATGATTGATCCTGGAGTTCTCATTAGTGATGCAATTGCTGCCCCTGCCCCTGGGCAATGGCTACTTCTGTTTGCCTGCACTTCTGAATTAATTGTAATTAAGTTGTGGTTACTTGTGCTTCTTCAGGGGACATTGTGACAATAAAAGAGGGTGGAGGAAGTGCGCTTTGGCTGCCCTCATGCCAGGAAAGTATCTTCCAGGCCAAACCTGCTGGAATGGCCACTGACTCCCCTGGCCAGGGAACACAGCAGACACTTCCTCAGCTCCAAGTTCATTCTTAGGACAATGGACAGCAAATCCACAGCTTTGAGTTTCTTATCCTAGGTAGCTGCTGACGATGTTTATAAGCCACTCACCGCAAAGATGTTTAGCTGGGCAGAAAGTAGGAAGCAACTGTAAGGATGAATGATCAGGTAGATGAATATGGGAACTGTCTGTCTTTGAAAGAGGATTGAATACTTACAGGGAATACAACAAAAAGGTGGCTTGGAAAAAAGCTGCCAGGGTAGAGCGAGGCTGAGAAAGGCCAGTTTGTGCCCATGTGGGATGACTGATGTGGGGATGTCTCTGGAGAGATTTGTTGATTGAGGCCATGTCTAGGGATTGGTTATCTACTTTTATGTCCCTGCTCTTTTTGGCAGGAGGAACCTGAGATGCTTAACTATTGCCCTTTGAAGGTTTCTGGAGAGCTCTTCCTCTTCAGTGTGAGGAGAGGGATTTCTTTCTTCCTATGAGCATAATGGTAGATCTGAGCTTTTAAGCAATGTTACATTTTGGGCTGTAGCTCCAGGACCTTCATGTGGAGCGAACCTTCATCTCTGTGCTTGTCTGGCTGCCTCAAGCAGAAATGTTTTCACCTGGCAGTTCACTTCCTTGCTGGGAGTCACCCAGGGCAGGCTACTCTTGGGAAGAGTGTGAAGGCTTGGCAGACTGGGAGGAAAGACTTATTTTAAAAATAATGATGTGTGATATACTACTTCTGCAGAGGATTATACTTTCCCCCAATAATTTGTGTGTTGTACCCCTAAAAGAATCTTCCATGCAATGGAAGATGGAGGATGCAGGGAGAAAGGGAACAGCTCTCAGGGATCAGGCAGCTTCCCTTGCAATCCCTGAAGTCAGGAAGTCAGGAAGTGTGATGAGGGCCAGGGACACTGCAACCATCCATGCCCTGCTCTGTTAATGATACTCCAGGTGCAGAAAGAGCCTCAAGAGCTTTGCCCAGGAGGTCAAGATTTGAACCTCATAAAGAGATCAACAAATTAAATTGGGTGTTAAGAATTTTGGAAAGGAACATAAATCACAACAGAAGGTCATGCTATAAAACCAGAGCATGGCCAGATTTACCTGCTTAGTAAAATACTGGCCACCCCATATGAAGAAGGATGTTGTAAAATCTAAAAATAGATGGCGAAGATATAATAATGAAAAATATAAGACAAAGAATATCCTCTGTACAAGGAGCAACTCAATAGGAAGCTTCAGAAAGAATTAATAGGATTCTTCATAGTGAGAGGAGACAGATGGGGACGAGCAAGATATGATTTAAGACCTTTCAAGTCATGAAAGAGATGGAGGAAGTGAATGTGTGAATTTTTCATTTTTCATTGTACTAGAACTGGGAAGTACTTAGTGCAAGTCAAGGTAACTCGAAATAAAGGCCAAAATAAATAACACTCCTTCACAGAACCTCCAGCTGACTGGCTTGGGAAAGTCACTGCACAGAGGAAAAGTGAACGGACTAATGGCTTCAGAGCAATTAGGCAGAGCAGACAACAGCTAGAAGACCTGTGGATAAAGGGCAAATATAATGGCCCATGTTCCAGCTTTGGCTAAAAATTCCTCCAGCTGCTGACCACAGAAAGCTGGGAGTTATGTCAGGGGACAAGGAAACTCCTAGCAGTGCCATTCTTGTTTCCCCAGCCATTTCTCAGGCTTCCAACAGTGGCACTGGGACCTGAGCTGCCCCTGTTTCTGCAGAGGAGATGGCTCTGCCACCACTGCAGGGACATTATCCCAGTGAACCTGGACATGCAGGAATGTTCTGGGAGAAAAGCTTTTCTCTCTCCACAGGTGGGCCCTCCATAGACTTCAGCTTTCTTATGCCAAGAAAATTACACAACATTTATTTAATTTTAGCATGAGTTTAATGGCAGATGTATAAGGTGGTTAGTTTTTTGGGGTTTATTTTTTTTTGTTCCTCGAGGTACAATCTCCTCCTTCCCTTGAGTGAATAGGTGAGGAAAAGAGGTCACTTGAGGAGCTCAGGTGTGCTCTTTTCTGCACATTAATCATAAACCATTAATCAGAGTCTGTATGTGTGCTCACAAGATGAGAGTTGCCAAAGGGCTGATAATTAACACATTTATCTGAATGCTGAAATTGTACAAAGCCAGTTGAGAAAATTAGTATAAATTTGAACTGCTAGTGAAGATACAGATCTAATTTTTTCCCTGTCTCCCAGAATCTCCAAATCAAGATTGAGTATTTTTTAAGAAAACACACTCCAGATCAACTCATTGCTGAATTTATTTTCTAGCTGTGGCATTACAGCTTCTCAGCTGTAAAAGTGTTTAGATCCTTTTAACCTTATGTTCTGAATTTACAGAGGGGCAGGTTGGACTTAAATTGTCTATATAAACAATCTCTCATATTCTGCCTTCTTCCACATGCACATCTGGTGAGTTCTTCATCATTCCTAATTATGATGCAGGTTGATGGAAAATTACTTCTTTGACAGAATCTGTAGCAAGAAATGGTGTGAATTTAAACAAGAATTGAGAATCCCACTGAGACTTTTATTAGCAGAAAAATCAAAGATCTGCAAAATGTATTTTCTTTTTTTCCCTTCAGCATCACTGAATCTTCTGATTCCAGAGCATGCACAGTCCTCTGTCATTACAGACAGACCTGGGCACACATCAGAAATTAGAAGTAACTTTCCAGATCTATCCTCACTAATGCAATGTGTTTATAAAGGGTCCACAAGGAGCAATTGAAAACTCTGTCATATTTTTCTGTATCACTACATGTACCAGTGGTCAGGAAAAATTGCTGTTTTCTTGTTTAGCTGACTGCCAAAACTGCATTTCACATAAAGAAGAAATAGCTAAAAACCTTTGGATCCTACTGTAGTCTGTCCAGTCCAATTCAAATTGGCACTATAAGTCTGCATTGAACCAGCTCACCAAAACCTCCTCTTGTCTAAACTATTCTCAATGAAAAAGAAGCCCACTAATAACAGAGAATCCAGCATAAAAATCTAAAGAAAATATTTCTATAAATAATAAGTCTAGACTTAAAATCCAGATTGGTGTAAACATTGACTGCTGATCTTCTGGACAAAATGCAAAAATCTGCTCATTAAATACTTGCAGTTTAGGAAACTGTTTTCTGGGGAGAATGATTAATTGCCAAACCTAGGACTGGTGTATGCTGTGGGTAGTTCTATCTTTCCCTCACATTCTGTACCTGACATTCTTTTTTCAAACCTGCTGCAGTTCAACAAGATCTTGAAGAAGCTGCCTTTGTTCAGAAGAACTGCTCAGAAATTATGCATGAAGGATGTGCTTCATGCCCGTCTGAATGGGACTTAATGAACAAACAAATTGCTGTTATTTATCTACAACTTATTACCCAAACACATGGAACAGTTAAAGGGAAAAAAATTAAATATTTCAGGCTTTGGTAGTCCTTATTCCAGACAGAATCCCTCTGTCTGACAAGGGAGCTGTTTACGTGACTGTGACCTGAACTTTCAAACAGCTGCAACTCTTTGTTTTACAGGAGACCTTGAGCTGTGATTGACCTCCTTGCAGTTGTTTGGGTACAGATGATGGAGCTGGAATCCTGAAATGAGCACAAACACAGGAATGGGCTCTTGCTGCTGAGTCTGCTTCCAAAGCTGTAATGCAGCACCAGTTTCTTCTGCGTTGTGGTCTCTGAGCATTACCTCATCCAAAGCCAGTCTGAAAGCACACAAAGCAGGGAACATCTTGCTGGAGGAGGTAAAAGGAAGTGTTGCATCTGTTCTGCACAAGCAAGTCAGGGATTTCTGCTCTCCTGCAATAGCACTCATCTGCTGTTTGCATGTGCAGCAGCTACTGCCCATTCATTATCTCTGTACAATTGCACCAGGTCCTCAAGGCATTGCTTTGTGCAGTTCCAGTGACCTGAGTGGAGGATTTGGGCTGCCTCTACCAGACCTGTCATGTTCCATGCACAAAACAACATCATCCTTTCAGCCGTTTACTGAGCCACTTTATTAGGGTTGCAAATAAAGTCAATAACTCTAATCATGCTTTTGGTCATTGTGAATCCTGGCTTGGCTAGGAATCGTTGGAGATAAACATCTCATTTCAAATAAGCTACTGAGCAGATGGTAATGACTTTTAATCACAAGCAACACAAGGAAAATCTGAAATAAAGCCCTTGAGATGAACAGTTTGGTACATCATTCCCACCATTTTGAATGCTGAATAGCCTTGCCCCACAAAGAGCCATATGAGATTTATGTACACATACACTTCCAGTAAACTAAAATACTGGCAGTCATTAATTGTTTTTCACAATTTTTATTTTGGGCCCTTATCCAATGCCCACTGAAGTTAAACCAAACCTCTTCTTTCTAAGCCTTCAAAGACTCCATCTGCTGCAATTACAAAGTGTTGTGTTTTAATTGTGGATGCAGAAGTTTGGGAGACCTACAAGAACTTCCTTCTCAACACTGAAAACAAGAATGCGGGTAGTTTCTTTATTTACCTGAAATATTTCCCTTGTTGTAAAAACAAACAAACAAACAAACAAAAAAAAACCCAAACAAAAACAAAAGAAAGTATTGGGGATCAGACACTTCCCTCAGCTCATAGCCTGTGCCTGTGTCAGGTTAATGGCCTCATTTTAGACTCTTCTCAGCTTAGGTCAATCCTGAGGAGGCAGCACAGGGAATTTTTTCATAGGATAGGGCCTATCAGCTACTGCATTTTTGGAAAGTTGAGATGAATTAAGGACAACTTTATGCCAAGAGTGGAGCTCTCATTTCTATATACTCTCCCTCTGATCCTCTGTGATGTGTTCAGAGCAGTCTGCTTGCCCAACGATATTGCTGGCCATGGCAGTGTGGCAGGTTTGTATTTCAGTCCTTGTGCTGCAATCTCTGTGCCTGGAAGCTCACTAACACCATCTCTTAATGGTCATGTTTAAATAGTTTTGCTGGAGCCCACTTACAGAGCAATCTGTGTTCAAGATCTTTTTAGCAGGGAATTGGCGAGAATAGGTTTTCAAACAATGTGATTAAACCATGTCTGCAACAAACGCTCCATCAACATTTACAATATGCCTTCCACACAGTGCTTAGATTTTAACTCCATGTAAATCAGTAGTGATTTTCCAGTCAAATTCTTCCCCCAGTGTGGCTTTGCTATTTTATCTTCCAGAGAAGGACTCTCATACCTCACTTCCATGTCCTGCAAAGACCTGCACCACTCACCAGGGAATCCACCCTCGCAGCTTATGGTAACAGCGAATATTTCCACAGCCACATTACAGCTCTGCAGATGAGATCCAAGAAAATAAGGTGCCTGGATAATAATATGCACGAGAGAAGTGCAGGGGAGGCTGGTTGGCATTGCTGGAGGCAGGAAGCCATTCCCCATCCCATGGACACAGTGGTGGCAGCTGCAGCTGGAAGCTCTGGGGAAGGCATGGAATGAACCACTGACTCCAGCACTGGCTGAAAACCCACACAGGGACCTGGATCCTGCTCTGCACAGAGACAGCCATTGACTTCAGCAGGAAGATTTGCTTCTCTCAAGCACTGGGAACATGGCCCTTAGTTAGACATGTATTTTTTTAGGTGCTTCTTCATGGTTTCATCTGCAGGCTCTCGCAAATGAATAAATTAAATCCATGAATAAAGCATCCAAGCTCTTGGTGCTTTGCTCAAGCATGTCTTGTTTAAATGTCTTGGGAGTGTTGTCAGAGAAACGAGTCTGTACAAATCAGACCTGAAGAGGAAAACCCACACGCTGTACTTATGAATGGAGGTGAGAGATCCGACAGAAGCCTTCCCAACACTCTGTATTAAAACACCTACAGAGGCAGGAAGATTAATGGACACAGCAAGCAGTCAGCAGAATATCACAGAATCAATTAGGTTGGAAAAGGCCTCTGAGATCACTGAGTCCAACCTACGACAGAACATCACTGTGTCAACCAGACCGTGGCACCGAGTGCCACATCCAGCCTTTCTCTGAACACCTCAGGGACGGCGACTCCACCACCTCCCCGGGCTGTCCGTTCCAGTGTCTAATCACCCTTTCTACCAAGAAATTCTTCCTAATACCCAAACTAAACCTCCCCTGGCACAGCTTGAAACTGTGTCCTCTTGTCCTGTCAAAATACAATTCTTTCCATTTGGGCATGGAAGGTACGGAAACACTGAGCGAACTCCCCCAGCGATGCCTGCAAATCGCTGTGTCTGATGGAGCCGCCTCCACATAATTTTGGGGCTGGGTTTTGGTTTAGATTTTAGACTGATGGATTTTAGCAACGAATTTACTTTCGCTTTCACATTAAACATCCGCCGATGCCCTCGCCGGCGACTCTCTAAGCGACCTTAAAGCTCTCCCTCACGGCTCCTCCCTCGCGTCCCGCCCGCGCGGCCGCGGCTCCCGGCGGCCCCGGCAGCATGGCGGGGGAGGCGGGCGGCTCCGCGCTGGGCCGCGCGGCCGACAAGCTCTTCTCGCTCAGCGGGCTCTTCGCCGTCCGCAAGCCCAAGGGACCCACCTCGGCCGCCGTGCTCAACCTGCTCAAGGAGAGGCTGCTGGCAGGTGAGCGGCGGCGGCCGGGCCGCCACCTCCGGAGAGGTCGGGCCAGGCGTGCCCTGCCCGGCGCGGCTGTGGGATGGGGCCGGGTGTGTGCGGTCCTTGAGGTGCGGGAGCTGCAACTCCCGGCAAACCACTTCACCCTCTGCTCAGCGCTCAGAAAAGCGGAGAAAGTGGGGTTTATTGTCTCTTTGTGGGTTTTTTGTTTGTTTTGGTAGTAGTTCATAACCATGGCATGGCCCACCTTGGAGAATGGAGTAATTTCTTGGTACGTCCTGGCTCTCTGCGCCAGGGGAGGTTCAGGTTGCACGTCAGGAGGAATTTATTCACAGAAAGCGCGATTAGGCATTGGGGTGGGTGGCTCAGGGAGGTGGTGGAGTTGTGTCATTGGAGGCCTTTGAGGAAAGAGTGTGCCAGGCAGAAGGTGTTGGTCACACTGCACGGTGGGCTGTGACACCGCATTCGCCACACGCCGCTTGCGGCCGGCACCTGCAGGGTGCAGCAGGACGGAGCCCCGGGGCTGGGTGGGGATGAGACTGCCGCAGCAGGGAGCTCCGGTCCTGCGGGGACTGCAGGCGATCCCGGGCTGCTTGGAGGGCTGGGCAGGTCCCAGGGACAGCGTGGGCCCGTCTGCCAGAGCCGGTGCCGGCAGCATCTCTGCAGCACAGCACGGCAGGATGTTCTGCTCAGTCCCGCTGCCTATTGCCATTAAAAAATAATGTCACCAAAGGAATGAGAACCATAGTGTTTCCAAAAGTTTGAAAGTCCTGGACAAAGTCTGCAGAAACTGCTCTTTTGAGCAGTCTGAGCAGTTAGATATTAAGAAAAAAACCAAAGTGAGATCATTGCAAAGGTGTGAGCGACTATTGCCTAGATTCTTTTGATAATGGATATGGGGACTTTGTCATCTAGTCTGGGCTTTTGGGCACTTGCTGGTGAAGTGAGAACATACTTTCAGACTAGTGAGTGCTTACCTGATTTACTCTGTTCTGAATTGTAATGTAGGCACACACTTTGTGTGGAAGAATCACGTTCCCTGAATGGAGAGATAATAGATATGGATAAAGGCGCTTAGACCATTTGTCGTATTTAATACCAATAAATAAGGGGTATTGGACTCTGCAAAAGTCCTGGAGTCATCAGCTGTATAGGAAGTTTGCTGGGTTGGGACACTGACAGCTTGAAAGCAGCAGTGAATAAGTTCAGTCCACTGCAAAGTTGCCATAGGGCTGTGAATATGCAAATAAACATGTCCCAATATAAGGCAGTAAATACGTGAAGAGTTGGCTCAGATTATGTAGCATAAAATTGGTGTATAATAGAAGTTTTGGGAACTCTGCTGCTGGTTCTTCCATGCTTTGTTAATGAAACTTCACAGGCTTGCTACCAGTACTTTCCAAAAATCTGTTTGTAATGGTATGTGAGACTTCATTAGCATGTAAGTGAAAATACCTTGCAAATACCTTTGCAGGAGTAAATCTAAATTAATCATTGGGCTTCAGCAGTACTGAAATTTCTATACTGCTAATAAATAGATTAAATATTTGATTTTTATTTTCTTTAGCAGTCTGGAAATGTGTGCTATTTTTCCTACATTCTGAGGTTATTTTATAATGCTTCCTTTTAATTTCTATTTGCAGAAGCTGGTGTGCAAACAAAAGGGAACAAAAGAAATCGGGTTTTGAAAATTGGACATGGAGGAACTTTGGACAGTGCAGCCACAGGAGTTCTGGGTAATGAAAAACATAATTATAGTAATCAAAATATGATTTCAGGAGACATTTTCATGCCTGCATGAAGTCGGGTGGAGGAACAATTTGGGATACACATGGCAGGTTCTGGGGGAAGGAAGAATGGTCTGGGTTAAATTTCCTGTGCATACACTACTACATGCATGTAACATGTTTCTTAACAGAAGGCTGTGTTCTTCCTTCCTGCCTTCTCTCCTCTCTTCCAAATCCTCAAATAACTTCTCGGTTATTACATGTGGGAAAATACAAACTCCTGTGTAATGAATTGTAAAATACCTGAGAAATGGCTTTTTTAACTGAAGCTGGGGATTTACAGTCATCATAATCTGTTGAATTATTTTGTCTCAAAGTAATGCTATTCTGGGATTTTGAGGGAGCTTTTAGGGCTGCTAATACTTACCAAAAAAAAAAAAAAAAAGATGTATTCAGCTGCTGCTTTTCTTGCAGCTCAGCACAGAAAAAGTTTTAAGTATTTGTCCTGTCTTGCTTCATAAAAAAGAGTATTCAAAGATATTTTGTCTTTTAATTTCAATAGCAATCCATGTATTGATTTTTTTTTTTTTTGTTAAAGAAAATATGTGTCAATTGCTGGTATTAAAATCTCAGCTGTGGGTGTGATTGTTCCCACATCATACTTTGTCACCAGCAGTTTTATTGATAAGTAACATGCAGACTGCAGCTTGCTCAGATCATAACCTTGTAGCTCTCCTTGGATGGAGAAATAACAGCAATACATTTCTGCTGTTGAAAATAAACAGGTGCAACTCTGAGTAAACACTGAAAGTAAATGCTCTGAGTTTTCATGAATGACTTCTCTCAGGAAGAATTCAGCTTCAAGGGGAGGTTGGTTGTTACAAGTGTTGTTTGAGGTCTGTAGATGGTAATTGTGACTTGTGAACATGGCAGAATGTGACATTCTTAGGTCAGAATGGAGCACTGCCTGGTTTGGTTGGAATTTCCTGTACTCTTAGAGAATTCAGTGTGCATTCCTGAAGCAGAGGTTTTCCTTTTACACAGGTGTTTGTTCCCTTTGAGCGTGCTGCTTCTCACTGTGCAAAGTCAACAGCATTGATCCACGGGAAAAACAAAATCACTTGTGCTTTTTTAATTGCTTTTCCAACTGCTCTGATACCCAGCAGTCTCCAAAGCCTGCTTCTGTGGCATGACAAAAAGTATTTGGGCTTGATGTGCTTGGTGTAGATAGGGGAGCACATCACCTTAATTAGCTGTGGATGGATTGAGAAAAGGCACAGGATCTTTCATTCCACTGCCATACAAAACATACAGGAAAAAATCAATGGTAGCTACATTGGGAGGGAGAAAACTGGAGAGGAGTGGGAAAGGGAATGTGCCCAGATTTCTTGTGTGTTCAGGTAAGAAATGAGGAGAGAGGGAAGGATACAAGAGAAGCAAGTTACTCAGAATATGTGTGCTGCTTTTCAGGATGGAATGGTGGAGCAGAAACCTTTCCTTCCTCATGGATAGGAGCATGAGAGAAGTATTAAATATTCTGAAACCCTTTGTGATCTTTACTGCTTTCTCCCAGGTTTTATGTGCTGCCTATGTGTAACTTTGTTCCTGGGAATTAACTGATTCAGAGTCCTGCTTAGTGTGCCAGGTGTACTGCCAATCACTGAGCAGTGCTCTTTATCAGAAAATATCCTTCTATATTTCTTCTCTTTCTGACAGCAGATGTAGATGAGGAAGAGCCTTGGAGGTAGAGGTCAGTGATCTATGACATGTGAGAGAAAGGCAAGGTTAGGTCTTGGTGAATATCTTCTTTTGGTGTTATTCTAGGGCTGTGGTTCCAGCTTGCTGTTTCTTGGTGTTAATGGGAATTTTGTTTGGCTTATTTTTCTATGGCAGTAATAAATTATACTTCCACAGTAGAAGAAAACATGAAAAAGTATAAAAAAAATTAAAATTCAGTTAAATCTTTCTACATTGTGTAGTCTCTCAAGTGAGAGAGTTTTATGTCACTGTTCAATAACACATTCTCCATAAGCTGATGATTAATGGAGAAAATTGTTAGTATCTTGTTCACAAAAGCATTCAGTGTTTCTTTAAAATTATTCCATTGATTCTCTTGACACTCTTCAGCAGATTTCAGCTCAGCTGTTGAAGTTATGTTCAGTTATGTCATCATGTTGCAAGAGAAGTGCTTGGTTATAAAGTCTTATCTGTGTGCTTATCTCCTTTTCTCAGCCTTCTTGCAGCTCTTTCCTATCTGGCAAATAACAGGAACAGGTTGAACTGAAGATGCATGAAAGCACAAGCACATGTGTGACTGAAAACCCTCAGGAATGAGAGGAGTAGTAATGGAGAACAAGGAGGAATCTAATGGGTCTCAGAGCACAAAAATTGAGAAGCATTAGAACACAAGTAAAAAAAAATTTTTTTTTTCAAAGTTGATTTTCAGTTTGATGTTTTCAGTCCTGGCTCTTGAAGCTGATTTCCTGAAAGCTCCCTTCACTCCTCTAGTTTTATTAAAATAAAGTCCATAAGCTGTTACACATTCCATGAGTTGTACACAAAACTAATTTCCTTCTAAAATTTTCTTTGGATTGCTGTAGGTGGAAAAAAATCAATAGGAAAGCATTTTAAAGGCAAGCATCTTGTAAAAAGCTTTAAAGTAAAATATAAAATAGAGCTCTTTTTCTGTCTCTTTCTTTTATGAAAAGCTGACTGATTGCTGTTTTTTAGAATACTGGTGTTAAGATTGAAATAACAGTAATCTGTACATGCACAGTAAGAGGCAGTTGGGCCTTTTGATTATTTTACTTTCTTCCTGCATGTCTGATAAACAATTCTGTTGTGCTGTCTTGGCTGGATTACTCTTGGCCACTGTCAACCTTTAAAAGGACTATTTGGTTACAATGAAGGGTTCATTCATTATTGGTGAGCCATAACCTTCATCAAACCAGAGGCAATGTTAATTGCACTCTCCATTTCTTTGGTGATTAAAAGATAAATAAATGTAGCAGTTGAATTAAAGTATTGTAACAGTAGATGAAGGTTATTTATCTTTTGCTTTAGGCTTTTTCCTTTCAGTAGTTCCATGTTGTTTGAACATCAGAGATGCTTTCTCAAAAGTGTTGACTCTCTTCATATGCTAACAGAGCATGAAAGGCTGAGTTTCTGACTAGCATAATATTTGGTATTGAATGGTGTTGAAAAAGGGAACTGCAGGGCTGTTTTGAAGTGGCATTTCTTCTTCTCTCTTTGCAGTGGTTGGTATTGGAAAAGGAACAAAAATGCTGGGGACTATGTTGGCAGGTTCCAAGGTAAGGAATGCTAAATGACTTGTAATAGGGAGTTTTGTTTGCTAGTTCTCTTTTTTTCTGTCAGTAAAGAGCTGAACCAACATGCAAATATGTCAGCCATGCTGCATATTTAGTTCAGATATATACTTCAGCTCCTTTTTGCAGTTAGTCACAAATGTGTTAGTCAGACTTTCATGTCCAGACTGGTTATTTAAAAAAAATGTTTGTCTCAGTTTTCTAAGAAGTGTTAATAAATACCAAATTACCATTTTACAGGAAGATTTCTATACTATTTAGTGCACTGAAAAAAAGAAAGAAAAACTAATGAAGATGGCACTGCTGAAACTGATGTTTTGGGGATGTAGTTGTGGATGACAGTTCAATTTCTGGTAATTTTCCTTATGTGTAGATAACTTCATTGTTATTGAGCTTGAAGTAACAGATGGTCTTTGTTTCTTTTCTGTCTTCTTAAATACCATGAGGCCTTAAGAGGCCCGTTGTGGAATTTAGAGTATTTTGGATTGCATTGCTGGTGCTGTAGAGGAGTGCTCTACAAACCCAACAACAGACATGTGAGAGGCCAAAGGTAGCAAAAGCCCTGTGGCTGCATGAGAGAATCCAGACCAGAGCCTTGACAAACAGAAATTTTGTTCACTGCTGGTTTTGATTAATTTTACTGTGTTAATTTTACTTTGGTGACCCCCCAGACCATAGGTGTTCCATACACAAAAAGTGCAAGTACTCCCAAGAGTAATGTCCCAGTGTTGATTTCTTCCTCACAAGTCAAACCTTGTGGGTTTAGCCATTATTTTTACAAGAGAAGTTTAGATAAGATTGACAGATGTACGGATCAATTAAACCTTCCAAATTTCATCTTAAATGCAGGAAAAGTCAATAATACATTATGTTCACCATTTTTCCCATTCTCTGAACACTTAGGATCTTTTACAGCTGCTGAACCTGTAGCTTAAAGGTAGAATTTGGTTGACAGTCTTCAGTTCAACTCAGAGGGGAAATAATTTGACAGAAAAGAAAACAACCCAGGATGAAAGGACATAGCTGTAGAGTGTGATCCAAAACTCAGGGTAGGCAGTGCCAGTCTCTGCACTGGCTGTAATTTGCATTTGGTTTACATGAGTGCATTTCAGAGGCATCTGTGTTTTGAAATGTGCAGTAAACAGCTGGACTTACAGTGGAAATGTAAACAGTTACCACTGACACCTCCTTTGAAAGAACTTTAAACTTAAAAGAAGTCACAGATTTACTTCAGCGAAATTAAGTCATCACAGCTAAATGTGTAATCTGTTGATTTAAAAACATGTAAAGCAATTGAATTAGCTCTTAAGCTGAGGTTCACAGTGGAAACAGCTGTGATGGATAAAGTACTTGCAGGCTTTTTGGCAGAAGAGGGTATGCTCAGGTTCCTTGACAACTTCACTGTGAAGTCCTGTAGCCAAAAACAGGGTTGTCCAGCCAGACCTTGTTCCCAGATGGCTCCCAGGGACTTAGAGCTGCTCCTGAGGGGCAAGGGAGGGGACAATGTGCTGTGGGGGCAGCCTGGTGAGCCACCCCAGGCAGATCCATCCCTGGCCCTGTAGGGCTGTGGACTCTGGGCACTTGGCATCTTCTCAGAGCTCAGCAGCTCTTCCACTGCAGCTGTTCCTGTGTGAGGTACCTGACATCCGTGCCAGATATGGAATATGCAGCATTTATTTGGAGCCTTTCCTGTCTTTGCCTTCCTATTTTCTATTTGTACTTCAATAAATTAGGCATGCAATAGTGTGTGAGGCTTAAGGAGGTTGAAGGATGTCTCACAGATGTCTGTGGAGTTTTTTGACCACACTGATAACTCATAATGTATCAAGAGACACATTCATGACTAAGTAGATTTGACTATCTTTTTGTATTCCACGCCATGTGCTTGGAATTTATACTATTCTTTAATTTTTTCCACTATTTTGGATGCTAAAGTGTTTGTTGAAATGTGGTGTTTTTCTTTTGTTCCTTTTGTTATTACAAAGATTCAGAGGAGCTGTCTGACCCTCTCTGGCCAGGATTTACTGTTTGCTTCTAGGAATGCATCTTGTAAAGAAACAGTTCAGTGTATCATTGTTGGCAGCAGAGCTGTGTGGAGTGGCCAAAATGTATGGTACTGCAGTAAACTCCATATGGTGACTCTGCCAGGAATTGGACTGGCTCTTGACTTTTTCCCAAACATTGTGTGAAACTTTCCTGACTCTGTGTGGCAGTTCTGAGTGTTATCCCTTGGTGTGCAACTCACACATGTTCTGCAAAGAGTTTTACTCTTGATGTGTAAACTGAGTTCATTGGTTTGACCTCCTTAGGAATTAAGACAAACAGAAATGTACAGCCAAGGGCAATACCTGCTTAGTGTTCCAGATTTCTCATCAAATTCTTAATATTTGTCCAGAAATAAAAATATGTACAAGCTGGCTTAGCTTTTGTTTGTTTGTTTTTTGTTGTTTTAAATGTTCCAAGTGAGGGAGAAGCTGAATGCTCTTGGATCTGGAATCTAAATACTGAACATTTAATACATGTTCCATAGGAGAATCACTTTTTCTTGTTGTTCTGGGACTTGCACTTGGTCTTGTTTGGACTTTTTGCACTTCAGGATTTTTAAAGATTTGTTTTTTTTACCGTGTTGGCAAAATAGAGTGGAATGAAAAAAATTTCCTGCTTCACCAGTAAAATTAACATGTTGAGTGTGGACCAATATTTATTATCATAAATTGTTTCTGAACAATTCAGTCTTAGGTATGACTTGTCTGTCTCAAACACAATGCACAGGTGTGGTTTTTCTGGGAGGAAATGGTTTAGAAAATGGTAGATCAGTTTCCAAAGTGGCAGTCCCATTTAAAACATCTCATCTACGAGAATGTGCTGTTACATAGAAGCAATGAGGCAAATAATCATGTGCTAATCAGAGAACAAAAAATGAGAAGCACTAAGCAATGAAATTCTTCATTAATCTAATACTTTCCATGGGGAGGAGACATCTCCCAAAATACAGAGCCTTTATGGATAACTGAGACTTTCAGGCTTCAGTTCTGTGCTTAATTTGCTTATTTTTCAGTGACATAGCACCTGGGTTCAGCCTAAGAGAATTTTAGTCATACGAGCGTGAATGAAGAACTCCACCATCCATCAGGCTGTCCTTGCAAGCCCTGCCTCTCCATGAGTGGAAAGCTTGGGGTGTTATTTGTTTGATCTGGGGATGCAGCTTCTTGTCACGGTCCACATAGAAAATACCTCCCCAAGTGCTCAGTGTGAAGGAAGTTCCCTGAGTACTTTGTGGTAGTGGCACAAGCTTGGGCAATGACTGATTAAAACAGAAAATTTAATCTCAAAAGTTGTGGCTTCTCCAGAATGAAGCTATCAAAAAAACCCCCCAAACTTCTGGGTAGAGTAAAACCCAAAGTTCAAGTGTTCTCAAAACCTAGAAAAGGAAGAAGAGATTATAGGCAGAATGAAGATACATCTGTGACCTGATGTGTGACAACTTTCATTTTGCATAATAGTTAAAATTTGTGTTCTTATGAATCCTGGATAGAAAATGAGTGCTAGATCAGTGATTAGGTTTTAAATCTTGCCAGTCACACTTGTATAGTGTGAGAGAGGACTTGTCTGTGCAGGAATTGGTTCAAATCACCTAGCACAACTTCTGAGATATGTAAATTACTTTTTGCAGTGTGATTCTGGGATTAGAGCCTGTGTATTGCAAAGTTTTTTCTCTGGAGGGGTGGCATCAGATCCTGCAGAACAAAGTGTCCATAAACAATGTTATTTCTTTAACTCTTGTGATTACCTTACTGTGCTAAAATAGAGTTTTTACTTATTATCCCATAACTTCTCACACGTTAAGCTTTGTCCGTGAATTCTTTCTTTTTTTTTTATTTAATTAAGTCTTTTGCTTGCATCCTTTGGCAGTGAGTTCAATGAATTAACGCATTAGAAAGCACATCCAGTGGTTCTACAAGGAGCAAAACTAATGAAGCCTTTGCTTGTGACTTCGTTTGTTTACAGCTCGTTAGACACCAAAGCCCCATGTGGACTTTTTGGTATCCAGTAATTCAGTGGGGCTCCCTCTGGACCTTTCTTAGTAGAAGCTGCAATAGATTTATTTCCTCTGTCTGTCTGTTTTCAGGAGGCTCATAAGAACTCGGCATCTCTGAGACCTCTATTCTTCTGCCAACATTTGTGTGTTTGCACATTGACATGCACACCATGATGGTGTAAGTGCTATTTCTTTTGAAATTCTAATTTTCATTTTAAATAGCCTCACTGTGCTGGTTTGTTGCTTTTTCTTTTTAGTGTATTTCAGTGTTTGTGCTCCAGTTCATTTTTGAGTTGCAAGTGCAAGAAAATTGAGTTGACTTTGCTTTCAAAGGATCCTCTTGGTGGTGTGTGCTCTTTAGAATATTTCTCTAGAATTTCTCTAGAGTATCACCAGCTGAGCTCTGTGATTTCTTTTGGAGTTGGTGAAACCAAACCCACTTACTCATACAGTGTATAGGGATGTGTTCTGTTTTCTTTTTCAGATTCTGGTATTTTTAACATTGTCTTGGAAGTGTAGGATTTTTGGGTAGTAATAATAATTTTATTAGACTAATTGTTATGGTACATAAAATTAGGTGTTTGAATATGCAAGCCCTCTCTCAGATCTAAAATAGAAGCCATAGATTTTAAAACTAAGCATATTTCAGATTTGTTTAAAGCTTAGTGGAATAGCATGGGAATAAAAAGTAGGTGTGTGGGCAAGCAGTTATATAGGTAATATCCCAAGTCTGCTTCACAAAGGTAGGCTACATTTTATCACCTGCTTTTATAAAATATATTAAGAAAACAGTTTTATTTCTTGAATTGGGCAGCAAGGATTTGTTCACAATGGATCAGCCAACCTCCCAGGCATAAGGCAAGGAGGACTTACTGCTAGATTGGATTCTTCAGATCCCACCTTGCTTGTGTTCATCTGCTTTTGCATTCAAATTGTAGTATTTGTCTTTGAGGAATCCAAGTAAAAGTGGTTTGTTTGCTCTTTAGCCTTTTCCCTCAGAAATTTTTCATCTGCAGCACCTTCTCATTTTTCACTCTGTGGTTTATGCCACAGATTTACCTTCTCACACCTCTTTGTTCATGGTACCTCATCCAGAATAACCAAGGGTCTGACAGAATTTCTTTTTGTAGTGAGATGGGAGGGGTAACAAATAAAGTGCAGAATGTGACTTGCTCATTTAAAGAAAATGGATTGTAGCTCCACAAAATGTCACTACTTTGCCTTTGCTCAATCCCAAAGAAATGATTGTTTCCTTACCAGGGAGGTAGAGGAGGGAAGAAGATGATAAAGCTTTTATCTCCTAGGGGAAGGAGAGAGCCTGGTAGATGATAGGTTGTGGCACATGGAGGGGTTAATGTGAGATAACCTCATAATGTGCCTGAAATCCAATATCTCTATTAGAGTCCATAGGTTTTTGTGAACCCAGTGGAGTTATGAATTTTAGTACCCAGGCTTGTTTTGAAAGATGTTTTATGGGTTTTCCTTGAGGAGCAGGACTGGCAGATTGGAGATGGAGTTATTGTTTTATGAGAGATGTTGACCCATGGGCAGATGGATGTGTTTCAGCCCTTGTAGGTGAATTCTTCCTGGCACATACTGGTTGCTTAATTTCTCCCATTTAGTTACCATTTAGAAGAAGTATATTACATTCCTGAAATATAGGTATAGGACAGAGAACTCTTGACATTTCTGTTCTGTGGTATTTGTTATCTTATTGTGCAAACATTCAATGAATACTTCCTCATATGTTCGTACAACTCAGTGCAAAGATCTGTATTCATAAAACTTGTCTGTAGCCTTTAACAGCTACATCTAGGAATTGTTGTAATAGTTTAGTGGTTTTTTTTAACCACTACTGGCACCTGAGAAGATTTTTGCAGAACCAGAACTTTGTACTATAACTCCATGAGCTCTCTAGAGCAGAGGAGATTGATTCAGAGACCCATTGCTGTGTATGCAAACTTGGCACTGGTTTCTGTCCTGTGTTGTTTTACCTTATTGACAATGAATATCTTGTTCCCCAAATGCCTCCATATATTAGATCAGTGTCAGTTTTTGAAATCACATTGAAGACAATGTGATTGTCTTCCTTATTTTGTCAAAAGGAAAATGCTTACAAAAAGGAAGGCAGGGAAAATGCATGAAGTCGGTTTTGATGTGTTTTGAGAATGCGTAGAAGGTGTTAGCAAAACTTGAAGTGGTGTCTGTACAAAACAAGTTGCATTGAGAGAATGCTAAGCCTGCACAGTGGGGGATGCAGGAATTGGGAAGGGCTAAAATGTTAGAGGGATGAAATGGCTTTACACACTGTCAAACATCTTCAGTTACCCATTACTGAAAAACATATGGCACATTTTTTTAACCTGCTTTCTTTGGTAACAGATCATAGAAGAGGCTGATTTTAATATCTTTTTTGCCCTGCCCAATATCTCTAAAACAAAGTTGTAGAAGAAGAAGAAGCTGTTGAATAGTATAAATACATCATGTACTGCAGTAATACTGTTAGTAAGTTGGCTGAACATGCTGTGTAGTGCTCAAGTCTCTTTTATGCCCACCCCAGAGGCCTAATCTATTAATAGCTCAGCTTCATGCTCTATTAATATTCACACTCTTTTTTAAACTGTTGAAAATCTTGAGGAGACTGCACCTATTGTGCTGCTCTTTCCTCCCCAAATGCTGAATATTTTAAGAGCATATTCTGGTGTGATTTTCCTGTTCTTCCATTCACAAGGTCAGTGGTGCTTTCTTCCATCTTGACCTTGCTATAGTTGTGCATATGTGCAGTTCTTGCTTGGATTCATTAATAAAATCATGACTGCAGCATGGCAAGGCTATTTTCTCATTCTTTATAAAAATATCAGAAAATAAAAACAATGGTAACCAATTTAGATTAGCCATTCTACACTGTTTTACCTAGTGTTCATTTCCAGTAATTTGGAGATGCTCTTAGCTGTGCCTTTTAGAATTTGCTGCATCTTGGCCTTAACAATGCTTTTGAATTCAGGCAGAGACTTTCATGCATTCAGTTTTATCTGTGATTTTGTACGTAGCTATGAAGTCTTACGCTTCTGGAAGGACTGTCTTCTATTTCTGGACAGAGAGTTATGTATTTCTTTAAAACTCTGTTTCCCAGGTAGAATTTGGAGGTCATCTTTCTTTATTTTGTTTTATCTGTGATATGGGTACTAGAGCTGAGGATGACATTTAAGAGCCAGCCTGAGACATTTTGATGAGTGAGGGAGATTTCCACAGAGAGCAGTTGCCAGAAAGGTTTGCATAGAGAAAGTGTGGGTTTCAAACAGCCACCTTTGCACATTAACCTGCCTCCCCTCTTGCATGTTGTGAGCCTGCACTGTGTTTGTAGGTGATGTGTGGTCTGGTGCTATCTCAGGTGATGCACTGTGAATGTTGGCACTGTTCTCCCACCTGCCCCCTTCCTGCACTGCTTTTGACTCCTAAATTTAAATTTGATACAGTTTTTAGCTAACACCTTAAAGCTTCTCTGAGCTGCAGGCAAAGTTTCTTCTGTTGGGTTCCCCGTGTTAGAGGGGGTTCTGGTCCTTCCTTCTCATGAAAAATCTGGCCATCCCATAATGTTAGAACTCTTTAAAATAAGCTGACATAAGAGATCAAAAAATCCTGTTAGTCCACAAACTGAAGATCAGATAGTTCTTCAGCAGTGACAGTGCAATTACAGCATCCAGCACTAAATGCAATTTAGTGCAGGCTTAGCACAAAGTCAGCTTTTTCTTTTAGGAGTAAAAAATGAATGTTAGAGAAGTTGTAAATGTTTATGTATATCAAAAGGTCATGTTTGGTGTTTGATAATTTTGAATTTTTAAAACATGAAACTCTTCCCTCATCCTGCAGTCTTTATTTTGCCCTCTGTGCAACCTGCTTTTAAGAGATTAGGGCTCTGTGCTTTTAATATATTGGAATCTGCTTAGTGAGAGTGCTTTGTTTTGGAAAATAATTGAAACTATGGCAACCCTTGGGGTTTTTTCCAGCTTATTTGTCTACCTCATGCACTTCTCCATTTTGGTGGATGATTAGCATACTGGAAACCACTGGTAGCTGCTAATGTTATACAAACAGCAAAATAAGTTCTGTAAATATTAAATCCAAAACTGTTTATTTGTGCTTTAGAAATCATTGAACACAAACTGAATGTCATTATAAAACTGAGAGTTTAAGGCCTCTTCACTATCTCAGTGGCCTAAATGTACAAATCTGTAAGTGCAGAGCAAATGGTTTTGGCACAGAAGCACTAATTCTGATCAGTGCTTGCCTGCTGTGTGCTCCCCTGATTTCCATCAGGTTCTCTAGAGCACTTGTTTTATGTTTGTTTATGTTCAAACTTGTTAATAACATGCAGACATCAGTTTACATAAATTGCATTTCTGTTTCTCTTGAATATGACTTCTGTTTCCCAGCTTTCAGTCTTCCACAGGGGATTGTAGCCTTAATTTATTTATTTTCCTTTTACACTTCTGTGTTCAGTTGCTGCTGTGATTAGAAAATGGGTCATCCTTGGATGAACTCTTATGAACTGCCTCTTCCAGAGGGCTTGCTTGCCTGGGAAATTCTTGTAGTGGGAGCCATCTTAAAATCTTCCTGACAGCTACTGGTGACCTTGTTTAGTAATTACTTGTGGTTCTGTCTAGCTCTTCTGAAGTGTTGCTTCTCCATGTATGAAAAAGCTTTTAAAACATGTTATAATTTAAGATTTCAAGTCTCTGGCTTCTTTCCAAATAAAACCTTGATGTCTCAACAGTTAAAACTGAGAAGTTCTGTTGCATGGTCTGTCTGGCGTTTGCACTGATAAGTGGGGCAGACATGCCTGGCAGTCAGCCCAGGGCCTTCAGCCTCCTGGAGCCCCCCCGGGTGGGGTTGTGCAGCTGAAAGCTCTGCTGGCTCTGCAGCCCCTGAAATGGGAGGGGATTCTTCCTCCTTCTCCTTCTCTTCCCCTTTTCCCAGTTAAATATGCATGCTGATAAAGTCTTGCCTTTATTCTCTCTCTTTTTATGGATATTCTTTCTCTTTCTGTGCTAGTCTAAGCACTTTTCTGAAACTGGGTATGAAAATAAAAAAGCCAAATTATAGCTACTCTCTTACTAAAAATATTATGGTAAACATATGGTTTGTTATTTGTGAGAATGTTGACTGTGCCCTGTGGTTGTGACACTAAAACAAAATTCCTCTTCCCAAGACCTGTGAGATTTATTAGACATTTGTAATTTGTTTCTTATAGATTGCTGTAGTTCTATTTTTTTATCCAGTACTGGCTTTTTATGGTGTATTTCTTTCTGGTCGTGGGTATGGTGCACATGCACGACCATCCAAGCATTTCACTGTGTCTGGTCTTGTTGGGGTTGCATGCAGCACATCCCCCAGTCAGTGTGACAGAGTTTGTGCATTATCATTGACAGAATGCAGTGGATTGTCACTGTAAAGTATCTCCTTAAGGCTTTCTTCTCACTGCTGTGAATGGTGGAGCTGCTTATACTCAAGGGCTTCTGGTCACTTTGCTGCCTTTTGTTTCACTTGCTATAATGGTTTTCTTTTCTTTCAATAAAGTGTTTTTCTGATTGGCTGAGAGACACAGCCATTCCCTGCTGCAGGATAGTTTTGGAAAGGTCTGTTTGTCCTCAGGGTGCTGTTGTACAGTTGTGAGGCTGTGCTTTGGGACCAGCCCAGTGTTCTGTGTTGGAATTAATGCATGATGCTGCAGCACTTGTAAGTCGTGACTGGGAACGCTGGATTCAGCTTTTAATGTGCTGCACTTGCGTGTTGTGCAGTCCATAGGGAAGCTGAGATGCTGCTTTAATCTTTAAATGATTTTGGTCCTGGTCTCTTGAGTAGAGGTCAAGGATGTAGGGGCTGTTGACAGGCAGGATATTACCTGAGGAGCTGCAGTATAGGGGTGCTTTCTGTCTCAGTCTGCACTTGTCAGGCTTTGCCACTGCCTGCAACACCTACTACCTTGCTTTTTTTGTTTTGGGTTGAGTGGGTTGAAGGCAGAGTGTTGTGAGCAGTTTCTGTCTGTGTTCCTGCAGTGATTTGTAATTTGAGAGTACAGGGAGAATGCCCCTAGATGTATTTCATAAAACTGGAAGAAATAAATGATTGCCAACACAGGTGAGAAAAGGTCACTGAACACTTATTAAATGACTCAGATCCATTGGGTGCTTCTGAGGGCAGCATGAGTGAGTCTAAAGAGTGTTAATGCTGAATTTTGACACAAATAATTCTGGACTCTTGTATTATCTTCTAAATCTCCAGGTTCTGCACCCTACCAAAGGGGAAGAAATAAACCTTATCCAGTGGCAAGTAAGAATTATGATATATAATTGTAGATAGCCAAGGGCACTTCAGAGATGGATCATAAACCAGCTGTAATTCTTAATTTCCTACCCTGTTACAGCCTTCTTTTCAGATTATTGCATTGCTGGCTTGAGTATTTTGTGACTCTTTAAAGGCTTCTGTAAGGAATAGGGATTTGTGACTAATATTTAAGGACGTTCTTTTTAAAAACTGTAAACCCTTTTGCTCTTTTTGCAGAAATTAAAGGGGAAATATTGAGATTTGGATTGTCTTGTTCATGCCATTCGTGTTTACATATTAACAGATGAGACATTATCTCTCTATTGCTGGCAGATCAAATACAACATGTTATTGTAACAGATAGCCTAAAGCAAGATAACCAAAACCAGAATTAAAGGAAAAGAAGTAATTTAAGCTGAAGTAGTATGAGTATTTTGATTTGGAAACATCAGAAGACAGTGTGAGTTTTTAAATTTTCAGATTTAGAATTTTACTGAACAGCTAAGATCATTCATCATGCTTAGGACAATGATGATCTGGTCACGTGTTTTTATTAACCTCTAGGTTAGGTGCTGAATAGTGTATTTCTGGCAGTACAATTAAATGTTCAGAACCAGATCATTAAATGTCTCAGAAAGCAGTCAATTTTATGGTCCTAACAGCTAATATAGTAGTAAAAGATAATGTACCTTAAAGTTTATTTAAATATTTGTTGTGGAGCAGCGTTCATCCATTCTTTCTTTAGTTTCTTTTTTCATGCATTCCAGAAGTGTGTAAACTTGAAGAATTTTATTTTAAAATACCTAATTTTGCAGAGTTATCAGACATCTGCAATATTTAGGGAAAATGTAGCCCTAATGTGGTGTTGTGATTAAACCTGGCAGGCAGCTAAAACACCACACAGCTGTTTGCTCACTCCTTGGAGTGGGATGGGGACAGAATCAGAAAAAAGGTGAAACTCATGGGTTGTGATAAAGGCAGTTTAATAAGTGTAATGGAAACATCTATGTTATCAACACTGTTTTCAGCATAAATCCAAAGCATAGTCTCATCCCAGCTATTATAAAGAAAATTCTCTGTATTCCCAGCTCAACCCAGCACATGAAGTAATCAAAGAATACAGTTATTTTTATGTTAAAGTCTGCACTCTGCTGCCTTTTGTCTGACTATTTCTGCTGTTTCCATTTTGCAGCAGTTGCTTGAAGAAATCCATTGAAGTGGCAGGTTGTCACATGGAACAAAATCAAGGCATGTCTTACTAGTCCAGTGGTGTGGGTGTGATTTATATGCCTACACTGCTATTACTTGAGCTTGTTTGTACTTTGCAAGTACATGAAGCAGGATGCATTGCATCTCACAGTAAAATGTTAGTGCTTATGTCTGTTTGGATGTGTTCCAGTAGAATTTGGTCAGCCAGCTTCTAGAAGATACATCCTCAGATTTGTATTAGTTCAGCTGGGAGTAATTTCACTAGAACCTTACTGGGAAATAGAGGAGCACTTCGATTTTTCTCTTCCAGGCTTTATTTGAAGGCCTGTGGACTTACCATAGGAATGGGATAGGCAATGGGTCAAACCATTGGTGTAATACTTGATGGTATCCCTAAACTTGACTCAGGTCATGTTTCAGAGTGAGCCTTGGTGTGTTGACAGCCTTGTGACAAGTCATGGAGCAGCTGGTGCAGGGGAAGCCGCTGTCAGCTTCAGCAGGTTGTGCTGTATGCTCAGAGCTTGGCAGTTCTTAGGGTGAAAATGTGGAAAAGGAGGGCATCAGGTGAAATGTAAGGACAAGAGCTGCTGTCCTGGGGTCAAGTTGATTCCTTCTTGCAAATTACAGGCATATAAACTGAAGAATTTTTTAGAGAAGAACCCTGAAAAACCCTGAAACAAATATTCAGAGAACTCACAATGAGTAGAAATGTTATTCAATGACCTTGAACTCCTTGTGCTGGTCACAGGGTCCTTACCGGATCTCAGGAATTCAAAACTGCAGCATCAGTTCTGTATTTCATGGCAGAACCATTGTAATGCTTTGTCTTGGCAGTGGGTGTTTTGATTTCACAAGTGAAGGTCTTTGTGTCTTTTTTTTTTTTTTTTAATGTGCAAAGGAACAGAAAAATTGTCTGTGAAAGGTACTCCTCTGTACTTTGCTTCAACCATGACATATGACACCTCACAGAGACTTTGATGTTACTCCCCTATTATTTTCTTCATGGTATTGATGTATTTATAGTAAAAATTAGATTCCATGTTGCTTCTTCCTTGGGTTTCTAAAACTGAAATCACAGGCACATGTAATACAGGATTTAATTTTTGTTTGATTTCATGTATTTTTATCTTGACTTTTGCTTACCCAGGGTTGCTGGCTTTACCACTTAGACAGTATTCTTCCTGTTCTGATTTGAATTAATGGGTGGTTGCAGTTTTATCTTTAAAAAAAATAAGAAAAAGGAAAAAGAAACCTAAGAAACAACCTTGAAGACTTGACTCAGTAATCTCTCTTATTCCTTCCCAGAAGTACACTGCCATTGGAATGCTGGGCAAGGCCACTGATACATTAGATGCTACAGGAAAAGTAACTGAAGAAAAACCTTATGGTAAGCATAAATGTATCTATACACTCAATGTCATTTGAAGACATAAGTGGTTTCTATCATAGGAAAGCGGAAGAGATGTTTGGGACTCTGAATTAAGTTTAAATGTGAAATTAAACTAAGATTATTTCATCTTCAACTTCAGTGCTCATATAATTCAAACCAGCTTCATGCAATTATGTCCAACGCAAGTGTTCATTTCTGCTGGAAAAAAACAAACCAGGCATTAGATTAGCAGGGAGGAAATAGAATTGGGCAGGACTGTGTCATTTTAAATCTTTGACAGGCTGACAAATGACGTGCTGTGTCCAGTAACATTTTCCTCTCTCAGAGTGTAGTCCCAGGAGTCCTCTTTTAGTAAAACCCTTTAAGGCCAGTGGAGGAATAAAGTACTTGGATCTTCCCTCTAGGACACCACTTCACCTACAGGCTGCTTAACATTTAATGAGGATGGCATAAACTACCTTCTACATATGGCTATCTTCCAGTTCTTGGTCTTGCTTACATCTTTAATAAATGAAATTTTCTGACTGACAGAGCACAGGGCAAGGATATAAAGCTTCAGAACTCATCCTGACTGTGGTTTTGCTGGGCATCTTAGAAACAGTGTAGTAACACAGTAAGTATATTTGTTATTAGTTCTTTCACAACCTTGGGGAAAAAAAATTAAAAAATAATAGGTAACCTGTTGCTTAGCAACCCTACACGTCTGACATTCTTTATACCTGGTAACAGGTACATGAAGTAAATAATCTTTTGTAATGGTGTGATGAAAAGCCTGGATTTCATTTCTCACTTCCAATCTCTTTTCTTTTGCAGTTTTCCTTTTCTCATGAGGCAGGCAAGCATGAGTTTCTTGTCCACATTCTAAATAGTGTTAATTACTACTAGGTAGTGTTATTCAGAGATGTTGGATCGTTTATTTATGCTTCAGGATCAAGCTCTGAGTCTCTCAGCTTCTGGAGGCCTGAGCATCCACATGGTGGTAGAGTTGCCAATACCTCATGCTGCTTGAATGAAGTGATGATTCACTTTCTTGGTATTTATCTGTATAAAAATCTAGTTTTTGAAACACTAGTTTTGCTGTTTTCGTTTTGTGTTGTTAACTGCAAACAGAATTTAGAGCCTTGTTTTTGTGTGTGTTTCTCTCCCTGGCAGCTCCTGTTACAGCAGTTCCCGCCTCTGTACCACCTCTGTTGTGGTGTGTGCTTTCTGTGCACCACCTTTCTCTTAGGCTGTGTGCTTGAGGAACTGATTTGGCTTAAAAACACCCCCTTTTTTTTAGTTGTTTGTCATTTTAAACTGAGGTCAGTTGCAGGATCCAGTTCATCACATGGTCTGATGAAGAGCAGCATTGGCACTGCTGGGCAGTGCAGTTTGGGGTGCAGTTTCCTTTTGCCTCCAGTGATGGCTGAAGGAAATGCTCATGACATTGGTCTCAGTTGCTTTCCATGTTGCTGCAAATCAGTCAGATGTGATTTCTTCAGAAAGAGAAGAAGATGGATACTCCTTTTTTGCTCTCCATGGTACCTACATGTTTTGTATTTGTCATCTTTTTCAGTGTCTTCTCCAAAACAGTTTGGTTTTCTGAAGGATACTCTCTTTGGCCCACCATCCCTAATTTCGAACCCTCATAGGTACAAGAAAAGGCAAACCAAATGTTTGAGTTGAATTTCAGTTTTCTTTTGACACTTACAAGGATCCTTGGAGAAGCAGAGCAAGGGAATATAAATCCTGCAGTGCCAACATCATCCAGGATTGGGCCTTAGTGCAGAGAAAGGGCACTGAACCAGTTTGTAAAATGTATAAAACTCTTCTTGAGTGACTTCATTGGAACATAAGAGCAAAGTGCCTGCAGAAAGTTGCCAGCTATATTAACTGTAAGGAAGTGTTACCTTTTAGTCCTCAAAGTGTCCCTAGACAGCAACTTGGGAAGCAAACTGTACAGTCAGTCACAATGTCAGGATGTACTGAAGAGAGCTCCTTGCTTTTAACCCCTCCTGAGCTTCTCATAGCTTTTTGTTTCTTACCACAAGTTTGCATTTTCATGGGAAATTAGGGTATGGTTTCATACTGCTGCCAGGCTGTCAGATGCTCACTGTGGAAGCAAGTAGCATTTAGTATTCCTCTGATGCTTTTTGAGCACATTAATGTTAGTAGCCCTTTTTTAATATTTGTAACTGTGTACAGGAATGTACGTTCTGAAAGCCACTTCCTCCCAGCTGCCTACAGGCTATATCCAGACATGGAGAACAAAATTAATGAGGCTTTTCTCAGGTCTCTGGTGATTATGCTGAAATATATGTTTAATAGAGCTACCTGAATCTTTTGGAAAGTGTAGTCCTTTCAGGATTCTGCTTGTCTGTTTTCAAATAATTTGTGCTGGGTCAGACTGAATTGAGGTCATTTGCTAAACTTCTGGTACTCTATCACAGATAATTCTTAATGTTCTCTTTTGGAGTAGTTTGTTAACATGCACAGGGCAGAATCACCCTTTGGTGAAGGCTTTTTGAGGTTGTGGCACAAATGGCACTTTTTTTTTTGGTTTGGTAACTTTATTTTCCTTCCTCTATAGCAGGAAAATCAGTCAATAGTCACCGGTGCTCAAAAGCACATCAGATCTTAGCAAATGCATCATATGTAAATATTTACTTTGATAACACATGACACAACTCTTGTTTGTTAATGCATCATTCTTCACATGGGGATTTTTTTTTTCTCCTGAGACAGAGCTTGCCTGTATCATGAGTGACTTCCTCAGAGGCCACATGTAACTCTTAGTCAAAGGAATATGAGATCAAATGCAGTTCATGGAGTGAAGATTGGAAGGAGAACTCCAAGGGGCACTTGTGCTTACATCTGAAATACTGAATTTTAACCTGAAGCAGCCTGGAGTTCACAAGAAGGCTGACAGGATCACTGTCATGGGGCTGGGTTGTGCTGACTTTCACCATGTAGTTTTATTGTGATATGTTGCTAAATAGAACCGAGATTGAAATAACCATTCAGGAAACTCTTCAGAAGGTTCAGAGTTACTGTACAATTGATTTTGTTGTTCCTAGCCTGTATTCTGATGTAACTTGGTCTCTCTTTGTGCCTTGTGCTTTGCAACCTTGCTGTTAATAACACATCTTGGGACAGCTGCTTGGGCCTAGGGACAGCATCTGCTCTTGAGACTGCAGAGTGCTTTATAGAAGTGAGGAACCACAGGATCATCCCAGAGCTGCTGTGAAAAGAAATCTCATCTTTTTTACTTACAGCATGAAGTACATCTGGCTTTTGAGGCTTGCAAGTAAATGTCTGTTTCAAAATACAGTGAAGGCTTGATAAATAAATTTGGTTGGTTTATGTTCCAGAATGTTGTTGACTTAGCAGGGATGACACTAATTTAATATTACTTATGAGAAGCAGGGCTAGTCAAACACCAGACAGTAGAAATGCACTGAAGTGCATGTGATTACAGATCTTATGTTTGCACTCTCTAAAAAAATTAGGGATGAATGTAATTTCTGTTGAATAGAGCTTCAGAAGACCAGTGCAATCAGCTACTTAGGTTATAGTCTTCCAATAAAAGCGGGACAGATGTCTATGTGTACTATTAAAAGAAAGTACATTGCCTAAACCAGCTGTTTTTCTTTTACAGAATTTTGTTAGTAAAATTACCTTACTTAATATATAACTATACCCCAGAGTACATTTGCAGGTTAGTTGTTTGACAGGGAAATTTTGATGTGTTGTTTCAGATAAAGTCTTTTTCTGCACCAGTGGTTTTGTTCTCTAATGATCTGTTGTATTTTTCCCTGCAGTTAGGTTCTCTTTGAGAGAAGTTCCCAGGGTTAGATGAGCATTTTATTCTTTTTGGTGTTTTTTTAAAAAATAAGAATATTCCAAATGTTGTAGCTTTTATGTAGTTTCCAAGAAAGATGAGTTTGCAGCCTCAAGAGAGGGGAATTAGAAAAGAAAACATTAAGGAGGATTTCTGCCCTTCTGAAAGTATCCAGATTGTCCTGATCACCTTGGACAGTTTATTCCACTCCTTTTGTGGTAATTCACATTCCTGCCTACAATCTGGTTTTTATCTCTTTTCTTTGGTGTTTTTCACTCCATCTAAATTCTGAATGGGGGGAACTCTTATTTGTGTCTGCTTGCAGAATGTGATTGATGCCATTAGTGCCATGTGAATAATCAATACTAACATACTGATTGTTTTCTTTCCACAGACCAAGTAACGAAAGGAGATCTTGAAAATGTTCTTCAAAAGTTCACAGGGGACATTATGCAAGTTCCCCCACTGTAAGTTCCATGCTATTCACTCACTCTTGACAGTTGTGTTCGGCTGTCTGGACTTGCCAGCAGAAGTCAGCTCTCTCAGAAGTATTACGACACATGTTGACAAGAGGATGGAGGCCAGGCAGTCAGGAGTTTAACATTTGCAAATGGTGATCTGGAGTCTGTGGGTGTTTTGGGTAAATGTAAAGTAGCAAAAGTCTGAAACAGCTTTGCAGGGCTCATCTTCTGTCTTCCAATCTGACTGACATCTCTGTGGAAGTGCCTTAAATGACTTCGAATTAGTTTTCAAAAAACTTACGAGTATGAATGACTGAATGATGATTGAGCTTCTGTAGTTTAGCAAATTTCTTCTGGTCAGGTGAGCCACAGTAGCTGGCAGTGTGCATGACTTAGCTTGTGACAGATGGCTTTTATGGTGGTTTAAGCTAGCCTGATTTCCTTTGCATTTGCCATGTGTCACTTACTGTGGTTCCAGCGTTCCTGTAAGGTCACTAATGCTCCACGTATTCTGCTTCATGTGACCTGTTTCAAATTGCCCTCTAATATTGTCAGCGAGATCCTTTTGGATTTTTCTGTGGTCATCTTTCTGTTGTGACCAAAATTGGAGCTTTGGATAAAGTTCCACATAATCAGTGAAATCAGTCTCTGTGGTTCTGTAGTGGTTCCCTAAACATCCTAGAACGTGGCAGCTGCTGTTCAGGAAAGACCCTGGTGTGGGCAAGGATGGGTGCAATGTAGAATTACAGGAGTTGCCTGAGTGGCTCCCAGTGCTCAGCTCAACATAACACTGAGACAGAGGATGCCCTGCTGACTGCTGAGACATGGGATGTTAGAGGCAGCTGAAAGTGTTGTAACCCTTATAGAAACCCTTTTATTTCATAAACTGCAAAGTGAGTGATAAAATGCTTTTAAATCCGTACAGCAAGAGAGAAATACAAGGCCATCTCTTGTTTTCTGGTTTATGTAGCTACTGGTAAATGGGATGATTCTGTGTCCAAGAGATTTCAGCAGCACTTGCTGTTTTTTGTGGGTTTTTGTGAGTACTTGGAGAGTTGTAAAATGTGTGCTACCCTAGTACAATATTACCAGGATCTGGAGAATGGGAAGCCTGTTCTATTACAACCCTGTGACACATGTTTTCATGCTCTGTCTGATCAGCTATTCTGCTTTGAAGAAGGATGGAGAAAGGCTTTCAACTCTGATGAAGAGAGGGAAAGCAGTAGAAGCAAAGCCTGCTCGGCCAGTGAGAGTGTACAGCCTTTCTCTCCAGCAGTTCCAGCCACCACTGTTCACGCTGGGTAAAGGTCAAAGATTATTACATAGAGCAATGCTCCCAGCTTGTTAATGTTTATTTACACAGAATGGGACTAAGAGAGTCAAATGGGTTTCATTTCACTCAGCTACTTATTTTGGTGTGAGCCCATGTGCAGACTTTCACTTTGTATTAAGAGCACCGTATTTTGGTTTTAAGTTAAGCTGATTATATCTAATCTCTCAGTGAGGCAAAATTCTGAGAGACTGGTCAGGGGATTATTTGCATCTGTCCATGGTTTTGCAACCTCCAGCTCGTTCCTCTCTCAGGTCTGCTTACTTCACTTTGCCATTCTTTCACACAGATTCCCAGACCTGCTGGCATCTCTTCCAGGATCAGTTTCAGTTATTGTCAGACTCCTTTCTTGTTGAGGAGGCAGGATCTTATCCTTCCTTCTGTCATTCATCAAGAAACTTGGATAGTACATTAAGAAACATATTAATAAATAAACCAGAAAAGACTTGTAAATGTTTAATGCTACTGTAAGGTCAAGATGATGCCTTGCATTGATCTGTCTGCCCAGTTGATCCCCAGTCCTGTGATAGAGCAGATGTTTTATGAGGAGCAGGTATGACTGACAGAACTCAGTGCTGTGTGACTTCAGCCCTTACTTTATGGTTGGGTGACAGGCACTGATCACTGGCAGAGAGGGAAGGGAAGGGCTGAGAGAGCAGGGAAAATTAAAGTTGAATTTTAAAATTTTAATGGAGCTGCCTGTCTGCAGTATCTGACAGTCAGTTTAGGCTATACTTGAAATAACTTGCTTTCATCATTAGAAATATGGAATCAACCTGAAATGCTTAAAATGAATAGGGCTGAAACATTTCTTAACATGCTATAGCAGGTACTTAAATTCTGGTGAGTTAGTACAGTTGCCATTTTATTTGCTTTCCCTGCTGTCTAGCTTAGCAATTTCACCCTCACATATGTTCCAGGATGAATAATTGATGTTGCATCCTATAAATATTTTATCACTGGGTTGTTTGCGTAGCGCATTTTTACATTTATGTGGGGGCATGGCTTCTATGTAAAGTAGATTTCACGTGGCACTGGCAATTTACCATGTCTCTTTTAACATTCCAGATGTTGAATGTGGTGGTGGCTTTTATGTCAGGAGCCTGGTCAATGACATTGGCAAAGGTAGGCATGGAAAAAAACGCATGAAAATGTAAGGAACAAGTGTGTGTTTATGGAAAATATTTGTCATTCTGTATATCTCAAGTAACTAGACCTGTGTGTTATTTTGCAGAACTGTAGTGCTATCACTTGTTTTTATATACTCAGGTAATTTCCTTAGGGGCATGGGGGAATGATGGCTAAATAATTGCCAGGGACCTTGGGGGCCAGCTGATAAAAATGGAGCAAGCAATAGCACTGAGCAAGATAATGCAAGGCAAGTGGGGGGGGGGAGTTTTTTCCTCTCTCTTTCATGTGTTAAAGCTAACTCAGATTAAGGATGAGAAGAAGAAAGATACTGTCTTTTTAAACATTATTCATCACATTTTGAAAACAGATTGCACACAACATTACCATGCACATAATAAACCCTATCTGCTGGAAAGACTTCCACACTGGTGATGATTTTTCGAGTGTTTTCTTTCTCCTCTGCCTGAACAGTGAATAGTTTTGCTTTCCCACAGGGTTATTTGTCTTGTGCTCTGTATCTATCAAACTGCATGATGGAGAATAGATAATCCATTTCTACCTTTTCTTTTTTTTTTTAAATGATACATTTGTAGGAAGGTAAGTAATGTGGGATAACCCTATGAATTTCAATGTTGTTATTTGTGCTTAGGCAAGTCCAAATTTCTGTTACTGCCTTCTGAGCATACTGGCTTATGTTTAGCTCTTTAATGAAAACTAAGATAAAGTCTGTCCATGTCTGGCTTCTTTTCAAAAATTGAAAATGAAATGAAAACCTTCCTGCATCAGAAAGGATGGGAAAGAATATTTTAGTGTACCTGTGTGTTTATAAGTCAGTGCTTGTTGCTGTTATGCTTTGTAGCTTCTTGATATGTAATTATGTCCTGCTAGTATTTATTTAACATAGGAGAGCATTTGTACATATTTTTTTTATTTTTCCTTATCTTGGTTTCTGTTATCCTGATAGGCAGCACAGGATAATAATAAAAATACCTCTTGAAGGCAAGAAGTGCTAAGGCCTCAGAATGTGTAGGAAAGTAGTTCACGGTCACTTGAGAATGCACAATGTTCTGGTTACATCTTATGACATTTTTTCCTCACTCTCCATTTTGATCTAAATCTGGGAAAATTCTTGACAGCTTTCTGTCAGATTCTGAACTCTTTACTACACTGGACAATTATTGAAATCAAAGGACATCCTTGGGTCAGATTTAAGAAGATACAAACGAGTGATAAATCTTCATGACCTTCCTTGTCAAACAAAGCAGAATAATATAAAAGGCTACATACAAAAATACATTTTAAGTGAACTGGAAATGGTTACACTTAGAAAGTTTATCCATGTACTTTGTCCGATGCCTCTTTCCTCCTTTGCTGCAGAGCTCTCCACCTGTGCCTCGGTGCAGGAGCTGACGCGCACCAAGCAGGGGCCGTTCACCCTGGAGGAGCACGCCCTGCACGAAGACAAGTGGACAATTGATGAAATTGCTCAGTCCTTGGAGCACTGCACAGCCCTGCTCCTGGGAGAGCCAGCTCGGAAAAAATTGAAGACAGAGCATCCAGGTGAAACTGCTGTGATCTGTGAGGATAAGTGATAAGTTGGATCAAGGAAAAAGACTGGATGATTGAGATGTTTTAAGATTGCATTGGGATTGTCTCGCCTCCTGTGTAAATCTACAAGTCTCTGCTGGGAAGGTGACAAACTGCAGCACAAGAGGAATGGTTCTTTTGTTTCCTGGGGTTAGAATGTGCGCTGAAAATATTCAGTGCTAAGTGTTTCTTGATTGTTTCTTTTCCTTCTTGCACGCTGTAACTGATGCCAAATTTTTATAGACTTTTAAAGAACTTCCAGGGTGCAAGATGGCTGCTGTTGAAAATTCATCAATAAAAAATTATGTAAAATAATGTCTGATAAATGTGTTCCAAAGCATGTTTCTTTTTCTTTGCAGCTGGTAATCAAATCCTGAAATACCTTGGTGACAAGTCTCTTACAGCTTAAAGGACCCAAGAATGTGGTGTGGCAATTTGCTTTCTTGAAATTCGTTTCAGGATATATCCATTTTACCATAGTTTTTCCTATGCAGATTGTTCTCCAGTCAAATGTTCCTAGATGCAATATATGAAGATGCTAATATTTTAAGTCAAGGGAATAATTTTAAGTATGAACAATCTCTGAAGATGATTGGTTTGTGTCTGCATCTTACAAAAAGGTGGTACATTAAGTGTTGGTTCCAAACTTATTTTCAGTCTAAGAAATTAAATAAATATCATGAAGTTCCTCATTGCAGGATACCCTTCCAGACATCTATAGGATTTATTTTTGTTTTCTATACAATAAGAAACTGAAGTGTATGCCAGATTAATGAAGGTTTTGTTTAGAAGGAGGATAGACTTTGTTTTATTCAGTAAACACTTTTCTTCCTTTGTATATTCTTGTAAAGAACTTAAAGGAAATGTTGAAAATAGAACAAGCAAATTGAAATGTTAGAGCACTATAGCAGCAGCACATTTAAAGTACAGTATGGATGAAATAATGGATACAAGCAATTCTGATTCCAGGGATGGGAGAAAAGCTTGTGTCCAATGAGGTAACAGTGTTTTGTTTCTTTTTGGGGTGTGTTTTCTGGTACTTTGGGTAGAAACAGAGAAGAAAGAGATTATTTCCTAAAGAAATCAAAACCAGAAAATTTTCATTTTCCAGTGTACTTGAAAAATCAAAGACTTTAATTGAAGCACAGCTTCTCTTACTGTCTGAATCTGTATTTTCCTAGTTTATGTTATCCCAGTGGTTTTCTAGATTAAGTTCTCATTTTATTTTTCTTCCTGATTTTTGAAAAATAGCACAGTAGATATAATTCTATTAGTCTGCTTATTTTATCTTCAGGGATTTGTTTCTTTAAAAATCAGTGCAATTGAGAAATCTATTAATAGGGTACATTTGGATACAGTGTTGTAAGTGTCTAACACATTCTTAATCTCATCTGTTTGTTTAATGCTCACCAAGCCTTTCTTGCTATTCCATTTAAGAGCCCATGATATTTTTAGTTTCAAAAGAATTCTATTTCCATCAGCTTTTTGGTTAGATTGCAACTGGTCTGTTGTAATTATTGCTAACAGATCTGTGATCCTGAGAAGACAGGATCTGCTCCATAGGCGAGTCACTGGAGAGGAATGAAATGGTAATTTAAAAAAGCATCTTGTGGACATCAACAAGTTCTGGTTTGGGCTGCAGGTCCTGATGCATATGGAAAACATAGGGAGAGATGGAATGCAGTTGTTCATGTTCAGGAATCTGCACAGAATCATTCAGCTTGGAAAAGACCTTTAAGACCATCAGGCTTGACCATTTCCCCAGCAGTGCCAAGTCCACCAATGCACCACCTTTTGCCTTTCTTCCTGGAATCCTTTCCTCTTCTCCCATGCATCAGAAATCAAGGCAGAATTTCTTTAGCACAAATTAATGACAAACTTCTCCCCACATAACTCTATTGAACTACAGAAGGTATTTCCCTTAGCAGGTGTGGTTGGCTGGAGTTGTGAGTGGCTGCACAGACCCATGGCAGGCAGCAGGAAGTGTTGGAAAACACAGTGTGAAGAGTGCAGTAAAGCACTAATAAATACACATTATGCAATAAGCGCTGATGAGTGTCACTCCCATTCCATTCCTAAACACTTGAGCTATCTGTTCAAACATTCCAGCTCCTCAGGCTCCTTCCCAGTGTTTTCCCTGTGTCCTGGGCCTCACTTGTATGCTTTATCCCAAATTCCCCCGTTCTTTAATGGTTCTCTGTGCCCTGAGTGAACCCAGTGAATAGTAACTGGGAAGCTGCTGAAAAGTTCAGGAATAGCCTTTTTAGTTGTGTTTTAATAAGTGTTTAACCCAGTATCTTGAAACTGTCCAGATTTGGAGGTGTTGTGTTCCCATGGGAACCTAGGGAAATGTTTCAACTTCCTTATTGTTACTAACTCATCCCAGAGCTACCAGACTTCAGAATTGAGCTATATCCACAGCAAAATGTATTCTTGTTCGAAGAAAATATCCCATGACCCTGGATTTGGTTACTGACAGTCATGATATCTCAACATTCAAGAGGAAAAATGTGTATAGAATATTCTGAGATTATTGAAGAGTTAGTACTGAGATCACAGCTGAAGCAAATGGTAGTTAATAGGAATTTTATGGTACTCTGGCCGGAAAATGTGTCTGTGAGTTACCATTTAAAATATACCCGTGACACAGATTGAGAGATTTGTCTCATTTAAATGAGTGTTGTTCATGGGGAAAGCCCTGATGCCAAAGTGTGTCCTGCTTTTTGAGCTGAATATTGTCTGTCCTAATTTGGACTTGCTCTCTTCAGTCCGTGGAAGTGTGATACCATAGCCTGGCCCTGAGTGCTCCAGTGCTGCTGCTGCTTTGGTGAGTTTGACAAGGGCTTCAGAATTTGTCTCCCTTTAATGTCTCTGCCTAGCTGGCTGCCTGTCTTCCTTATTTAAATGGTAGTTTTCACTTCATAATATATTTCTACTGCCAGCAGAGTAAAACTTTGAGTAACTCCCCCAATTTTGGGATGCCTTATTTTTTTTATAGATGGTGAATTTGCTACTCTTTGTATAAATTTGCTACTCTGTGTATGAATAGCTCCCCAACTCTAATGAATAGGGTCATGCTGTTTGCTTGGCAGAGTTAAGGACTGAGGTTGCAGTGGTTTTAATTTGATAAAAAGACCTTGCAGAAGCAAAGTGAGAGTGCAATATACAGCCAGAGGGAAATCAGAGACAGTGAATGGATTCAACCAGCCTGGGTAAAATTATTGTCTCTATTAAAAAGCAGTCATTGTTTCTAATAGCCATGGGTTTAATTCTCTTCTTTGTGAGACCTGATTAAGTAAATCACCAATAGTTAAAGGCATGTAAGGCAAGCAAGTTTATCATGTGAATGCTTATGTCTGCTCTGGGTGAGGAGGTACCATGTCTCTGTCTCTGCCATCAGCTGCTAAGATCATATAGGTGCAAACAGGCAAAGCAAGAAGATGGTAATTGGCAGTGGGTGATCGCAGTCCTCAAGAAGAAAAGGACTATATTGCAAGAAAAAAACCTCATATTTTGCAATTCTTGTTTTGGGGAACTATTGGAAACAATGCTATGGTTCAGAGAAGGTCTTAGCATGGCTGCCTGAGGAAACACATGGGGTGTTATGGGTGTGAAAGTTTGGGACTTTAATCCTTGTCCCTCGTCACCTCTAGCTCCAAGAAGTGGGTTCAGTCAAAGCTGCAGCCTCTCCCCAACTTCTCCATGTCACATTGTTCCATGTGGATGCTGGAGCAATCTTCTGCTCAAACTCTGGACTCTGAAGGGGATTGTGTTGCTTGCTCAGAAGTTAACAGGAAGAGAATAGGGAGGACAAAAAATGAGGCAATGGAAATTGAAACATAAACACAAAATAGATTTCCTCTTGCCAGACATATTCATTTTAGGTTACAGCTCTGTGTCTGGCTTTTCCACTCTGAATCCCATTACCTTATCTCCTGTCTGAGACAGTTCATCCTAAAACTTTTCTTATGCTGTCTTTTGAATTCCTTTCTGGGGATGTGGGAGCTTTGGGGCTGTGTGGAGCAAGGTGGCTGTGTGGTTTCTGGGGAACAGGAAAGCTGGTAACAAAGCAGAGCTGAAAAGGATGAGGTGTGTCTGGTCCTTTTCTCACCATGACCCTTTTGTAAGAAAGACGTGGTTATGAATGCTTTAGTGCCATTTCCCTGGCACATGGGATTATTTTAGATATTTCACATTTAAGTACTTCAGAGTCAAATCTGCAGCTGAGTGCATGCATTAGAAACAAAATGCATCATTTCACAGATGTCACGCTACTTTTAGTGGCTTCAGAACATGATTTTACAGCTTAAAGGGAGGGGGGTAGAAAAGAAACAGCAAAAGGTAAATGCATATTTCAGTTCTTATACTTTTAAAGTAGATGAACTCAGTTTTGGTAATTATGTAAGAAAAGACATCAAGTGTTATAATGGAGAAAAAGTAAAGAGAGGGAACACATTTTTTACTGCCTTTTCTGTTTCTTTTAGCATAGAACAATTAGCTTAAATATGCCATTTCAAAGCTTAAGAAGCTTTTATGTGGAAATGCTTGAGAGATTGTTACAGTGTGCTGATGTGAAAAAAGGCATTTATTTTCATTTCAGCAGTTGAAAAGATAGTTTTCTGTGATGCCCTTCAAAAGGCAGTGTTTTCTTTTGCTTATATGAAATTACAGTAAATCCTTGGCATAACTTCCTCTTGTGAGTGCTGTGTTCACAGTAAATCATTTCCCGCAGCTGGCTGTCCTGGGGATCACAAAACTGTTTCAAGTTCTGCAGGTACCTAGTAGGCATTCCCAGTGGAAATGGAACATTTTGTACAAACACCAAATGCATTTAGAAAACAGGACGAATTCTCAGTAATCTTTGCTATGCAGATTGCTCTTTTGGTAAAATAACATCCAGGCTGCGTTAAACCTCGCTGCTGCTGGGCTGAGTTGCTTTGTGTACAGTTTCTTACTCTTAATTTCACAAAGGGCACTGGCAGACTCTTGATTTCTTGTCCAGGTGATTAATTTCACCCAGCTGCACACACAGAGACATTCCTGGCTTTTTTTAACCTCTTCATTTGCTACTTAGGATTCCCAAGAACGGTGTGGCACCGGCAGAAGGGAGCGCGTGCTCACCTCACCTGTCCCAGCCCTAGGCTGGTGTGTGACGTGTTCATGGTGCAAATAAACCAGAATGTTGGGAGAAGACCCCGTGTCTCATTCTGTTCGTCCTGATAACCTCCAGCAAAAGATTGAGAGAAAAACAGGGGACAACAATTTTTCCAGTAATCCTCCCTCCAAGTAAGAATCAATGGGAAATGGCAGCGAGGTCTGTGGGTACAGAGATGACTTAAAGCATGTGATTATTTCTTTTTACCTCAGTGAGAGTCTTCTATCCTGTTTTATTAAATTATGTAAGTTATTACTCACTGAATTAAGGCCTTGTGTGTTTCATTTTCACCTATCATGTTTTGGGGGTTTTTTTCCCCATTTTAGTAATGTGAACTGATGGTTTGAAAAATTGTATTGCTTCTACAGGAGAAAAAAGAGACTAAAATAAATATTAATGGTGTGGCACAACACTTATAGTTGTTCCATGTCTAATGAATATGTAGCAGTTCTATTTTCTACTTAAACACAAAAATTGTCAGAATAGAATTAGTGTTATTTTTTTAAAAATGTGTTTATCTAGGAAATTAATTTCTCTAGGGAGTGCTATTAAAGGCTGTGCTGAGTGGAGAAACTTATTTGAGTGTGTTGGTGATCTGTTTGTAGAGTTGGGAACATTTTTATTGAATTGTGTGCCATGTCCCTGCACCAGTTTTGCCTGTTTTTCTTTGCTGTGCCAGAGATGTCAATTACTGGAAAGAGCACAGTCATACAATCCATGCTGCCGTTCAGCCATCCCTTTCCATCAGTGGAAATAGGGAGTGCACATCCCCACTTTGCTCCCCTGCCTTAACAAATCCAAACTGGTCCTTCAGAATTTTATGGAAGTGACCCAGAACGAAGCCATCTTGCCACAGAGCAAGCAGTGATTAGGATTTCAGGAGATGAAATTTTGTGGAAGCAGAGCATGCTTCATGGGGGCAAAGAGAGAAAACTCAGCAGGATTGCCTATCCCCTGAATCAACATTTTGAGCCTGAACACACCATGCCAGAGAGATTTTCCAAGGAAGTGCATCTTGTGGAAGAGCATCAGGAGTACAGGATCACAAGAGTAAAGCTCCCACCATTTCTCTGTGGGATTATCAGAGCAATTGGGTGAGCTCTCACTTCTCCTTTGCTAAAGGAGCTCACTGGTTCTGTTTGACTCTCACATTCCAAGGCCAGTTTTCAAGCTCTTTGGTCAGCTCTCGAAATTCCTGCAGTTTTCTGTGATTCTCTGCACACCAGATGTGATTCAGAGAGCATCTCTTGATACTCCATTTTTTAAATTTTCACCTGTTTAGTTTAGGGGAAAAAAAAAAAATGGAATGTCTGGCAGCATCTCCTCTGTTTCAGGCACAGCCTTTTTGCTTTGTGCCTGTTGTGCCAGGTAAACCTGGCAGTAGGAGAAGGCATCCCATGGATCTCTCCCTGTGTTTGAAAAATGCACCTTTCTGGAACATGTGCATGCTTGGGTGGTTTTTTTTCAGAGTTGGACAGCTTTCCCAAGCCCTTCTGCTCCTTGGTACCTTGGAATCATTTGTCTCTCACTGCAACAATGAGCTAGTTTCATAACTGGCCCGAGGCTATAAAGCAAAGTTACAGTCTAGGGATGCTGCTGACTGTGGACTGGAAGGGAATAAAAAAAATTGGCCAGGAGCAAGTAATTGTTGAGTGGCAGAAACACCTGAGAGACCTTGGTAAATCAAGAAAAATAGCTGGTGTCTGAAAACACTGGTGTGGTACAAGGCTGCAAAAAAATGGGATTCGGCTTTCCAAGGTATTTTTACAGCACTTGGCTTTGTTCTTTCTCAGCAATGTAACAGCACTCTCAGAAAAGTGGGATTATTGATATCTAGTCACACTGTTGCAGGTTTTGGGAAGCTCAGTTGATGCAGCATTTGTTCATTTTCTGGCAGTCTTTTCTGTGTATGTAAAATCCTTCAGTAAAAGGCAATAGGTCATCAGCAAAGATGAAATTCTAACTTAGTTCCCAGTGAATTCCAGGGCACTACCCAAGGAGCAGCTCTGGAGGAGTGAGGGGTCCTGTGGCTCCATTCTGTGGGGTCATTGCTCATGAAGGTTCAGGCATTTTAAGGGAATTTTATTCAGCTGGGAAGAAAAAGAAATCTTCAGCCTCCACATTAGTGTATTTTATCCTTCAGTGAGAAAAATGTCTTTGGGTGTTTGTTTGGAGGTAAGGTCAACCCAGCGACTCGTCTGTTATATATAACCCAAGGCACAGGCTTCATCTTCCATTCTGGAGATTTATTTGACCCAGAGAGACCAGTGAGGAGCTGCAGCCAAGGGAAGAAAACACTTTATTTCTCAAAACTGATGAAATACCAGATGTGTGCCCACAATGGAAGAAATTTTAGGCTACGGTTACCTGAATTCATTTGCATAAAGGAATAAGAAACTTTCTGTTATGTCAGCTTATTTCATTTCCTGGGAAGTTCTCTCATTATGGGGGATTACTTTAATTCTGCAATAATTATAATTTAACCCCACTGCTGTGTGCATCCCAGTGTATACTGCAGAGAGAGATCTGATTCTTGCCTCTAAAATCTGCTGTGTGTAGACTCCAGTGTAAGCTGAGGAACTTCAACCAAGCACAGCTGATGTTGTTATTTCAATGAGTATGAAAATCTTTAAAAAGAGAGTGAGTATTAAGAATGATTCAAAAGAGGAAAAAATATTTGTATTTTGAAATATTTTCTTTGACAAATAAACCTGTCAGTAATCTCAGGGTTAGCAGGGAACTTTTCCAAAGCAGGGGTTACTGTCTGTTTAGAGAGGAGGATTCTTAGACAAGCTGTTGAATATTCTGGTCAGTGGGTTCAGTGAGCTGCTGGGGCCTGACTGCCAGCTCAGGGGTTGCTCCTCACAGGCTCCTGCTAAGTCAACAGGATTTAATTTGAGCTTGTGTTTCTGTCATGCCAACTTGGTCAGTTTGTTGGCTGCTCTGTCAAAGTTACAGCCTGGTGCATCAAAGCTTGAAAGTTTCCACACAGCTGGCTGAGTCCAAGTGATCAGAATTAACTCTGTAGGAAAAATGCAACCTATGAAGGAGCACAAGATGGAGTGGGCATCAGGTATGCAGGGAAAAATGTGAGGAGGAGGAAATTTTTTGGGGTTTCTTTGCTTTACAACTCTATTTTATTAGAATTTATTTGGATTTGGTTTACTCAAACTTACATTAGTCTGTGCAGTCTGTTGAAGGCTAAAGGTAGAATGAAAAAAAGCTGCAAATTCACAGAAGTTCTCCAGGTCAGAACTGTTACTGCTAATTGCAGAACTGTCAGTGTCATAAGGTTGTGTCATGTAAAGGCATTTTTGAGTATTACTTAATATTTACCTGCTTGTCTTGCACATCTGGAAGTTCTTAATCTGCCCAGCTATGCTTCACAGAGGATGAGTCCAGGAAATGTGGGTATTAATATGCTTTAATTTCATAAGCAAATGGTAGACTCAGGACTGTTGACTCATGGTCACAAGGGTGACAAGCAGGGCTTTAAGGCAATTATTGAGGATTTTAGCTCACTTAGAGTGGGATCTAGCTTGTGAATGAGGCAGCATTAATGTGAAACATTAGAGTTGCTTCCCAGACAGTGTGTGTATCACAGCAGATGATGTTTTACCTCTCCATATGCTTCCCAGTTGAAGTAGGGAGCCAGACAAATCATGAGGAGAGGAAATAAACATCCATGTTTATGGGTGTGAACTCTTAACAGCAATTAAGATCAACACATCTCTTAGTCAGTCTGAGATTAGCAGTTACCTGGATCATGGCTTGTTCTACCAAACTGAAATTCTGCTTGCCATATCATTTAGGATTCATGTACATATGGTTACTGGAAATATAAACTGGTACCCTAGGGCAGGAAATACAAAAAATGTATGAAACTATTTTTAAAAAAATATTTTGGGGAGTAGCTTTATGTACCTTAAGGCCTCCAGCTTGGATGTGATAAAGTCAAATTTAATCAAAACAACATGTGCAACCTGCTGTGCTCCCCTCACCCCTTAACTAATGGCAGAATGTCTGCTTGTCCCTCCTTCTAATTAGATCAGTCTTAACCAGTTCAGCTCAAATATGTCTGTGTAATGCCCAAATATTTCCTCTGACTTTAGTGACATTATTCCAGATTTATACTTGTGTGATGTAGAGCAGAAATCTGCCCTGGAGAATGTGGAACCCCAAAGGCATTCACAAAAGCCATTTTTTAATAATAACAACACAAAAAGAAGATGTTACAGTTGAATGTCATTTGTCATTGTCTCCCATTTGCTTGTACCTAGTTGTAAAGGAGGAATGCAGGAAAGCTCTGCCATTAGCTGCTAGCTCAAAGCTGGCTCAAAAAGAAAGCCCGGTGCCCCCAGGAATCTCCTGTGAGCAGTGGGCTGATCTCTGCAGGTCGCTGTTGGGAGTCCCTTTAAATCAGCCTGTCCTTTGGCTTTGCCTCAGCCTGTTATCTGCAGTCCTGTCTAACTGGCAACTTTCAAACCTAATCGAGGATGTTATGTTCAAAGCACAGAGCTTTCTGAGAGGGGCTTTGCACTTCAACGAGTCATCTTCTGATGCAGTGAACAATGACCTCTGTCCTGTTTTGGGGAGAGATAAAGCTAACATGGAAGGTTCTGGCATTCTTTAAATGTCCCAGCTAAATATGCTTTTATATTTCTGAGGTCAAAAATGCAGATGGCATTTCAAAGTCTGAGTTTTACTATTTTCTTTATTCTCTAAGTAATTCCTTTTACTCAGCACTACTAAAGGAGTTCAGGCATAAGGGCTGTTCTTTTATAATGCCACATATTTGTATTGCACCTCTTACCTGGGGATATGAAAATAATTTGCAAATGTTAATTAAGGGTTCCACCTTAGTCAAGTGGTAAGGCACTGACAGATTTTCTCTGTGAAAATAATGAGTTAGGAGAGGGTTGGTGAGCATGCAGGGTCCTGTGTACCATCTCACTGACCTTGACCTCTCCTGACTGCCCTGTCTTTGCCCTTCCTTTACCTGCTGCTTTGTTCTGAAGTGGTTTATGGCAAAAATACCTTCCCAATGTGAGCAAAAAAAAGCCCCTCTTTCATTCTGGGCTTTAGGAACACCATAACATAAATGGGTTTATGCTCGTGGGCTGGGTGTGGTATCTGCTGGTGGATCCATGAGGAGGAGCAGCTCGTGGGCCAGCAAAGCTGTGCCTGAGCTTTGTGTCACGTTTGCTGTGCAAGGAGCATGGGTGCCATGGAGCTGTGCCTCCCCTCCCTCTGCTCCATCCCCAGGTGTCTGCACAGCCTCCTTTCTCCTTGGGAAGGTGAGCTGCAGGTCAGGCAGGGGCTGGGGACACCTGGAGCAGCTGGGCTGAGGTGCCTGAGCTCTGCAGCTGCAGAATCCAGGCAGAGCTTTGAGCAGCTGGCAGCGCCTGCAGTCCCACCTGTGTTTGTGTCCTGGTGGGATGCTGGGCTCTCTGTGCCTAATGAGCACTGAAAAATGGTCCACTTACACTGCTGGCTTTTCCAGCAGACTAAGGAAAACCTCATAATCAGCTCGTGATTAGCAGGTAGTAAATTCTGCTGAGCAGAGAGGAAGGGTAGCGAAGGACTGTGTTATTTAAAAAATCTGTCTTGTACCTGCATGAAACAGCTCTGCTGTGGCACCACTGCAGCCTGGGCTACCTTGGCAGAGGCTGTAGGGAGATTTCTGGGCTGGCAGCTTCCCAGGGTGGGAGCACACTGAGCAATTCCCAGCTCTGAAGAGGAAACAGGGATGAACTATCACCCAGCCCTTGCTTGTGCTGCCCTCACTACCCTGACAGAGCAGCTCATCCACAGCCTTGCAGTCACCTGCACTTTGGGAAATGTTGAGCTATAGGAGCTGTGATGCCCTGGAGCATCAGGCTCTGTGAGAAAATGTGAAGAAATTATGGAAATGTGCTGGTGATGAAGGGTAAACTTCAGAGTTGTTCCATCTGTAGCTGCAGATTCCACTCATCAGAATATGGACCAGAAACTTCATGGCTGGAAATTTGTTCTTTGGTCCTTATCATCCTCATGGGTGGTTCCTGATGGGATCTGCTCTGAGGACCCTGAGGGTCTTCTCCTGCCTTCTCCCTACCACAGACAGATTTAAAGCCTGGAATAAGTTTGTCCATTATCCTGGGGGAAAAGCCAAAATTTCTTTTAGATTCACTGCCAAGGTTGCAGGATTGTGTCTTCTGTTAGGAAGATTTAGACTCTGCAGATTTAGACTCTGCAGATTTAGACTCTGCCACCTGCAAGCAGAATTAAAAGGTCAGTCTAGCTTAGATCTCCTTCAGTTCACGTCCTAACCTGTGGCTCCCTTAGCCCTGTCAGATGCTGTTGGAAGGTTTAGTTTGGTTTTAGGCCGGTGCAGGAGGAAGGAGAGAGACTTCCAATAATGTAGGAACTGCAGAAAGTAAAACTTTGATTTTTCATATGCCCGTGGGCATGCTTGTGGTGTTGCGTCCAAGGGAGTTGAATCCCATGAAGTTCAGGTGACGAGTCTAGATTTTCTGGAAGATAAATTGCCTGGTTTTCATTTTATGCAATATTGGAATGCAGCTAGACTGAGGGGGTTTGCGCCTCTTCACAGATATTTGGACAGTGGAGATGCTGACCCCTGAATTGTAGCTAACATTACCATTACAGGAAAATCTCTTCTGTCAGTAACTACTCTCTGCTGGCCTAGTTTCCCCCCAGCAGCTGCACAGCATGGCACCAGCAGTGTAATTCAAGTCTAAATTTATGGAAGTCTGTTAAAGTGCAAGTTGCACTCTCATGCACTGCTTGTTCTCAAACATGTTAAAGCAGTTAGAAAATAAAGGAGTGGAGGGAAAGAAGGCACGGTAATGTAATAATAAGAGTGGAAAGCACATTTTCACATCTAGTCATCTAAGAAAGAACATGTTAAAGGATTCTGAGGGAACGCTGAAAGCTTGGGGCTGTGGTACATGGCTCAGAGATTTAGAGGGGAAATGTTCATCCGTGAAGACATTGCCTGCTTCTCTCTCTGAAGGGCTGGTGAGCCCAGCCACAGCAGCAAGAGATTGTCAGTTCTGTGTTCCTTCTGCATTCGAATTGTGCTTGAAACCATCAGTAACCTGGGGTGCAAAGACAATGAGGGGCTTCAAGTGGTGGAGAACAAAAAGCTTTCTGAATACTTTCGAAAATCCCAGACATTAGCATCACAATCCTTTTACTGTCTGTTCCCATGCACTAATTATAGCTAACCTGCTTTGGCAGTAGCTATTTGTGACCCTTTCAGGGTGAATTCTGTCTCAGGGATGCCCCCTCGCTCCTCCTTTCCCTCTCCCAGCAGTTTCCTGGTGACCTCTGTGGTGGCAGTGTTAGTTCCCTACCTCAGCATTTTCTTTTTATAATAGGTTAGAGCTCTCTGGTGTCTACTTCACCCCACTCTACTGTTTCTGCACACATTCTTTATGTTTCTTTTGTTCCTTTTTTTTCCTCTGTCCTTGATTGGCATTGTGGTTCGACTCTGTTTCTGAGATTTCTTTTGTTTTGTTTTGTTTTTGCTGTAGTAAGGGCCCAAACAGCTGGATTTCTCCTTTCCTCTATCCCTTAGTATTGTCTATTTTTCTTTACACCTTAATGAGCACCACACTCACTAGGTTTCCTGTACAGTGCAGGTTAATCAACAGGGATTCTCCAGCATTTTCTTGAATTATCCTGCCCTTAGCTGTATTATTTACTGTTTTTTTCTTTCTCTTCATTGTCAGCTCCAAAATAAGAAACTGGACTTCATTTGTGAAAAGCAATGCACAAATAGAGGGAGAGATTCTATGTCAAAGAAACTGAAACTTGGGAGGTGAAGGATGGGAGGAAAGATGGGGCCCAGAGTGGTGAGTGGTGCCCCAGAAATCTCCTTTTAACACCGTGTGCTGAATCACAGCACTCCCTTCCCTGAGGATTTAAAACTAAAGTAATAGGATGTGTGAGGGGGAAAATATATACAGCTCAACACATTTCAGGTGTTCCTGTTGCCCTAAAAATGCTGCTCCTTCTACACTCCTCCCATCCCTTGTGTCTCTTACCAGCTCTCTCCAGCATCTACCTCTTTCCAGTCTCACTTTCCCCTCTTTGAATCACTTTCTGAGGGTTTTATCTGTGCCTTTTCCCTCTCCGCAGCCTGGGGAAGGTGGGGGCAGCTTTCTTTAAGTGAAAGGAATGTCTGTGGGCATGTACCTTAACTCTGTGAGCAGCAGAGGAAATTGAATTGTCGTTTGCAAGGTTCCTGAGCTGAACTGATGCGAGGCACTTTGCCATGTAAGGGTGCTACAGAGAGCTGTACTCTTAAATTTTGAGTTAGAGATGTCAGCAGTGGTTACCAGGGAAACTTCTAAAATTACTCTGGCAGTGTCTCTGCTCAAATACTGTATCAGATCTTGGGGAAATGGCACCGAGTGAGCAGGCAGAGATACACTGGGAAAGTGTCACTGTGTAACACTCAACGATGCTTTACCTACAAATAAAATAAAAATTTAAAGCTTTGTGCTGGTGCAGGGTCTTCAGCTCTGCAGTCCTAAGCCAGGAAAATAGCGTGAATGAAGTAAAAAGCAGTGGTTTTCTTAAAATGTCAATCAGACAATAGATATCACAGGTTTGTAGTTAACCTCCATTTTGGGTTTTGTTTTCAACAATAAAAACCAGAATTGCTTCTAAAGATAATTCATAAAAATGGAGGAAGACACCCTGCACTCTGCCACCCCCCAAGGCCCCCAAACAAAGCAAGTGTAGATGGATTCATGCATATTTAAATACATGCTAATTAGAAAGAACATTTGGGATTTAAGCAACTGTCAGAAACCCATAAAAGGCAAAGTAACAATTGCAGGTTCTTCACCTGAACATTGTTAAACCTTCTCTGGCTGAGCTGGTCTGAGCCACAAGCTGATGGAGGCTGGGACAGTACTTTAATCATTCCCTGTTTTCCCTGTGCTGGTTCTCTCTTTTGATTGCTTGTTGGAGGATGGCCAAAGGTCATGGATTGGGTTTGATGGTCGTGGGTCTGACTTGACTCAGCTGGGCTCATGTAGGGACAAACATCTGTCCTTCCTGGAGCTGCCAGTTCCCTGCTCCTTGGAAGGATGGGCCTCTTTGCCTCTGCACCTCTGGGCCTCATGGGAACTCTTCTACAGCTGAGCCTCAGGTACTAGCAGTGTGTCCCACATACTGCATGACTAAGTTGGACATAATTTTATTTTTCTCTTCACCCATACAGGCCTCTGCTCAATGACAAGAAATATTTTAATCTGAAATAGATATTTGTGTACATAAGAAAATTTTGCTTTCAAAATACATTGCCTGGCCACATATGTTTATTATTTATAACAAATGTTGTTGGATCAGCCTCTTGATTCAAGACACTGGTGAAAAGTTACAGTTATATTTTAAAAGTTGTTAAAAATATCTCTTGTTGAGTGGTGCTGACTGCAGAGTGCTGATGCTTTAATGGGATGACTTTTGCCTCTTCCATGCAAGTGCTCCAGGAGCAGAACCCAGGCACATGAGGAATGTGCAGAGGGATGTGGTCCCTGTAGAGCCAGTGACAGGCAAATCCCACCTTCAGAGCTCAGGGATGCTGCTGGGAGGAGCTGATTGCTATGCTGAATCCAAACCAGAAAGAGTGCAAGTAATTAATCACCATATGATTAATCAAAAGCTCATCACGCTCTGGATGAAACAAAAAGAGCCTTAAGTAGCAAACCCTCCAGGGGCTGCAAGGAAGGTGTTGTAGCTGCTGCTGCTGGGTGTGGGTGGCTGCCCTGGCTCTCAGAGCTGGGTGGGAGTGGATGGTGCCAGGGACACCCTGGCATAAGAGAGAGATTTATTTTTGACACTTGGTGATAACTGAAGAAAATATTAATTCAAAAATATTAATAAAAGATCGAGCTCTGTTTTGATTTCATCTGCACAAAATTGTTTAGGCTGTGGTGTGACAGGATCTGCAGGCAGAGGATGCTCATGGCAGTGTAATCCTGCAGAGCTGGTGGGAGGGTGGCTCTGAAGGGGAGTGCTGAGGTACAGTGAAAGTGGGTGGTGGTTGGAGCCACCTCAGGAGTATATGTTGACCTCCTGATGCCATTTCTTTATGTTCCTTATTGTTTCACCAGGAATACATTTTTTATTCTTGATGTGAAAAGCTGGTGTCCTGAAAACTTCAGCATTTTGAGTCATGTCTGCGCTGAAGGGGTGTTACAGTCTTTTTTTTTTCCTTTCTGTAGCAGAAAGCCACTAATGATGCAGCCTGCCTTTCCTGCGGAGCAGAGCTGACACACAGCTCAGCAGTTCTGGGAAGCTGGGAACACTTAATGAGATGTGCAGCAGCCGGGCACAGCTCTCAGGCTGCCAGCCCGTGGGGAAGGGGCAGCCCTGAGCCCCTCGGGGCTGGCCTCTGCTCTGCTGCCTGGGAGTGGGCAGAGCTGCCCAGCCCTGCCCTGCCTGGCTCCTGACCCACCCCTGCCCACCGCGTCCTTCCTTAGCTGTGGGGCAGAGGCACTGCAGGGGAAATGTTCCTTTTCCTCTGAAAAGCAAAGCTGCGCTTTAAAAAGGAAAAAAAATATTTTCCCAGCTCCCCAGAAAACCCATGTAGGGATTTTTAGCATCACAGGCAGTTTGTTTCTTTTTTTCTCACTCATAAATTATGTTTTAGGTATAATTATTTGCAGTACTCTAGTGTCGACAATAACCACATAAGGCTATTTCATGAAAACTTAGAGCTTTTAATTCAAATCCTACAAAAGTTCTTTAATCTTCACAGAGATGTGGAGAAAAGCTGTAAAAAATGTGTGAGAGTATATAAGATATTCCTGTTTCTTTAGGGTAATGTTTAATGATCAGTCAGTGACTGAGTTTACATACATTAAATATTTATTTGTCTTCTGTAGAGCTGAATGGGGGAATGTGCTCACTTTCCTGGCAGATCACTAATTGGGTAAGTGTGGCTGCTCAGGGTGTTTCTGAAGCAGCAGCTCTAGCTGTGGTACTTGTCTCATTAAGGATTTCACTGTTTGTATTCCAGAAGTCACGAATTCTCCAGCTGGGGTTGAGACTTTGATAAATTGTCATTTCTTGTGTTTGAAATAGAACTTTATTGCCCCTGAGTAATAAAAATTGTCAGTTTGCATTTATATATATATATTTTTATATTTTTACAGCACAAGTTTCTATTCATTCTCAGTGTTTGCAAAAGCATGATTTTACTGAAATCAGTGGGTTTCTACTGGTTGATCTGACTGCAGAAACAAGGCCACCCACACGTGGGATGTGTGACATTTCTCACTGCTCCTCTATGTCTTCAATCTCAGATTTCTGGTGGGAGGCTTTCCTCAGACCTCTTGCTGTCCTCAGAGCAGGTCCATTCTTCTGGCAGGCACGAAGCAGCCTTGGCTTTTCCTGAGGAGAGCAGCACTCAGCAGGGGCTGGCAGCCAGGGGAATGAATCCATGAATCCATGAATCCTTCTGCCTCCTGCTGTGGAGGTTCTGATGCCAGCAGCCATCTCCAGCTCCTGTCTCACCTGTCCCTGCTGTGTTTCTGGGTTCTCCTCGTCGTGCTGGGTTAAATCTGGCCCCAGACAGAGCCTCCTCCACCATGAGGGCAGCAGCATCAGCAGTAAAGGCCCTGCTCAGTGTTTGTTGGGGAAAACAGACTGAGCTGTAGGAGCTGACCCTGCTGAAATTGTATTTTAGGCCATCCCATGCTCTCTCTGGGCTTTTTTCCCCCTCCCACAGGACAAGGATTCCCTTCCACGCTGCTTCCTTAGCACCCCTGAGCCCAGCTGTGATGCTGGCAGCTTCATTTGTTTTGCAGTCCTCTGCTTTCCACACTCTGTTTTGTTTTTTATTTTTTGTTTTTTTCACCAGGAGAGGCGTTCTCAGGAGCTCTGTGCTTTGTCAGAGCTGAGCTGTGCCATTTCAGCCCAGCAGGAAGGAGCTGCGCTTGCACAAGGTGTGCAGGGCAGGATCCTCCTGCTCAGGAGCATCCAGGCTCAGCGAGCCAGTCACACCTTTCTTCTTCTCAGGAGAGCAATTCTATCCACTGTTTACTTCATGTTCTGCCCCAGCTTCATTTTGGGAGCCTAAGAAATACTTTTAAGTCTTCTATCAGCTTTTGGGTGGAAAATAACATTAAATAGAGTATGGGTGCTTAATCTCCCACTTGTTTGCAAAAAAGCCCTGGGATACTGAAATACTGCACTCTTCAGAGAAGGATATTTATTCACTCTCTTTCATCCTTTAATTGGGCACCATTTGCTGCACTGAATGTTATTGCATAGCCTAAGTATCACTTTAAAAATGAAATTTATGTTGAGTCTTTAAAAGATTTTTCCCTAATGGAGTTTTAAATACAGACAACTGGCCACATGGCATGTGAAGGCTTTTTCTGTTGCTTGTTGTTGTAGTTTGGTTATTCTTGATTGTTTGCTTAGTTATGACTGGCTCTTTTTCTTGGCACATTAAAGGTATTTATACATGGAGTGCTCTAAGGAGGCCTCATAGCCAAAATATTTGACATTACAAAGGGTCAGAGCTAAAATTCTTAGAGCTCAGCTTTGAGTTGCATTAATGCAATCCACATCTGATCATTCTAAGGTCACATTGTGCAGGTTTATTTATCTCTTTGTAGCCTGGGAGCAGTCTAGTCTACTGCTTTTATATGGAAGAGAAAAAAAAAAGAATTCCACACAGTTTCTTTGGAACTTTCATCTTTAAAAAATATTTAATATTTATGCTGTCAAAATGAAAACTTCCTTAAGGTAATGACAACTGAAACAATTCAAAATACTCCTGGAAGGAGTGAGCTGTCAGCCTGGCAGTATTGCTTCCTGCCCATCCCCTGCTCCTCTCTTGACTTATCTGCCTTGGAGCTTTTAGCTCATATGAGTCTCTCTCCTGCCTGTAAGGCTGTATATAACTCTTTATGAAACAAATGTTATTTGTAGAGTGGTTTTGGTGGGTTTTTTTGCTCAAAAAATATAATTTATCTGAACCATTCCACTGTTACCGTGTCAGCTTTAAAAGCAAGATTTTTTTCCTTTAGAACCACATCCACTTAGATACACAGTAATGTATGTCCTTTCATTATTGTAATTATTTATGAGATATTACAGTGTAGGAGGCTCAAACCTCGAGAAAAACCTAATTGTGTTTTTTGCTTTAATTAGTTTGTTACATCATTTCAGTGTGGTAAGATACATAATAAGGGAAACCCAATCTCAGTGTATTCTATTCCAGAATAATCTACAGAATCAATAGTTTCTATAAAAAAGTTTAAAGCTAAAGTAGATATTCATGCATGTACTGTCATTAACAGATGTTTTTAATGCCTAAGTTATGAAATGGGTGTCACCTAAAGTAGTTTTTTTAGTAGAGACTAATATCAGTGAAGGCACCTGCAGAAAAGGTGTGAACTCTTCCTGCAGATTCTTTTTTTCTCTTCAGATATTATATATATTCTCTGAGCTTGAGCAGTTGATTTATTTAGGTTGAATCTGGTGATTTTATGCTGATTTATGCATCTACACTTAGTGTTAACTGATGTAATGGACAGATTTATTATTGCTTTACACAAATAGATAAATAGATACAGATGCATACAATAAAATGAACCACTAATGGATTGACACAATGTTTCATAGTGAAAAATTTTACAGAAAACTCTGAATGTCCTGAAACAGAATATTTAAGGGCAGAGATCAAAATTGTCCCTGGCTGTGCCAGGGTGTCCAGATGCCAACAGGGCCAGCTTCACAAAACAGCCCTGCAAACCAAGGTACAACGTGATCATTTTTACTGTTTGAATGAACCAGAGAAACTCTAGTTGGGCCTTGATTTCTGAGTGCTTTTATCCTGTTTTTACATTTTTTCCCTTCTTTTTTTTTCTTTTGAATTTCAAACCTTTATTTGATAATGCCCACCCTCAGTGTGTGCTACAGAAACTGTTGACAAGACAGTGGAGTGAGCACAAAATGCAGCTTGCAGTGTGTTTATGAATTCTGGGCAGTAAGTGATGTTTCAGCTCCTGCAGCAGCGCTGCCAGTGGGGAGAGGTAGAGAGGTGTCATCTATTTAAGAGTTTAGACAAATAGAGAAACAGAGGAGATCTGAGGCCAGACAGCTTGCCAGTCCTCTTCCCTTCATCATCCTGCCTGTCCCTCATCTCTAAAATTTCACATTGAAGGAAAAGCAAAGACTCAAGAGCCTTGATATGTTTCCCAGCAGAGCACTGTGCATTCAGACACGTGTTCACAGGGGTTCCTGACAGTTTTTTCAGCCACAGGTGGGTGGTTCCATGCAGAAGGCTGCAAAGCTGAGAGCAGAATGAGACCTTATTTCTCCAGTAAGGTAGGTGTACCCATTAACTCATGATAAAGAAAAAGAAAGAAAAGCTGAACTGATTCTACTCTGCAAAGAGAAAATTAAATATATCTTATAAAATCTCTGAATCCTGCTGCTTCTGGGAAACCTAATATTTTGCCCAGTTCTACCATCATAACCTGCAACCTAAAGCAGGTACATTTCCCAAACAGAGAGTTTTCCTTTCTTTTTCACAGAAATACTCACCACTTAGGCCTCTTGTTGTTTTGGGGAAAAAGTGTTATTCTGTGTGGCCTTTGTAGAAGGTAGTACTTAAAGTAGATGGAATCCAAGTTTCCCTCTTTTTGTTATTTTAATGTCTTGTCAGGAAATGTTAATGCTCCTGTGCCATTGCTTAATGGTTTTGCCTGTTTCTACAGAGGTCAGAAAGAACTACATTTCCTTCCATTTTTAGAACTTGCTTTTGTATCCCCTGTGTATTATCTCAAATTATTGCATGTAATTTTCATTCCTTTTTTGGCTTGTGTTCTTCCTGAAAGCAATGTTCTGTATTGCACGTTGCTCTGTAATCTTCTTAAGTCATCATTTCACTTGCACTGTAAATAGAAATCCATTTGTGTAATTAATGATTTTGTTATTATAGGAACATTTTTTTTTCTTTAATTTAATTTCTCTTGTGCATAGCTGTCAAACATGCTATCTTTAGCCCAGAGCTATCCAGCAGTGTGTTAAGGGGCCTGTTTCTTGCTGGAGAGAAAGCTGAGATTTTCAGGTAAGAAGCTGAAAACTCATTTTTGACCTCATGATTGTGAGAAAGACCCTTCTCAAAGTGGAAATCCAACAGCTGAGCAGCAGCATTTGCCCAAGTCAACATCTCTGAGGGAGCATGAACTTCCCAGTCCCACTATTCCAGTTCAGGAGCTCATCCCCAAATCTCATGTATAGACCAGTAATCCGTTCAGTCTCTTACAAGTGTAGGGAAGTGCTAAGATGCAAAGCTCATGAGTGAGGGGAAGAAGTGCAGAGAGAATCAGTGACTGGCTCATGAAAGAAAAAGAGAAGACGTGGAAGAGACTGCAGAAAAGCAAAAGGTAATAATAGCAGATTAAAAAAAAATATGCTCAGTGAAAGAACACAAGAGTGGAAAACTCATGCCCTCAGGATGTGCTCAAGAGTATCTCTGTATTCAGAGTTTTTGTGTTTGACTTTCACTCTCCATGTCAGTCTTCTCCTGACAAGAGTGGGTTTTGCTGCTGGCAAAGGAGCCTGAAGAGCAGCAGCTCTCATCATGGCACATGGACCTCTCTCATCCCAAACGTGGGATCTTTGTCTTTGGAAGAATAACCCGGCTGTGCTGCTTAATAAGAAGAAACATGCACAGTCTGCTTCAAGCTTTTTTGTGCTTTAGCAATATCTAAAGCAATGGAATATCCCTAAACTGAGGTGGGAAAAGATGAAAGTCATTCCAGCTTTACTCTAAAACTCTCCACTGATAGGCTTCCATTTCCAGCAAGATGGAAAAACTCTCCTTACTCCATTTTAAACAGAAAACTGGTTTCAGGAAAGGCAATTTTGAATTCTCTGCTTGCTGTCAAGAAAATATATCTGTGGTTTTCTCTTGTGTTGGTCCCAGAACTGATTGAAATGCATGCATTTGTCAGTGCATTGATATTTAATTTCTTTAGAGTCCCCATATCTGAATTTGATATTTTGTATTAAAAAGGAATTACCCCCAACCCTTCATTATTATGAAAAACCAGAAACTGAGATGTCAGACACTGAGGAAACCATATTCTTTTATGACCCTGTCTTGCCCTTTATAAAAGCCAGCTTAAGTTGGTTAGAAATGCCTGTGATTGCTCATCTTTTCTAGTCATTACTTCCTGCATACACATAGCAGAAGAAAAGTCTTGTGCCAAAGAAGATTAATGAAAATCTACATTACACTTCATTCAAAGCATCTGCCTGCTTTGGAAGTCATGCACTGGCACACATACTAATTAGAGCAGAACAAAATGTGCCTTTTTAAAATTCTTTTGGGGAAGAAATTGAAAACCAAGAAGCTATTTTCTTCCTAATTTTTTTAAATGGTCACACCAGCTGTGCACGTTGAATATCTCATATGCAATGTGCATTTTGTAACTGAGACTGCTGCAGGGGTTAAATTAATAATTCTGCTTTCTCAGAAAAAGCACAACATAACAATCATCCTTGAAGAGGGAGAAATCTGCTTTTCTACAAATGAAAAAGTCAAAATGATCACTAAAAATATATCTGCACCTTGAAAGAATGGCCTGATGCTCTGTGCACAGTGCTGTGTACTGGCTGCTGACTGAAGGGGAAAACAGATGGTGCATGGTGACTAATTTTTTCAGTGGGAATAAAGCACAGGTAATAGTATGCCTGTTAGCAGAGAGAGCTGTTGAGGAATTTCCTGGAAGTGTGGAATGAAGTGTGCAGCAATACTTGCTCATGCTGAAGAGATTTTCCTGCCTCGTGGCTGTGAAGGAACGGGCGAGGAGGAAAATCAATCCATGAGAAAGTGAAGTTGTTCTCCCAGGGCAGGTGTTGCACTGGGACAAACATTGTCCTTTTGTGTGCCTGTTGGCTCATGGTTTCCTCAGTGACAGGCTGAATCCAGCATGTCCAGCCTGTTCCTGGGCATGGCCTTGCCCTGAGCCCTGGAAAATCCCTTTGCTGTAGGGACCAGGAGCCAGGAGGAGCAGGTGAGTGGCTGCCATGGAGCATCACAGAGGGGAAGTCAGCAGAGTTCCTTGGAATTTAGAAGATCACTCAGTTGTGCTACCAGTTATGAGTCATCAAGGAAAGGATTTCATATGGTAGAGAACAAGGGGTGATTCTAGTTCAACATTCAGGAAAAGATTTCAGGATTGACTACTGAATGTATATATTAAAAAAAAAACAAAACAAAAAAGAGAGCAACCAACCACTACCACCAACAAAATCACAAAAAAACCCCATCAAACCCCCACCAAACCAACAAAAAGCCACATAAATGCACTTCCAGGTATCTACATCTAAGATGGAAGTGCTTGGAAGAAAGAAAACTTTACACATCTCCTCATCTAGTTTGCTACATGACAGAATAACATCCTTCAGTCTGTCAAGTTTTTGCCATCAAAAGGCTATGAAATTCAAAGAAATGTGTTCTTTATACATTATTCAGTGTAGCTTTCCAGTTGCATACTTTGTAAATAGTATTTTTAGGGGCTTTGAAATGATGGGAAGACAGGGGACAGCCAGTTTTCATTAGATTACCTTACAATTTTCAGCAGAATAGAAAATAATTTTTTAGTGCTATAGAAAATGGTATAGTGCATGAAGAACACAATCACCCATTTTTCCTACAGAAAAAGACCCTTCTGTCAGTGAAATGTAGTTCAAGTGAAAAATCAGAGTACATTAGCTATGTGGCTCCAATTTTGTATGTAAATTGCCTTCCCACACCATCTCAGTATTAGTGCTTTAGTGACAAGCAAAGAATGTAATTCTGTTTTGAGCTTTTTATCTGATGATAAGTCTCTGTTCTCACTGCTCCCTAACTTGTCACCACTGTGGTGAGATCAATTGCATCCTAAGTGCTTCAAGTCATAAGATATTTAGCATATATTCATTAAAATTCTGTATTTTCTCCATTAATATTTTTAAAGGAACTCCCTAAGGTTTTGGGTTCCCCTTGGTGTTAAAGCTAATTTTCAAGGACTTGTTTCAATAAATTGTTAAGAATATTTGCTTAACATTAATTTCTTTTGTCAAGAGGTGATCGTTGCTTTTCTTCAATTCTATTGAGCTTGAGTGCTCAAGGAGGCATCCAGCAGACAGTGTTACACTTCAGTACATTGGCCTGCAATATTTTTACACTGAAAAACTGGGATTGATTCCACCTCAGAAATGCATGACATAGATATATGTCTTCAGCTTAGAAAACCTGGGCCCAGAAAGTAAAAAACCTGAGAGCTTGGATTGTGCATCTTAGTGAAGTCAAGTCAGAGAAATGTTGATATTGATGGCCATGAAGGAATTGTGGGGAAGAGGAGTAAATGCCAGGGAATGTCAGAAAACATTGGAGGCAGAACAGATCAAGCACTGGCTCGAGTGCTGATCTGCAGCCCCAGGTACAGCCAGGGTGCAAATGAGACATTTTTTAATGATTAGAAGACTTTGGCTTTGCAAATAGATTTATAATGGCAATAGAAAGAGGAAAGTGCCTGGTCAGATGGTGGTGGATGGACACTGGGGGTGTTAGGGCATTTCTCCTGCAGGTGCAGGCAGCCAGGCTGAGACTCAGCTGCCCTGTTCAGTTCTCAGTCTGCAGGAGCTTTGCATCTCATGTAGCTGTCAAAATCAAAGCCTTGTGCTGGGGAGGCAGGTCCTGAATTTTGGCAATGTGGTATTTGCAGAGTTCAGGTTCTGTCACAAACTGTCTGCTGCCTTGTGGAATAAAGGGGGAAAGAAGGAGAAAAAAAAATTAATGACTGCCAACACAAGGATTTTAAAATGATGCTGAAATAATTTATAGCTTCCTGCATCATATCTTCATTTCCTCAGCTGCCATTTCCCTCCAATACAAATAAGCTATCCCAGTAACCCTGCTGGTAACCAGCACCATGGTGATATGTGATTGAAATATATTTAAATCTGAGAAACACCTGACTGACACATGTTCAGGTGTAAGTTCAGTGTTTCGTTTAATGGTGCTCAAGCTTTGAAAAAAAGAAGATGCTGTGAAGGGGAGGCTTGACAACAGCATCTTTGACTGCTGCATTGGCTGGGCTTGCAGGCACCCATTCTTTTAGGATGAAAAATCAGATTTTATAGTGCATGGAGACACTTTAAAGGCTCTTTAGGGTACAGTGTGGAATTAGTCTCCCCCTCTGTTCCCCCAAATGTTGTCATGTCATGAGACACAATGAAGTTAATGAATAAACAGTTACAGCATCAAAATGAAAACCAGTGCATGGTGCCAAGAGATGGAACAAGGCAGGAGCTTCTTGATCAGGGCCAGGCAGGAGGAGTGTGAACGTGAGCAGGGGCTGCTTTGTCACTGTGATCTGCTTATAATGGCAACGAGTGAAGAAATCCAGGGAATGGGCTGACATAGAGTCTTCCTTCAGAGCTGGAAAGCAACATCCTATCATAGAGGTACACCCTCAGAGAGAGTAGCAGGGCTTTGAACACTGATATTATCTTCTATATTAAACTCTCACACTGCAGTGGGGAAAGGGACACAACCAATACCACAAAATGCCTGATAGTAAGAGAGCAGCAAAAGCATTTAGCAGAACTTTGGCATGGACTGTAGATAATGCTAATAATGTGTATTAGGTTCTGCTCTTATCTCTGTCCTCCTTTTATTTTGATTATTATAAACACATTCCTAAAAGTCTTATCACTTCATTGTCTCTTACACTGGGTGTGTTATTAAGATGATCTCATACACTATTCTTCCTGATGTATTGAGATGGTTTGTTATACTGTTGTGTTCCAGTTCTGAGATGCTGGAGATATCAAAAAAATTATTTTCTTTTTAAAAGTTGAGGAGGTTTTCTGTTGTGTTTTTGTTGTTGTTGTTGTTGATTTATTTGTTTGTTTACTTCTCCCTTTCACTTCCTTGTGGTTCTGGGAATGGGAACAGGCAGTGCCAAGTCCTAGGTACTACTGGAAATATTTCTCAGTTAATGTTTTAACTTGCATATCAAAAAACCTTTGGGCAGCTGAGGCTTGGACCCTAAAGATTCCTTAGCATTGCCCAGGATGGGCCACACGCTCATTTTAGAACGCCCTGAAGCTGCTGCAACAGCTCAGAAACAAATGTGTTGGCTGAAACCTGCTCCAATGTGTCAGGAAAAGACAGACTGGAATTAGGCAGATCTGAAGAACTTAGGCCTGTAAACCTGCAGGAGGCTGCTTAGGATAACAAGTAAATCCAGATTTAAATATTTAAACTTCTAAGTATCAGAAAATGAATGCATAAATTTGAAGCCCTGTAAATCTGTTTGTCAGTCTGTGTGTAAGGTCAGGTCAGGTAGGTTGTACCATCTGATTTACTCTGCACTTTAGCTTCAGTGTTTTACTTCTGTCAAAATCAATTGCTGAACTTTTGTAAAGTGTTTCTTTACATCATTTACTGATGCAAATTCATATAAAATAGCTCTCCTTGCTAGAAAGGCAATGTGGGAGAACACCAAGGGTGCTCTCAGTTTCTGCATATTTAAAAATGCTTGAAGAAGTCTGTAGGATTTATTAAAAAGATATGGTTTTATCTGTGAAATAACAGAAATATGTCAGGTTTGCTTGCTTAGGAGAGGCTGGGAACATAACTGTGAAGCATTACCAGAGATGTGTCTCTGTGTCCCATATAGAAATTATATTAGGAGACAAGAAGCTCTGATGGAGCTCTTCCCTGGAAACACCAGGTTTGGATGAATCTCTGTATTTTCTGCTGTCCTTTCTTGCATGCTGTGGACTTAAATAAAAATGAGCTGATCTGGGTTTGGCTAAGAGCAGAAGAGTGGTCAGAAATATAATTCTACTTCAGAGATGGACAGCAGCTTTTGGCTTCAAGTTTGGCCTCAAATTCTCACATTTCTTAGTGTGTAATGTGGAATTGGGCAGTACAGGCCTAATTTATTATTTATTGGTTAGTTATTGGGGGTTTTTGTTTTGTTTTGTTCTTAATACTGGTCTTAATTCTACTGTAATGCTTAAAACAGAGAGAGAATTTGTTACCACATGTGCAATCAAATAAATGCAATGACTGGGAAAGCCTGGTCCCTTCTGATTTAATAAAATGATGCTATATCTGGAACAAGGTGAAATTACTTCCTATTTATCCACACTCCTGCTGAGACTAAAATTAACCTAAAGAGGTGCTTAATGGCACCCACTAAGCCATCATATTAATTAAACAGCTTTATAACATTTACTTTCCAGGAAAGCACCTTTTCTTTTATTCTCATGATTTCTTTTATTTGACACTGTAGAAATCATATATTCTAATAACTCTTATGTCACTAGTGATTTGCAGCATTTTTTTGGGAAATAGCTCCCACACTGTTCTTGGCTATATATATGTGTGTGTATATATATATTTTTTCATTAAAGTGGTGCTGGCAAAGCATCCCCTGCCATCACAGGCACTGACAGCTGAGGTGGCCTGGAAATGCCAGTTAATTTGGACATTAGAAATGTTATACTAAATTTTATCTCCTTTTTAGGGGTGTGGCAGGGATAGAGTGCAAGAGGTGAAAGGCTGGATGATGGAGGACATGACAAGGGTCTGCTCATGGTAATTCAAACCTGGAAAAAGCATCCAACTAAACACAGTGATAAAATATACTGGAGATGGCTGGTGGCATTTAATATTGATTCAGTGCTTATATTTTAGTTTCTTTCAGTGTGCCATTGGCGGAAGATTTCACAGATACCAAGGAGTGCAGTCTTCCTGGAGCCTGAGGGGCAGAGAGGCACCAGAGGAACAGGGAATAATAACCAGGTCTCCTGCTTCACAGCCCCATATTTACATTAACATTTCTCTTCTTCTTCTCTGGTGTGTCATAGTGACATTGGTGCTGCTCTAAATGCATGAGAAAAAATGAGAATTGTGACAGGAAGGTAAAGCTCAGCAGAGGATTGTACCAACATGGATAGGATGGATAAGGATCTGCACAGGTACAGAAACATTTTCAGGGATCTGGTTCCCCTTTTTTTTCCGTCAGAATTTAAATGGAACAGGCAAAACCTGGTTGTGTAAAGGTTTCAATTTACTTTCTCCCTTTTTCTATAGAGACTTGAAAATTGCTGTTTTTCCTCCTGGGTAAAGATGATATACATACTCATGTTTCCAGACTTTTTGTAGTAGAAATCCCTTTGTGTTTCCTTTGAGCCACTTCAGCAATGCTCATGGCTGTGGATGTGCCTTTCACGGAAGCCTGAGGGGAGCACACACCTTTTCCTTGCATGGCCACATATTTCCTTACTTTTTTCTTTTCCTGCTTTTCTTCTTACTAGTAAGCAAAAAGTAATTTCCTTTTTAAATTTTTTTTTGTTGTTGTTTACAACTGGCCCATTATTTATTATGCTCAGTTCTTAAATCCATCAGAATTTTATCTGAAAGTCTAATTTGCCTAAAGGCTGGACCTATACTTTTATTCCCTCATGCAGTGCAAAGGCAGTGTACTCTGTCAAAGAGTGTGGTTGGACTGGATTCAGGAAGATTCCAGGTCAGGCTCAGGTCCCCAGGGCTGGGCAGTGAGAAGGAGCTGGCTGTCCATCCACCCGGGCACATCTTCACAAAGAGCCAGTAAATGACTGCAGACTTTATTCAAACCAGTAATGCTCAGGTGCTTGCAGGTGCCAGCACAAGGAATCCCTTTCAGAAACAATGCTCTGCTTTCCTAGAGCTAGCACAACCATCTGTGTATTCTTGGAATTCCATCCCTGGAGCGTGGCTGAAGCCTTCTGCATAAAGGAAATAAGTCTGGTTTAGGAGAGGAACCAGAAGAAACAGCTATTACTGATAAGAAGTTATTGCAAGCAGAGCCTGGGATCCCATGCCAGTTAGCAGGCTGAATTATTGACCAGACTTTCATCAAAAGGACTTGGATCATTTTGAAAAGTGATGCAGGAACATGCACTCGAGCTGAGATATCTAATGATTTAAAGCTTTGTATTAAATAACTATTCAGCTGCAGTTACTGAGTCAGTCCAGCCCACCTTAAACCCCTTTTCCTAGCTTGGAGCATTGTAAACTTGGTGAAAAATACCACCTTCCTTTGTGTACATTAAAAAAAAAAATTATTAGCCTTTTAGAAATGATGAACAGTTGAATTCACAGTAATTGTCTGTTACATCATAACTTGCATTAACGGATTCCCACTGTGATACAAAAGCTGGAAGTATTTTTCCTTCAGCTGGTTAATGTATTCAGAGTCTTTTAACTATGGCTGGAAGTGATGAAAACATGTCATTTTTCTGACATGTATTCTCAACCAGGAACTCTTTACTTGTCTTTTGCAAGTACAATAGACTGTCTATAATAATATCTTAGCTCAAGCTGGGGTATTTTTGAAGCAGATGCTCATGTTAGTCATCAGCTCTTGCACATATTGATGTGCCTCAGATACACCAATATCTCACTGAAGGCAGTGGGGGTTTCACTGCACAGGTATATTCTGACATGAATTGGGGCTGCATTACCCATTCCCTTGTATCCAGGTCTGTGCCCAAGGCAGAATGTGAAATATTCACAGAGAATGGAGCAAAAGGAAATTGAAAATTTTATCTAAAGCATATTTTTGGTGGTAATCGTGGTAAATTTGGGAATGGCTTCCATATGAACTCTGCTGTGAAATTTGTTCTGGGGAATTTAGATATTTTTGCCTTTTTATTTTTTTCTTAATAGACAGAAACAACAATAGAAGGACTTATCAGATTTTGTGAAGGATTTCAAACCCTTACATTACAATTTTATAGCTGTTCATAGGTCAGCTGGAACACATATTTTAGAAATTATTACTTGTCTGGGCCACTGAGAAAGCCAAATATAAAGACAAGTAGCAACAGAGGAATGTATGTACAGTAGCATACAAAATGTTCAATGCACAGAAAAAAAACACTTTTGTAATACCATGTCTCCTTGCTTCAGGGTCTGGCAGCCCATACTTGTGCTCTGGTGGGCTGCCCCATCCTTTACAGATTCTGCTGGGTTCCAGCTGCCCTGTGACCCTGTGCTTCCAGCCCTGCCCAGCAGCACCTTCAGAGCTGAGCTCCTGGGCCACAGCAGCACAATCCTTCATCCAGACCTGAAGCACAGCACCTGTGAGCCCCTTTGAAATGCCTGGGTGGGTGAATTCTGACATGCTGTTGGTGAAATGCTGGGAATTGCCTTAAAAAAGAAAGGATATTGTTGAGGCAGAGACAACAGCTTTTGAAGCAATTTTCTGGCGCACACAGCTTCAGGTCAGTTTTGGTTATGGGTAGTCAAAGCTTAGCCTGTGTGTTTTCAATTATTTGCTGGAAATATTTCTGTGTATGACATCCGTGGAAGGGAATTAGTTTGGTTGCTGGATGGTAAGATTATTATTTCAGCTATTGTCACTTTATCCTTCTCCTGTGAGCACAGATTTACATATCTACAGAAAGAGCAGTGGAGAATTATGATTTCTAGAAACGTTTGCCTTCTAGCTGAAGCCACAGTGAAATGATTAAGTTCATCTTAAAATAGGGTTTTTCAGAAATAAGCTGACAGAATGGAGAGGGTTCACTACAGGGCTACGAAAATGATTCAAGGTTTGGAAAACCTGCCACGTATTTAGAGGCTTAATTAGCTCACTCTTCTTTAAAAGAAAATTACCATGTGATCTGATCAGCCTACAAATACTTACTTTGTCATTCCTAGTGACAGCTCCTTTCTCTTTCCCACAAAAGCATAACAATATCCAGCCAAACCACTCATTGCTTGAAAATAAGAATATTTCTAATTGGATAGATAAACAGATAACTGTCCAAAAGCAGAACGGATCCTTGAAATCTTTGATTCAAGACCATTGACTTCCTAGAAGGATGAACTTAGCTCCAACACAGCCTGATGAGGGCTAAAGGACACTCACCAGCAAGGACATCCAAAAGATCAGTCTGAAGGAGGAGGTGAGATGACAACAATTACTTCTGCCCTTGTAATCCATGACTGTGTGTGAGGGAGATGGATAGGTAGCAGAGAACAGAGCTTATTTGGAATAGACACTATTTTACAGCCTACTAAAGACGTCAAGGCCAAAGTGAATACCATAATAATGGCAATTAAGGTAGAGCTGGCTATCTTTCCAGGTTAGGCTTTCCAGTTAATCATGCAAAGGTCACTGCTAATGCCACTCAAGCACAGCAGACGGGTAAAGCCACTCTAAACCACCTCTGATTAAAATGAGTTGCAAATCTTATCTTTCTAGCTAGTCAATTAAAAAATGTGTTATTTTGGCAGCTGTACAGTTGTTCTCATTTTTTTTTAAGGAATGTCTGCTTTAGAATATAAGGCCCATTCCTACAGATCTAAAATATTTTACTGGAATTTCAGGCATAGGAACAGAATTTACTTGAAATTGTGTCAGTTAAAAATATGGTATTTCCAAGTTTGTTTAACTTTTCTTTCAGAAAAGTAAATAAATACTGAAGTGAGATAAATAGATACTGCCTGAGTAGGCAAGAAGACAGAGAGAAAAAATCTTGGAAGTCTGTTGCATCGAATGGGTAAATTGAATATGAAGTATAGCATAAAATGTGATTGTTTAAAAAGGAGGCCAATTACGTTTCTGTTTTGAAATACAAATCTTGCAGCCTTATTCACAGATTTGCTCTCTACTATTCCATGCAGCTTGCAAAATTCTTGATGAAAAGAAATAATTTTTTTTCATCCCTTGTGGAGAAGCTGTTTCTATTGAGATGCACAGGGAATGTTCTAATTATTAAACCTTTCCTCTCTCAGAGTGTGCTCCCATTGCATAATGTTCTGTCCCTCAATGGCCTTTTCCCTTCATGTTTTCTCCATAATTAGGAAGAAGGCTCTGTTGGAGCCTGTGCTGGCAGAGCAGGACCCGCGTTGTCAGGGCTGGAGCCTTTTGCAGAGGATGAGTCTCTGCTGTGCCTCCACAAGGAACTCACTGCCAATTATTTGCAGGGAAGAGCCACCTCACAGTAAACATCTCTCTCTTAATGGTGACAGACTTAGTCAGGAGAGTGAAATAATAAATCCAACAGAAGCAGGGAGCTGGCCGAATCATTGGAGGAGAAATCACTCCTGCCAGGTGCTAAGAACTTTGGTGACAACAAAGAAGTCTCCAAGCCCTGGAGTAAAAGTATTTTGCATTTTTAAAGCATTTCATGTCTTCAAGATGCAGAACAGATGTTTCTTAATTCTTCTAATGGTTCTGTGAAGCAGGTCAGCATTATCTCAGCTTTACAGATGGGCATGGAGTACAGAGGGGTTGAATGATTTGTCTTGGTCCAGGGTATGAATCACTGTCAGAACCAGGAATAGGACTCAGCAGCTCTTGGGAGTACATGCACATGCTGAAACCACTCAACCACACTGTACCCATCACAAGAAATGGAAATTAATTTTTAATATTCCTGTTTCTAAAGCGAGATTTTGGATTTCAGAAAAATTAAATATTTATTTCATTATGTATGACTTCATAAGCCTATAATTTATACCAGATAGATTTATTGGCTTTATTTCCCCATGATAATTAGATAGTCCTTGTCGATCTAATGGGTTTGTGATTTTTAGTGATGTCTCCATCTGCCCAAAGAAATAGCATTACTTGCCTCTTAGGTACTTAGGAACAGACTTAAATGATATGCACATAAAATCTTATGGAGCTACAATATTAAAATGAAGGGGTTTTCCTTCTCCTAAATGCAGGTTAAATAGACTAAATTAATTTGCAACTACTTCAGTTTTCTAAGCAAATTTAATCCTCTGATATTTATCAGGCTGGCATTATGGCAGTCTATGTACTTAAAATATTGAGTATTTAAACTGCTGATATGTTGCAGTGATACCAGAGTTTGCAAACATTAGTTTGCCTTTAGCAGTAAAAAAGCCCCACACAGTGCCTCTGGCTGGATGGTGATTCAGCCCTGTGTGCAGGACAGTGACTGACACTGGGAGACAGAACATTCTGGACTGAAACAACTGCAAAGGAGAGATTTTCCCTTAATCCCAGTAATGTCCTTTTTCTTCAGCATCTCCTGAATTACTCCACTGCTGTTACTGTATGTTACTGAAGCCTCTGCAGCCATGGTATTACCATCAACATGAAATCTAAAATTCTAGTCCTTTTGCCTGGCCAGCCTCAATTTTTTTTTATTTTTTATTTTTTATTTTTTTATTTTTTTAAAATCAAAATATCATTCCCCAGAGCCACAGGGCTCCTTTTCCCTGTGCAGAAATTAATCTCAATTTCTTGCCCAACAAGTCAAGGACTCCTGTTTCACAGGCCAGTCTTGAATCCTCAACATTTTTTTCCTGGGTGAAAACCAGATCAAACTACATCTTCTTTGTATAACTAGTATACAGGAAACTGAAAACTGTGGCGCTGAACATAAAAAACCTAAAGAGTATCCTGACCTTTTCCACAAATGAACATTACATTTTCAGCTAAAATGTAAAAATAGATCAAGCATTATCATATTTTTCATTCCTGCATTATTATGTTCATGATAAATTTGGGGAATCCTGCAGATGTATTCAGCCAGAAAGTCAAAAGCAGGACCTTGATGAGTATTTTTGAATAAATGTGTCCTTTAAAGGTTAAGTATGAAGGAGAGGATGTAACATTTTTGTTCAATTACACTAATGTTTTAAAGGCAGCATTACTGTCAAGCCAAATAACATCTTAAGAAAAGACAAGGATGGAGGGAGGCTGAAAGAGTGACCCAGAGGAATCTCTATACAAATGTAGGGAAAAAAGACAACAGCAGAAAAAGTGAATGGGCTAAATTGTGAATGGGTATATTGGTTGTGATCCTGCTTTTGCTTCTTCTCTCTCTTTCAGTCCCAAATTAGACTTCATCCATCTGGGTGCACATGCCTTGCTCGCCAAATTTCTGCTTAGCCTTGCAAGGATCAGAACTAATTACCCAAGCAAGAGATTCTCATCTGTTCCCTGCCTTGACCTCCTGTTGGTGCTCTGCTCCTCTCCAGACAGCCTGTGCACACACTAGAGCCAGAATTTGGCCAGCGTGCTGGCAAAGGGAGAAGAATTTAAAAGGGAGAAAAGAAATGCAGATGGCTGAGGAGCACCTGTCAAGGATTCCCAGGGTGCAGACAGATTAGTGATGCTATTTTGGTTGCAGTGGATGCAACAATCTCTTCCCCACAGCACTTGATGGGGACAAGTTTCTACTCCAGGGTGAGAGGTGAGAAAGGTGGCTCCCCTTTTCCTCCACCTGGCACATAGGGGAGACACCTTTAAAGCCAAAATGGAGAAACCAAGCTGTTTATGAGAGTCAGTATTTTCCCCATTTCACATTAATTTTCTCCTATAATATGTTAGGTATAATTTTTTCCTTTGTCTTGTACTCTGAATTAAGGGCTGTCCTACTGTGGCTGGTTTGACAGCCATATCTTTCTTGTTTATAATACAATTTGACTGACAATAAGTCAGGGAGCTGTGATTTGAACTCCTCATTGTGACTGGCCTGACAATAATCTCTTTCTCATTTATAACCATTTGATTGACAATAACTCAGGGGATTGGCAGCTGGTTAGGTTTTTTTTTCCTCCTGAATGTATATTTCTAGCTAAGACACGACATCTATTCCTAAATAGTTTGACAGATAATTTGTACAAAATTCTAGAAGGAAGAAAATTTCTCACCATTCTTATTAAAATAATATTGTTCTTTGGCTTTGTACCAAATTCACTTTTAAGATGATGGTTTTCCTTCTTTCTCCTGTGCCAGTTTTGTCTCTATTTTTCATCACCATTATTAAAGCATTATAAAATTGCAGTTTATATGTTTGTAACTGTTACATGTGTTCTTGATAATTTTTCTTCTTAACAAGTATGAGAAAAGCTATTACCTGCTTTGCCAAATCCATATAGATGTGCTCTAACTGGGAGGTTTGGGGAACTCTTTGCAGTAGTTCTGCTTGTGTATTGTTAAATGTAGTCAGTCACTTCCAGGATATTTTCTCTATTTTTATAGAGAAGGAATTCTGGCACTCAATGAGCTGTTGATAAGTAGCATCTCTAAAGAAATCCACTTTCTCTGACACTTGGCACAACTCTGCCTTCCACCAGTGAGTGTCAAAGCCAAAACCAGCAGAGTTTGTGGTGATGGAATAGCAAACAGTAGTTTGCAGTGACCTTCTTCAAAACTTGGCCAGGAATCAATGCCAAAGTGGCCCATGAAACATACCCTGGGCAGTGGAATAACAACCTGTCAGGCTGCCCAATGCATCCCTGCAATGTCCACAGGCAGAGGAAAGTGAGAGTATGGATGGAAAACAGAAATCCTGAAGAGCATTTTGATTTAGAAAACAAAAAGAAGCCCCAAACCCACAAACAGAGATCTCTTCTGCTGAGAAGTTTCAGTCTGACCATGAGGGGCTCTCAATTGGATATCCTTCATGAGTGCAGCACTGTGGAGTGGGTTGAAGGGCAAGGGAGAAGGGGTCATGGGCAGGAAATCAATAATGGTGCAATTCCCAGGGTGAGGCAGCAGATTCTGCAGCCACTTGTAAGTCCATTTTTCACATCAGTTCCAGTGTCCATGGTTATAAAGAGCATATTTTTGATACTCCTCTAGCCCAAGATGGATTTAATACAGCTACAGAGAAGGACTAGTTTATATTTTTTGCAGAGCACCCATGGATTTTTTAACTGGAGGGATATGATCTCTGCATAGTTTAAATGTCCCACTTTCACATGCAAATATTTTCTATAAAAATACTGGGGAGATTTTCTCTAGTCACTGAGTAAATATTCTGCTCAGAAATACTTTCAAAATTCTTCATAAGGAGTCCAGTCAGCTACATCATTTAAATATGCTTGAGGGACTGAAGACTGAACAAGGAAAAGCATAAATTGCACTTGAGCTACTGAAGAACAAAAAGTAGAACAGGTATGTTTGTGTCTGTGCTTGTTACTAAAGGATGAAAGTGTGAAGAAAAGCTTTAAATTGGTACTGGAAAAACATTCGATTTTAGAATTCCAATGCAAAAGTATTCAGTAGAACAAGAAGCCTAAAATGAGAGCTAAAGGCACTAGGCCACAGAATCGAAATGTAGAGTTTGTTCGGTGGAGAGAAAAATATTTATTTCTTGTTTTCTATTCCAAATAAATTTCTTTCTCATGCTGTAATCTCATGCTGCTGTTTATCTCAACTTGTGACTTTGCTTATTCCCTCTTCTCTTCTAAAAATCATGAAGCTGGTGGTGCATTTAATCACCTTCTTTCCTAGATGATGCCAAACAAGGGAGCATATTCCCATGAAACACTTGAGCTGGTGAACTCCCCCAGTTAAATACCACCATTTTAAACAGGGAAGATTAACACAATAAAAAAAATCAAAGGGAACAGAATTATATTTCAAAGCTACTCCAGGCTAACGTAGCACAACGCTGAGCTCTGTGCTCTCACAGAGAGCTGCTGGCCTCAGGCAGGCTAAATAAAACGTGTTTTACATCTGGATCAGAGTTAGAAAAATCTTCATACTGCTTGTTTTTTTTTCCTTGAATAAATGGTGAGGAATATAGCAGCCACTGGTGCTGTAGCATGGCTTTCATAAAGCAGAATAGCTCTGTTTTCTCACTCCACTTATGCCAGTATTTGGCTATCAGATAGGGATATTCTCTATAATCTTTTTAATTAGCTGCTGGGGGGCTGTTTGGGGCACATCAGGCCCAGCTGTGGGGTAGAAGCAGACACAGTTATTCACATTTCCAGATCCACTTAAAGTGATTCCTACTCCATGAGTAGGAGTTGAAACAGCTTTTTCTATGAGGTGGAAAACAGAGACATAGATGAACTCTGTCCTTTTTTCATTCTGGGGGTGCCCTAAGCTATGCTTCCAGTAGTAGTTAAATTTTTAATATTTTTTAATTATGGATCCTCCCATTAAAAAGTGGGAAAATGGACCATTTTGTCCTCCAGTGAACTATAATGGAAGACTGTAGTGTAGGAAAGAAAGATACAGGACCAAAATTGGAAGCTCGTAATTTTTGAAATATGAACTCTTTCCCAGGTGACTGTATGGAAATGGAAAAAGAAAGAAACAGCTGTGGTTAGACAGCAGAAGAACATGGAAACCAGCTTCCCTGTTCAGGGGGCTATTCCTAGGGAATACTGCTAAAAGCAAATATGCAAAGACATCAGAAAAATACACTGTATTTATTGTCTTCTTTGTAAGAAACTGCCAAACATCTTCCTCTGATTTATTACAATTATTAACATTTAGCCATTAAAGAGTATCACAGGTAAGAGTTATTCTTGTTTTTTATTCAACACTTCCAATTAGCATGTTCAAGTTACATGTTCATAGTTTTAAATGACAAAGAAATTCTTATTTGTGTGAAAACCTTTTCCCTCATCCTTGTGTTACCTCAAATACAGATTCTTGCCTGCCTGTATTTTATCTCATATAATGCAACCCAGATAGTACAATGCTTGGAAGATAGGTTTGTGGGTTTTTTTAAATTGGTCACTACAATTTTTTGTATTAGTATTTCACTTTTAAGGAGGAAAAGAATGCAGTTAGGCAGAAGAGGCAATTTTCACTCCTTCCACCACTACTGTTAAAACATACAGTACATGATTGAGAGAATTGACTTTCAGCTCTGATAGGTTATAAATAGAAGGCATTGTCATTGTCTAGCAGTTCTCCTGCAAAGGAGAGCTAACTGAGTAGATTAATAAAATATTGTCATTAAAAAACCATTTTCAGTTAAATTTTAAAATAGCTGATGAAATATTTCTCTAGCAGCCCTGTCAGCTCATGCTCCAAGTCATAACCTGTCCTGCTTGGTTTTTTGTGTTTGGTTGGTTTGGGATTTTTTGAGTAAAAAAAGCCTTATACCAAACCTAAAATACCTGAGCCTGGGGGGAGTGAGAGTGTCCTGGGCTCAGAGTTCTGGATTTATAGAATGCTTTGGGTTGGAAGGGACCTTTTAAGAGACCCCATCAGACTCCAGCTGTCCTGGGGTTCAGCTCAGATGTGGTGTGGGGACAGTCAGAGAGATGGGCTTGGGAGATGGTTTGTCCAAAGTGCCTCTGTTGTGGCTGCTGCACTGCCCTGCTGTGCTGAAAGAGGTGAGCAGAATGTGAAAACAGGCTGGGAGTTTGTTAATACCCTTAATGAAGTAATGCCTTTATTTTATGTAAAGTACAGTGTGTGCCATATAAGGTCTGGTATTTCAGGGACAGACAATTAAAAATCTAAGAGTAATTTACCACTCTAACATCAGCCAAAACATCTCTGTTTGGCTTTTAGTTCTTCTCCAGCTAAGGGATGACAGCAATGAAGATGAAAGCTTTCTTTATTTCTCTTTATGATCTCAGCAAAGTGCAGATTTGAGACACAGAAAAAGGTTGACCTTCATATTAACCTGAATTTCTTTTCCTGTTTCTTCTTGAACATATTTTATTCTCTTTATGCACAGTGGGGCTCTTTTTTCATGTGCTCTGCTGTTGAACAAAATGCCAAAAAGATGGAGTGTGCACTTTTACATCAAAGAAATGATGAGACCGTGAAAACTCATTTCCCTTGTGACTTCTTAAATTGCTACTAAGGAATTGAATGTGTCTGTTTGAAACAATGTGTCCCTTTAAATTCTGTTTTCTTATTTTTCTTAAAGCAGAAAACCATGGTTTCATTTAGATCATGATCCAAAGGCCACTGAAGTTAAGAAAAGGTTCTTAGTTACTGCAGTGAGTGGTAGATCAGATTTTTCAAGTGTTTCACCATGTAAAACCCAGAACAGACAGTTTTAAAAAGAATTGCTTATCTATAGGAGAAAAAATTGCCTGGTGTGTTTTGTTTATTCAGCTAGTTAAAAGTCTCACCTTCAGCTGGGCAAGAACTAAGTGAATTCCCTTCTTACTGCACAGAACGGATTTGACAAGGACAAGAAAGGTCAAGCTGTAGTTAAATTCAGAAAGACAAACCAGGGAAAATATTGATTTACTGCAGTTTTTCTCATACACAAAGGTGATGTGAGGTAGAAGCAAACACAATAACGAAATCCACAACATAAACTCTGTTGGAGGAAAACCTTTTCCAGTGCTACACTACAGTTCTGGATAATCCCTCACTGCTGGGATGAATGATTTGTCAGTGCTACAGTCCAGGAAGCTGCTAGAAATGCTCTTGATTGGACTGAAAGGCATTGTAAAGCAATTAAGTTCTGACTATTAATAAAGCTCCCACAGGATTCATTAATTTTTAAAAGTAGACAAAGACTGCATTTAGTAGCTGTAGAACTGTGGCTATACTGAAATATGGAAAAATGCTACACTGTGTCCATGCTGTTGTAAATATTCCTTATCAGGTTCCAGAAAAAGGTTGTGAATTTCTAATTTAGAAAAGCATTTAAGCATATGATGAAATTTCATTTTGACTGGATATAAATTAAACAAACAGCTAAGCCCTTTGCTTAATAAGGAGCAATTTCAATATCTGCTTATAGCCCAGATTCAGATTACATTAAAGTTTCCATTCCTCTGAATTTGAGCCATAATCCCCTGAATTGTCATGGTATTTTCTGGGTCTAGAATACATAAGATTTCACTTTCCTCCCAGACACAAAGCAGCCTTCTTAAAGATACCCATAGTGCATATCCATGTTGCTTTCCAAAGTTCCAGTCTTGTGCTCTCTTTAATTTACAGTTTATTTCTCACTCCCAAGACATGTAGTAATTTCAGTAGGTGATTTTATAGCTCCTCCAAACAGTGATTGCTTACTCTAGCAGTTCAAAAGCAATCCAGTTCTGGAGAAGATATAAACCTTCTCTGTGCAGGTCTCTACCTCTGGAAGCACTGAACCACTCACATCCTCCCTCTTCCCCTTTCTGTGCTCCTGTCACACTCACACCCCATTTCTGGTTGGTCAGACTCTATTTTATGCCTAAAAAGAGTCACTCTCTGCTATGATCCCATGCTGGGATAGCACATGGAAAAACATTGCTACCAGGAAAATATATTTAACTGTTTTCAAAATTCTGGAGCGAGCCAGCAGTCCGTATCAAAGCCTTTGCAAAGGCATCGAGCCAGTTTCTCAGATTCCATTGTTTATAATCTCGCTTGGGCTAATTCCCAACAACTTGGAAAATGTGTGACTGGTTTTGTATCTGAAACGAGTTTGTCCAGTGCCAAAGTGAGAATATGGGTATTTACAAAACAAGGCTATCTAGCATGACTGGCAGTCTGCAGGGCTGATTAACTGAGCGGTTCTAGCAATTGTGTTACTGAAGATATGGCAACTGTACTCTGAATTACATGGGGGCACTGATCTGGGTTGTGTTTTGTTGGGTTTATTTTGTTCTTTTTCCTGGTAAAATGACTGACTTCCTAAGCCAAGTGGTTGAGCCAGGTTTTGTTCCACATTACTGGTTCTGAATCTGTTAATGCAGCAGATGCAGGAATATGGGTTCAGAGAATCATGAAGAGATAAGTGGGCAAATTTGCTCAATGCTGCTGATTGCAGAGCTCCTTGTGCTAAGCATTTATTATCTGGTAGGTAGACAGAAAAAGCCTAAATGTACAGGTAATTTGTTAAAAAGCCTTTCTTGTAAACTGCACTGAAAGTGGATATTTTATACTATTACTTAAAAGTCAGAATATCATAACTTTGGTTTGAAATCCAAAGAAAGGTACCCATTTCCAACAGTGTTAGATACAGTAGCCTTGATTCCAGAGGATGGAAGGTCGGTTCTGGGAAGAAGAAGTAATTCAGTTTGGAAGGAAAAAAAGAAACCATCAGAATATCCAGTGCTCATTTTTAAACTAGTAGGTTGCATTTTAAATCCTGCCTTTGTACTTTTGTCATCAGGAGCAAGTACATATAAACTTTCAATATATATATATAACCTTTCAAGTATATGTATAACCTTTCAATCTAAGAAAATTTGACAGCCCTCACATGTTGAAAACCTGCTATGCCAATAGATGAACTCTCCAAACTTCCAGGAGTAATTTCATTACAGAGGTTCTTCTGATATGCTTTTTTTCTTTTAAAATAATGGTGGTTTCCACCTGGTGCAATGTTTGGCATTTTTTGTAATGTGCAATAACATAAACACTGCCATTGGGTTTGCTACCCACTTTTCATCATTACTAATTTTTTTTGGGTAAACTATTTCAGTAAATATGAGGTGAGGTTTTATTTTTTAAGCTAAAAAATTGCTTTAAAGAAGAGGAAAAAATATCAAATTCCTGCAGTGAGGCTGGTAAAAAATTGTTCTGCTATTTACAAAGTGCTCCGATGCCTTTTGATTAAAACCAAAAGTGAAAAATCCAACTCTAGCTTGAGAGCCTTAGAGACAAAATTCCTTCAATGAGACAGAGAATGAAAGGAGAGTCAGGCAGCACCTGTGAACTTCTGCAGAGTCTCAAAAATGTGCTGCTCTGGAAGAGCTGTTTCTAGCAGTGTGAGGGCATTTATCTGCAAACATTCCTTCCACCCAGCTACTTAACTTAGCTGTTGTCTTTTGCTTCCACTTGGTCTAGTGGAAAGTGTTCCAGGGGGCTGGAACTTTTGGGATGATTTTTAAGGTCCCTCCCTGCCCTAACTAGTTCATGACTTCCTTTGGGACCTTCAGGAACATTTACTGCTTCCATATCTACTTAGCCATGCAGCTGAGAACAAGACCAATCCTTACTCTGAGTATGTTCACTAAAAAAAAAAGAATTCTATAGAGTCACTATGTCCTGAATATCTCTACAAGAGGAGTATTTTCAAGAACTTTCCAAGATAACATCCTAAAAAATGCAACATCAGAAAGAACTGCAAGGCATTTGCATAGAAATGATCACAGTATTCCATGGTGGCCTGATTTTTGCCTGTGTTTTAGGATGTTTATGAAAATTCCAGGCCTGATTACTATATTCATTTCATGGAAATAGTAGAAATGTACTGAGTCAGTACATTAATCTCTTCATCCAGTCATAAGAAAATATTTATCTTGGTTATCCAGTGGTAAAAATTATATTGCTCAATTTCTTAATCTTTAGTGCATGTAATAACACTTTGCAAAATGCTTTCTGTCAAGGAAATTCCAGTCCATAGTAAAGGAGTGCACTTTGAAATAATGAAAAATGTCTTTTGGGGCTATTCACAAAAGAAATACTTAGTGTGTTGATGAATGTTAAACTCTAAATAATGTTAGTTATGTGCTAGGAAATTATGCACACATATAAAAAGGGAGCATGCTCAGCAGCTGAGGAAGAAGTTGTTATGACACTCAGGACGTGTTATAACTGGAAAAGAATCTTCACCTGGGTTGCATTTACATGTGAAGAAATTCGAAAAAAAAAGAAAAGAAAAGAAAAGGACAAAGGAAAAAGGAAAAAGAAAGGTTTAGTAATAATTTAATTTTGCCTTAGAATCAGTTCCCTTTCAGAACAAAGGAATAACTGTCAAAGTGGGTTTTGGAACAGAGTTGTGAGAGATGTTAGAGACCAGTCAGAGGTCTAGAAAATATGATCTCTGAAGAAAGACTGTGAACTGGGACTCTTTTAGATTAAAAAAGAGAAACCAGAGCTAGGTGACCTCCCTTCCAGCTTTATATTTCTATGGAAATAAAAGGATCTGAAGGAGGGTCACTGCATCCAAAGACATAATCCTATCTTTCAGGAAATAAAAATTGCTTCTGTACAAAAGCTGAACTGCCACCTAACCTGCAGGCTTACATGAAGAAATAAGGGGAAATTAGTGTCCTTTTACTCCCAGAAAAAAGCAGGAAAGCAACGTGCATGGGATGGCAAGATTTTTTTATATGCAGGAGAGGGGGTTTCGATTAAATTCTGGCTAGAATGATCTTGGATGTTTTGTTGTTTTGTTAGTATTTATTATAAATATTTAGCTACCAGACCAGATGATACTTGGAAGTTTGTAGTATTAAAACAATAAATAAAGAACTGGTTTTTAACAGTTGGTGATAGATGTTTTTACACATATCACCACAAAGAGCACCTGGCCACCTCAGCAGCTCCTGACAACCCAACTTTGAGCAAGACTGCTCATCAATTATACACATGAAGTACATTCCAATGGGACATATACTTTGCACTGGGATAATGAATGGTGTTTTCCTTTATGGAAATCATCTTTATAATGGGAGAGGATTCTTACAAAGCATCAGATGAAAGGCAGAGGAAAGGGAGCTTATTCAAACCTGGTATAAACAAATTGGGAAATTCTCTGTTCAGTGTTCTCCAAACAGTCTGTGATAACATTTGGGGTCCTTTTTTTTTTATCTTTTTTTTTTTTTTCTTTGCTTATAGATGCCTTTTCTTTTTGGGTGGCAGAGTGTTTTTTCCATACATGGTGTTGTGAGAGCAGGTAGGCAGAAGAGGGGAGGATGAGTAGAAGAAAGGATGCATTGCAAAGGCTGTTGTAGGTTTGGAAATTAAATGCAGATAAATGGAATTCTCTGACTTGCCCCTGTAGAAAACCAGTGGTAGAATTGAGCCTAGTACTTAAATCTCTTGTTTAGTGTTTATTCTCTGCCATAGTTTCTCAAAATCAATCCTGTCCATCTTCCTTGATTATATATATATGTTTAGGTTTCTACTGTGCTTTCCTTCTGCCAAGTGCAATGAACAGTTAACAGTATAGTTGTAAATAGATGTTTTTTCAGATTGTGTTTGCTTTTAGCTTATTCTTTTGAATCAAGCAGGAAGAGTGAATATGTGAAATTATTATTATTTTCAGTTTTTTAGATGAAGAAACATTTCTGGGAGATTCTAGCAATGTACTTCATCCTCTGGACAGTTGCTGCAAAGAGGTGTATAAATCTGAGACATTTGTTCTTGTAATTTTTTTCCATTTTATTCTTGAGATTCTGTCTGGTGGGAAGGAGTTGTTTTAAAAATTCATTATTATTTGATTGCAAGTTGGATGTCAGCCAACTAAATTTTTGAATTTGAAAGAAAATGCAGCATCAGCTTCTTTGGAACTATAATGGAATGAAACCCTCCAAGCACTCATTAAAAGGGTTTCTGATGTCTAGCAAAATTAGATGAGGTGTAAATCACTGAACTACCATATGTGGTTTGAGATGGAATATTTAATTTTGTAGAATCCAAACCCAAGGCTAAAGGGAAATTTAACTGCACCAGCATAATATTTTGATGATGGAAGAAGTAATAGCATTTTAGATGTTTTATATTTAAAGTTTAATTTGAAAAAATGTTTATTAAGGGAATCTCCATTGATATCCACATTGTTATCTGGCATATAGGCGAATGCTTGAGGAATAACACTAAAGTACAGTAATGACTTTTCTCCACTGAAGAGGTTCTGAAGGCTGTAAAATATTACTGGAAAATTTTGATTGTAGAAGCATGATCATCATAATTATTTCTTCCTTTAGCTTCCTCCTGGTAATTCTGTGCCCTTTGATGTAGCTCATATCAGGGTAAGTTAGCTATTGCTCCTCAGCCACTGAAGAATGGAACTGGTTCCTTTGTGGAGGCAGAAGGAATCAGGAGCTATGAAGCAGTTTTACCTTCAGTCTTCAAAGAAGACTTGTATTTAAGAAGACTTAAGACAATACTTTGCTTGTATTCAAAGTGCAGTTGAACAGTGACAGCTTTTTCCCTATAAGTATTATTATAAAATAATATAAACAACTATTTCTATTAATGTTCTTTGTCTTTCTAGTAATCCTTGTTGGGATTGGGGTTCATTATGCTAATGCCATGCAAATTTCAAAGAAAAAGTACCTGGCCTGAAGTCTTTGTAAACAGACAGAAGGAAAGGGATGTGGGTGTATCACCTGAATAAATAAATAAACAGAGGAATGGGTCTCACTTTGTTACACTTGAAGCAAGTTTGATTTTGATTCTCATGGCTTTATTTGAACCATGGTTTTGTAAGATTATATAGGGATTTTATAAGTTTTTGCATTAATTTAGGTTGTCAGGCTGTGACTCAGCACTTTTGAGAATAAAGGTTAGATGATGGTTTCTTAAATAATTTTTATTCTCTAAATGCCTTTATGAAAGCAGACAAGAATTTATTTCACACGTGGCAAAAGTGTAACTGCCCCAACATGAAAATGAGTTTAAACAGAAAACCACATTTGTTTTCTTGTTTATACTGCACATAAGAATGGAATAAGTCTATACAGAACTGTACTTCCTTGTGATGAAATGGATGAACAGACTTTGGTTCCTCAAAGAGAACTATTTGTTTGTCTCTTCAAGCCAGACAAGGTGACACTTAAAAATTATATTTTAGGAGGAATCACTTTGAGGGCAAGGGAGAAATCATGGGAGAAAACTGTCATTTGAGGAAATCTTGTGCATAGTTTCAAATTTATTAAGAATAAAGACATTCTTCAGAAAAGGAACAAGCTTTGAAAGATTCAGAATGTTCAGTTCTGTGCTGAGAATAAGGGAGATTTGGTTCCTTCACATTGTTCTCTGGAGTGGGGAAGTGGAGCAGTGGGAGTGTGTTGGGATCAAAGGATGGTTGGTAATTTATTTTGTGTCCTTTTCTACAGCTACTTTGATATCCAGTATAAGCCGAAATGAATAATGTTCATTTCTTGAGGAAAATATGGTGCATTTCAGAACCAGTGTTCAAATGAGCAATAATCCAGTCTGGCTTCCTTTGTGTTATCCAAAGCAGCAGCGTCTTCAGCTTCAGAGATAAGGGTAGGAAGACTGCTTAATTTCAAAGGTTTTCACTTTTATCTTAGTCTGGGAAATCTGAATACTTTAATGGGTTTAGGCTTTTAATTTAATTCCAGGTTGCTCATCATTTCACCTTTCAGCTGGTCTATAGAGATAATTCAATCATATTTCCCTTGACAAACCATCTGAATTACACTTATATTTCTCTGCAGATGTGAAAATCAGCTGCCATAATAGAGAGTGTGACAGACTGTTGCCTTCCCTCCCTCTTTCTCCCTAATTTAGGGATTGTTCTGTTCTTGCTTCATAATGCAGATGTCCTCTGACACAGGCATGTGAGAGACAGCCCTTGTATGAAACACAATGGGGTGGTTTTTGCACAGACACGATGTCAAAAGTTTTGGAAGTAAGTCTAGAGAGCAGTCATTAGGCAAAGAAAAGCACCAAGTTTCCAAAACAAGGACGTTCTTGAGGTTTGGAGATTGTAGGCTCTATTTTTGCCCAGATTCAAGTAATGTACTCATTTGTTTACATACTTTTCCCCTTCTGTAATTCTTTTTCAAAAAGTTTCCTAACTTTTTTCCAGAGCTACCCCATTTCTCTCTACCACGTAATCAGATCTGATGAAAATACATGGAGATGGAGGAGGACTCTCTGCTTTGATTCTTGATCCCAAATGGGTGATCAAGAAAGGAAAAAAGGAAAAATTGATTTCTTAAATGCATGTTTATACTGTAAGCCTTTACAAATTAACTTTGTACGTGAAGTGTCTTGTCTTGGAGGAACCAAGAAAAAAAGCTCCATCTTTTCCCAGGTTTGGCTGAATGCTTGCTAAACACAATGTCACATTTCCCTGCTCAGATGAGATCTGTCTTTTCAATGCTCATCTTTTTTTTGAGGTCACTAAACATGAAGAATTTTTTATCTCCCGCATGGATTTCATCACCTCTGTTTTTATGCTACCTCTGGAGGTGGAAGCAGCACCAGCTGCTCAGCAGTTACACGGGGCTTTGCTGGATTTAGAATTCCTCAGGTGTGAATTGCTACCACCATTCCACAGAGAGGTTTCTGCATTCTTTCCTTCAGGAAGCTGACTGTACTGCCAGCATTTTCTTCTAGTTAAGAGGCAAGGAGCCATCGAAGGCACATAAAACAGTTTTCCCTCGAGGCCCTGGCTGAAATTCCTGAGTTTATTCTCTTTAATTCTAGACCATACAAGCTTGTGAAAGCTCAGGATCTAAACCTACACTTTACATGATGTGCTGTTGTTCTGCAGGTACAATTTTCTGACATTCTTCAGAGAAATATGAGCATTAATTTTTGCCCAAAATACTCACAGGAATACCATCAGTTATTTATAAAATTGCCAATTGTTCTATATTTGGCAGGTGTTCATGCCCAACCTTGGACATCAAACAGCCTTTTTATTTGAGGCATTATTGGTATTTGCTGAAGACAGTCCCTTTCAGCAAGGGAAGTAACACCTGGATATTTCTACTTCATAAGTGCAGAGTGTGGAATAAGATGTGTATGTAGGTGAGGTAAGGTAAACAAAACAAAAAGTCCTAGAACTATTAAAAAAATGTATAAGTCTGCTACTATGTGTGTGTTGTGTGCACATTCATGTTCATATGTTTGCACATGTATGTTAACCTTCTAATATTAGGATGAAACTTTATAATATGCCTTAAATTATAGTGGTTTTTCAGCCAGTAAATTTTACAGACAAAGTTTATTACAAAAAATATCTGTCAGTGTAATTAGACATTTGAATTAATTAAATGAATGGAAAGCAACTCAGACCAAATTAGGATTGTTCTCACTTTATTTTTGGGTAAATGACAAAGCAATCTTCCCGTAGGCTAGAAAACTGAGGGAAAGGAGGAAAATTACAGAAGCACAAAATACAGATATTTATATTGCAGTGTAAAAGAGCATTGTGAAGTAAGAATATTTTGCATCAATTTTTTTTCCCCACAAGATTTTATTAAACCTTCCTTTTCTCAGGCTTTTTTTACAGCCTGAAGCTGTTTGTCTTCATGGCATAACAACACTGTTTGTAGTTAGAGGAATAACCCATCTGCAGTATTACTTTTCAGTGTGTGGCTCTCTTGATACTGCTGCACAGGTAATAACTTTCTTTTAGCAGTGATGAAGCCAGAGATATTCTCTGTGAGACACAGTCGAAAATCATATTTCATAATCTTGTTTTGAACATCATTTTAATATTTAATATGACCACGTGTGTCTCTGACAGATGTAAACTGTGATACATGGGATTCATTTCAGTGGGCCAGGTTCATGTCTCATCCTGTGATGGCACTGGGCAGTTAAATTCAATGTGACTGGCAAAGGCACCTGAGAAAATGAAACTCCACCATCTGTCTTTGCTTCAAGTTGTGAAATTGATTTTAGAGGAATTCAAGAGCTACGGATTGGTATGAGATGGAGAATTTGGAGAGGCAAATGGGTCAAAAACAATTGACAAGGCATTGTAATGTGGTATAATCCTTGTAGAAAACAGTTGAAGTTACGATTATTTCCAGCACAGATCTGTCCCATTTGAACTGAATATGAATATCATCATGCCACTTGTGGCTTATTCTGTGCTTCAGCATTTTTTCATTTTATTCTGGCTTGCTTGTGCTATTTCTTTATATTTGCCATTATATATGTGTATTTTTTCTATATTTTATGGTTTTCTTTGAGATTTTCAGATTGTTAAAGAATTCTTGATGCAATCATCTTAATTTTTGATGTACTTCTAATCTTTCTTCCACTTTAGGATAATTTGCTGTCCTGTCTTTATCTCTTGTATTCTTTTTTGTTCCTTATCACTGCTAGATACTTGTATTTCCCTGAGCTATTTGAAGTCCATTAGCCTTATTTTGTTAGTTGCAATTTAAAGGAAGAATGGAAGACTTATCATTTTTATTATCTTTTTCTCTTGAATTAACTCCCACTTTAAGATTCTCAACCACTTCCTCCTAAATAATTAGAATCAAATCTAAAATAGCTACTTTCTGTGTAATTTCCTCCACTTCACCAAATAAAAAAGCAGTCCCTAGCACATCTGAAGAGCTGAATAGACAACTATGTCCTGCCTTAATGTTTTTCAAAGAGAGCCTCTGATAGTTGTATTCTCATCCTACCGTGGAATGTATTCCCATTCCCATGAGGTCCTGAGCTTTAGGTCTTTCTAGTTTCTGCCCCTTGGATATCTCCAGTAGCTTCTATATTGAAAGAGCCTTCTGATCAGAAAAATCTTTGGTTCAAACCTGTCATTACGTGCACTTTGTCTCTCCCCTTTTTCAGTGGTGTTTGCCAGATATTTCTGTCAGTGTCTGGAGTGCATGTTCTTTGAGCAGCAGTGAGGGAGCTGGGGATGTCTAACCTGGAGAAAAGGAGGCTCAGGGATGAACTTGTCACTCTGTACATCTCCCTGGCAGGAACTGGAGCCAGGTGGGCGTTCAGCCTCTTCTCACAAACAACCAGTGACAGGACAAGAGGACAAAGTCTTAAGCTGCACCAGGTTGGACATTAGGAAGAATTTCATTATGTAAAAGCTGATTGGATTTTGGAATGGGCTGCCCAGAGGGATGGAGTCACCATCCCTGGTGATGTTTAAGGAATGAATGGACATGGCCATGGTGTGGTTCACAAGGTGGTGTTGGGTCATAGGTTGGACTTGATGATCTCAGAGGTTTTTCCACCTGAATTGATTCTGTGTTTCTGCTCGTGAATCTGTACTGCGGGTGTTTGATGGCTCACTCTGCATTCTCCCTTTCTTAGAACCTTTTCAGTTCTCTCATTCTCTCCTGCCCTCTTTGGCTTTGATCACACAGATTCTAAATCTGTAACCTGAAAAGAGCAGGGAGAAAAGCCTGCAGATTTTTTTCTCAGGCAAGAAAAAACTCTTTTAAAACTGGCCCAAAGCCTTGCTCATGAGGAACAACTTGCCCAGCTGGTGAGAAGGAGTTTCCCTCAGCAGTCAGTCCCAGAGAGAACCATCCTGCATGTCCACCTGTGCAGCCAGACCTGCCCAGGGCACATCCTGAGCCTTTATCCCTGGCTGAGGCCATGGATAAGGTCAGCAGCTCAACTCACAGCCTCTTCAGCCTCCCCCTGCAGCACCACAGTGCCCAGGTACACAAACAGGAGGTGCCACACTCACTTTGTGCTCCTCTGGGGCAATAAACCTTGTTACTTCAGGGAAATTACGTAATTCTTAATAATTATTATTTCTACTGTTATCTGAAGCTATGGAAATTAATGTCTTCAGCTAATTAAATAACTGCTTGTGTGCTTGACAAAGTGTTGTATTTATGCAAGGGAGTTATTTCTTCAATTACTGAAAATAGTTGCATTGAATGAATACAATATGCCACTTAGATTCTTGGCATATAATGTCTGTTCCAACATTAATACTGAGGGAAAATTTAATCTACTCAATTCTTTTATGACATCTAGAAGACAAGACAGGGATCAATGCATGCATAGCCTCTCATTTTTGCCAATTTTATGCAAATCAAATGGCAAAAAATGAGCATAATTTTGTTCCATTATTCCATTATGCCTAGTACAATTATTGTTTCACTATCCTTGTAGCAGACTATTTGATGTACTTGTTTTTCCACTTTTTGCAAGTATCACTTTCCAGAGTCTAATAGTACAACTATTCAAGTATTGACTGAAAAAAGAAAGAAGTAATTTTTTAAATACACAAAAGGAAAAAACAGGAAAATTAAGTAGGCTCCAAAAGTAGCAACTGGAAAGCAAAAGGTAATTTCAGAAAAAGCAAATAATTTCACTGCAGTATTAAAAAACATACTGTAAAATTAAGTATTAAAGTATTAGATTACCAATGTAGCCATTATTAAAAGTTTTTAATAATGGGGTTTTTTTAGAAGAAGAGTAAGAAATCTACATGAGATTATTTTGAAGTACAATCACTAGGACTAGGCAGCATCACTCTAAAGGAGATGAACTGTGATATTAAGATGAAAATTGCATTAATCAAAATACTGATTACACTGCTGATTTAAGTTACCCAACATTTTACTTTTTTTTCTTTTTTATTTTTTATTTCCAAAGAGATTAAATTTGTCAGCCTGACAACATGAACAGAGAAGTCACGCTTAAATAGCCTTGGAAGAAATTGGTGTAGGGCTTACAAAGCTCCCGGGTAAAGTATAATGTGATGAGTAAGAACCAGTAAGCCACCAATAATAAATGCATTCTTCCTAAGCCTTGCAAAGAAAAAATAGTGGAAAGGAGAAAATTGGAGCAGACAGTTTTTTTTTTTATTTTCAAAATCTTTTAGTAAGGCTTTTTTTTTTTTTAATGTAATTCAGCAAACTAGCCAGAAAAATGTGGAAACCTCTGCTAAATTCTGAAGGAAGGGTGTAAATCCCAGTAAGGTCAATGGAATTTAATTATCTTCTAATAATGTTTTCAGTATTTTGTTGAATCTATGAATAAAAAGAACAAATACAGAAATAAAGGCAACAGTGGTTTGAATCCCAAAGATCATGTCCTAATTTAGAAAAGAATGAGAGAAAATAACTCAAAGTAAATGCTTTCTCAGCTAGAAAAAGTCTAATAGCAGTGTCCCTTTGGGATCATTAAAGGGTATTGGATAAATTCAGTACACCTACTAATGATGTGTAAGAAAGGTTGAATTGTGAAATGGAGCTTTGCTGACAAGGAAAAAATGCCCTAGCTTAGTCAAGATTAACCAGGATTGTGAAAAACTCCAGAAGGAATAGTAGGGAAAATAAAAGGCAGCAGAATGAATGCAGAAAAAACCTCAGCAGAAGCGACATTTCAGTGGGAAATGTCACTGCAAGATACATCAAGGTTTCAGCATGGCATACAATTACACATCTATTCAGTAGGAGGACTTCTAAAAACTTTGTATTTTAAAAAATAAGAGATTCATACCCAGAGTCAAGATCAATGTCGGCAGATTGGTTCTGTCATAGATGGGAATGGTATCAGATTGTCTATTTAATTTTTTTGTGCAGAAAGAATGTAGAAAAGAATATAGAAAAATAGAAGATGATTTTATTCCCTGGCTTGGTAGATTTTTATCTGAAAGCAGAGAGGTGTTTCAAGTAGCAATGATGTCATTATCAGTGCTGATGGAACTTGGTGCTGTCTGGTCTCTGTTTTTCTGAAGCATCATTCATCTTTAAATGGACCTGAAGCCAAATTGTAATGTATCCTGTTATTCTTCACCCATGGTCTACAATTTAAAAATAAGAGTGCAAAAAATATCATTACTTCTTTTTCTTCATGAAAAAATTCTGCAGAGGAATAAACATTTCAATAGAAGTCTGGCTCTTTCTTTGTAGGATAGATTTTACACCTCAGCTCATGCATATGCATAAAAATACAGATCTGACTCTAAATTTTTTTTCTCCACATAAAAAATTGAAAAAAAATTGAAAAAAATAACATAAGCATTAATTTCCACCTCCGTTGTTTTGTAGGTGTTTCTGAGTTTGGTAAACTTTTTACAGCGCTTAGTCTTTATTGTATGGCAGTTTTCTTCTTGGAGATGATGGTAACAAATGTGACTACTGTAGCAAAATACACACATGGGTGTTAAGAAAGGTAAGATTTTCCTTTCAAGGTTTCACTTTAGAAGTGTGCCAGTGAATTTTCTGTGAATTTTATTTATTTCTAAGTTTAGAAAAAAATAACTAGGCAAGGGAAGGCTTATATTTCTTTCTAAATATTGAAAAAATGAGTGGGTGAAGGGAGGCTTATACTTTTAATCTTACAAAATTGATACCTCCCAAGAGCTGACTTACCAGATAAGACAATAGGAACAGAAAATTGTAACATGCATTATTCTGTTAGCACTGGAATCCGATAAGTAGGGACAAGTTTCTTTTACCTCAGGAAAGAGACTGATGGTTTCCATTATACCAGAATTTTTTTTCTTGGAGTGGCTCAGGTGGCTCAGTCTTTCTCAATGAAAAATTAGTGTGGGATTTATGAAAAAAAAAAAAAAAAGCCTTTTGCTGTCCTCTATACGAAGTGTTGGGTGTGTATTGGGAAAGCAAAGGGGAAGGCTGTGCTCAGGTTCCCTGTCAGGCTCACTAGGAACCCTGGACCCTGTGCACTGCTCTGATGTGTTAGGCTAGAGCAGCTCTTGAAGCTGTCAAATCACTCTGTGCAGCCATTTCCTCCTGCCCACACGCCTGTTTCACCAATGTGTCAGAAGGCCAAGGCAGGTCTATATATCCCTGTCCAGAAGCAGTGCAGAGCTGGGCCCTTTCCACTTAATGAGCCCAGTAATATCTGTCCCAAGGAGAAAGGAAAGGGCAGAGGAAGCATTTGTTTCTCTTAATATCCTTGCAAAGAGGTCGAGCCCAATGGTATTCTTTTTTCTCCCTCTGCTCTTCAGCCACTTACATTGTTCTCAACAGAACTGCAAAACCACCGGGCTGGATGCTGTAAATAGTACCGAGCATCCTTAAGTGAGGGGGATGTCTGCAGCAAGGCTTCATTGATCTCAGCCTGCAGGAGAGGGCCAGCAGGGCAGGGAGGGTGCCCCTGTGTGTGCATGGGGGAGGGAGGAGAGGATGGTCTCTGCTTTATTCCTGTCCTCAGAGTTTTGCAGATATTCTGAGCAGCTGGAGAAGTCTGTGTTTGGGGGATGTTTTGCTTTATCTGTTCCACTCTCTCACAACAGCAACCACAGAGACCTTTAAATATACAGTTTTACCTAATGAATGTAAATGTATCAGCATTTTTCTCCTTATATACAGGGGCTTAAATTTTGATAGTAATAGCCTAGAAGCTTTATACTTTATAATATATTTTATTATAATACTTTATTCTATTTATTTTGCTTTCCTACTACAATGGATATATTTTTGGAAGGCTTTGTTCACAAAACCTTCTACATCACTAGCTTGTAATCTCATTATATTTTTATTCAGTAACTTGCAACTTCTCATAACTTACTCAAATGCTTTTAAGTTCTAAATCTACCCAAGATGGTTCAGTACATTAGTTCTTTAAAAGTGTAAATGATTTCTGTGTCAAGAACTGAAAGGATGAAAGGTGTAAAATGTTACACTTGCAAGAAAAGTGGAACTTACAGATATGCATGTAAAGATGAAAGGATTGACAGATCTGACTTCTCTCAGCCAGATTTGTTAACTTCATCTGACACCAAAAAAATCCCATCAAATCAGCACAGAAGAGAACCAATATTGGCATTTGTACATCACTCCTTTCCTAGAGTTATGAAATTTCTACTGCATTGCTGTGGCATACAGCAGCCAAAAGGTTTGCTTTCCTTCATTTTCATAGCATGTTAGTTCTTAGCCAGAAATCAGTGGTGCAATGTTTCTTCCTTGATGCTCTAAATCTAGAAACCTTTCTAGTTGTGTTTAGATTTTTATTTATGATTTTTTATGCAGTAAAAGTACTATCCTGCTATTCTCTGCACCTCTTACAACCACAATAGTCCTTTTCTGTTTGGGTTGTTTTGTTTTGTTTTGATATTGGTTTTATTCTTTTGAATAAATCTCTTGCCTGGTAAAGGATTGTTGAGGTCTTAGCTTTGCTGTGAATGGCAATTTGAAAAGTTCTGAATGTTAAATTCAAACATTTTCAAAAACTTGGCTGATTTCTGTAGATCCGAAACAAAATCTTCCTTCAGTCTGAGGACAAAATGGCTCAGATGGCTTTAGAACTTTTTTGGTTGGTTTAAAGGAATTGATAAAGTGGAGAAGGAATGTATCTCTGTCATGGTAAGCAAAACTATTTCTTAAAGTGTTTCTGTATTAAAGAGTATTCTTGAACTGACTTTGTGTCTTGGACTGTGATCTCCTTTTAACTGCACTTCTGGTCCCATAATAGTATTGAACAGAGGACAGTTGTTCAGCAGCCGTAATCACATGTGATATTGTACAATTAGCAGACTGTTCACAAAGGCTTCAGCCTCGGCTTTTTATCATAAAATATAAAGCAGTAACACAATCTCCCTTTCCTCTCTTTGCATGAACTCACCAATTCATTACCAAACACATACAAAGAGATGACTAATAGCTAAGAAATGTGTTTGATGCAGGACAATGAAAGAATCTATCTCAGCTCTGGTAGGAAGACAATGCACTCCTGGACTGACAGCAACTTGTGGACCACCTCAAACCCTCTGGATTAAACCAGGAAAATCACTTTTCATCTCTGTTTTCCCCACACACTTGATGAAGATATTCCCCCCATCAAGACTGTAGACTCCTTAACGCACAGACTCTTTCTCTGTGATGTTCGTACTTTGCGTTTGACTTTGACATCCTGATCTTGGTTGGACTTTTTTTTTTTCACACAAAGCTCAAATGGATGCTGCTGGATGTTACTGTGTCCCTTACAGGAGTATGGATAGACTTTTGAAAGTCAGATGAAGGTTTAATGGTGTGCTTGGGAAAACAGGTTAAACCAAAACCCAAACAAATTCCTATGGGCTTCAAGGGTAAAAATCTGGGAGGGGTCGATTTGGATACGATTCCAGACTAATGGAGTCACTTTGTACCTATTTGGAGAGGGTCTAATTGAATGAAATTAAATACCCTGTCTTCATCTGCTTGGAACAGAGACACCACATCATAAATTCCCAATTTCAGTGTTATGAAAAAGTTTCCAAGGGTTTGACTGATGGTAAATTGAAAACAAGTTACAGTAGAGTTGAAAAAGGCTGTAGAAGGAACACTTTTTAAAAAAGAACATTTTAGGGAACTTTAACACAAGGATTACTTTTGTATTGCTCCGTTTACAAAGGCAGCAACTTTGTGACTGCTCATCATGCTGTAAGCAGGAGGCAACGTCTTGATTTGAACCTTAAATTTGGAGGATAGAGTTGAGAGGGAAGGTGTGTACCAATGTCTTTACAAACAATTCCATAGGTGAAGGTATGGGTGTCAACGTCTTTGGAATGGGGCTTAATACATCTAACTTTGGGCAGCAGGTTTGTTGCAGAGCCCAGCTAGTTTGGCTCCTGGAGCAGACAAGTGTTACAAGCCTGAGTTTCTGAACTTTGGGGTAGAATAACCAAAAGGTTCAAGGGGTGATGTGGGTTAGGGGGTTCGGGAAGGCTGTACCTTCCTGGTACCTCAGCCGATGGGGAAAGCAAAAGGGCAACATGCGGCCGGGAGTTTGGGACAAAAGGAGGCTGCGCCCTCCGAAACCTCCAGAGAGAAAACCTCTCTTCCTTTATTCGAATAAAGTTGCAGGACTCCTCTGTCTCCTTTATGGACACTGGCTTTTCGTAGCGTGATCTTCTGCACAGAGCAAACCTTAGGAAGGCGAGGTACTCAAAACAAGCTGTACCATCTCTCCTGCCACCAGCCGGGAGGAGCTCAGTGCAAACCGCCTCTGAACTTTGCAGGACCTGAGGCGAGCAGAGGAACCAAGGCAGCAGAGCGGGGAACATCGGAGCCTTCGGCCGCTCTGCCGGGGGAGCGGGGCCGCTCCCGCAAGGAGCACGGGACGGGACGGGGCGGGCTTGTCTCGGGGCTCCGGGCCGCGGGGCTGCACTCCCGGTGCCGCTCCATTCCCGGTGCCGCTCCAGCTCCCCCCGACTCCCGTTCTGGAAGCGTGGGCGGCAGAGGCAGCCGCGGGAGCCTCGGAGGGGCGGTCGCCCCGCCGGACCCCCCTCCCAGCGAGGGACGGATCCACGCGGGCCGAGGGGCGGGAGGCGGCTCCGAGCGGCGGTGACAATTAGCCTTTAAAAATGGCTGCTTGGAAGCTGTCAGCTGGGACGCGGAGGGGCTGCTAACCCTCCTCTCGCTGCCTCCCGCCTCCCTTCCCCGCAGGGCTAATAACGGAGCGGGGATAAGAGCTCTCCAGCCTTTCCCCGCCCCGCCGGAGCGCGATGCCGTAGCGGCTCCGGGCCCGGCCGCCCTCACTTCCCAGCTGGCTGCCTGGCGAGAGGACGGCGGCCCCCGCCTCCCGCGCTCCTCCTCGCCGCCGCTGCGTGTGTGCCGCGGGCACCGGGATACAAAGGAGAAGGGGGAGCCGCGGGATACATGGTCCAGGGTGGCGTGTGCGCGGCCGTGGGGGCATATCTGGCGAGGAGAAAGCACAAGGTCAAGAGGCAGCTCTCCTCCTCCATGGAAGAAGACGGGAGCGATGAGCCCTGAGGAGGACGACGAGGAGAAGGGGCGGATGGCTAAGGGCTGCCGCTGCCGGGCTTCCCCTCGGGAGTGACGGGGCGCGGAGGGCTGAAGGGGCCGGAGGAGGCAGCGCTGGGGCCGGGAGGGAGGAGAGGAAGGCGAGGAGGAAGCGGGGGGTTTGAATCTCCCTGGCTGGATTAACTCCCCTCAGGGGAAGCTGCCATCGCCGGCCGCGCCTCGGCCCGCGGCCCCCGCGGCCAAGATGGACCTGGGCAGCGCCGGCCGGAGAGCGGGAGCTGCCCCCGCGGGCCCCGGCGCCTGGAGACCTTTCCCCTCCGCCTGCTGCTGCTGCTTCGCCTCGCTCCTGGATGTGAACAGCTGGCTGCTCTTCTACGGCTTCCTCTACCTGGCCCTCTACGCCCAGGTGTCCCAGTCCAAGTCCTGCGACAAAATTTCCTGCTTCTCGGGTCATTGTGTCAACTCCACCTGCGTCTGCGACCAGGGCTGGGTGGGAGACCAGTGCCAACACTGCCAGGGCAGGTTCAAGTAAGCTTCTGCTTATTGTGATTTTCTTCTTCTCATCCCTACATCCTTTCCCTGTCACTTTCACTTGCCCCTTTTTGTTTTGTTTTGCTTGTGTCTGCTATGATATTGTTCGTGTGTGGAGGAAGTATGTGGCAGAAGTTATGGATAAAATAGCCTCCTCCAGGTCTTAAGAGCACAGGGCACAGCTCCGGCTGACTTATCGCTGAAAATAGGCTGCTCCACTTCATGGGAACTGAGAGACCGGAGAAATCGGCCTAAAGCTGTGTCGCTGCTGTCCCTTCTGGAAATGTCATGGAAATGACATGTGCACTTCATGGAGCTGCCCAGGGAGCAAGCATTAGTAGTGGATTTTAATTACTTTTTCCTTTTGAAAAGTGAAGGGTTTAGCTCCTTCCAGCCTTCCTTTCTTTCAGTTGTTTGAGCTAAGTGGGCATTAGTCAGTTTCATTCAGGACAACACAAGTGCAACTGAGTGAAATGTACATCCCTGGTGACAAGGTTTGCAGGAGAGAGTGGGAAATACGAAACAGTAACATATTTTTGCAAAGGAAGGAGTACTCAGTCGAGGTCTAACTACCTTCTCATTCTTAAAAGTCACTGTGATACCGAGTCATTGATCAGTGAGAAGGAAGCGTACCCTGACACTTGCTTTTCTATATGGAGTGGGAAAGAAGACTTAATTTATAGGGCTGTCACTTTCATCCCGCCCCCTTTGGTATCAGTGTAAAGACTGGCTGTGAAGAATACTGTTTGCTGTTATTTCGCTATATAATCTTGGACAGGGCATCTCATTTCATTCCCTGTAAAACACCCCTTGTAAGCAGGAACTCCATTTATTAAGTATGTTGACATACATTGCTGGAAAGCGTTCTAATATCTAGCTAACAGCAATACATTGGTGACACTGTGTCTTAGAGAAGTCAAGTTCTTTCTGTCTTTGGGAAACTACTTTTAATTTAATTTAATTGCTTTTATAGATTAAATATCAATAACTGTCTGTTTAAAAATTGTATTTAAATTCAGTTTTTCTCTCTGGAGTACTGAAATTAAGCTGTACAATTTACATCTCTTTTAAACATTTAATACTAGGCCACTCATTCCTAAATAAACAAAAGGTAGAGCTGGTAACTTGTTAGCCTGGGAAGTTAAAGAGTAGTTGAAGTTAGACATATTGGCTGAAGTGATGTACACAGTGCAGAGAAAGAGCCAATTTACTGATATTTGGTGGATATTGCAGCAGTAAGATTATAACCTAGCTATGAAACTAAGACGAGGCAAATATAATGCTTTTTAAATTTTTTTTAAAATTTTTTTTAAAATTTTTTTTTCCTATGACCCTGATAATAAGGTTTTAAAGTTGGCCATTTGTTGCATGTGTTTTGGATGTTTGGGGCTTGTCCTTCTGTGGAACAATGGGCTAATTTGGGAGAGTGATGAGAGGAGGCCCAGGTGAATCTTTTTTGTGTATGTGGATCTGCAGAGCTCTTCTTTCCTGGCTATAAAGAGATCACTTGTATCGTTTGTCTTGGTGCCACTCATAACAGTCCCTAACAGTGCCAGGACCAAAGCAAATGGTAATTTCTTCAATTTCCAAGCTTGTTGTGAGTATATTCTCTGAGTTGTGACTGGGCTGTTATGCCGTCCTTACAGGTATTATCTTGCTCATCTTTTCAAACATCTAGGTTTCTTTACCTTGGTTGTGTTTGTCAAGTGAGGAAGCACAGTTGGTTACATTTTCCCTTCTGGTAGAAAGTTAATAATCCATCCCCACCTAGAGGAAGTTCTGTCTGAATGTTGGAAGGGCTCCTCTTCTGAGCTGAGCTAACACAGTGTTTAATTGAAGTGCTGTTAGGGGTTTCGGTGAAATCGGAAGAGATTTCTCATTAACTCCTCTGTGTTTTTTCATGCTTAGCTTTAGCTGTGACAGTGACGTTTGCATTATGATTTTTCTCACGGGAGTAAGCTGTTGGAGAGCTATTTTTTACTGAGGACACTTTTCATAGCAGTGTCTTTGACAGCTCATCTTTAATCTTTATTCTTGGAAGCAAAGTATACTCTGCACTAAAAATAAGCATTCTAAGATTTAAAGCTTTTCAAGCCCTGGGAGTTGGGGATGGAGTGAAATATGTTAAACGTGTCTTACACTGCCGCAAGCAGCAGCTCGGAGCGGTTGTATTTTGAATCCTGAAAATTCAGATGGGTGTGGAATGTGTGATGAGCTCCGTGTGTTTCCACCTGAAGAGTTGGAAAAAGAGCATTACTCTGCCTGATGGCTGGGTGATTGAAGACCTTCCCCATCTCTGTGGCAACTGATGCTTTTCCCTATTGCCGCGGAACATTTGCGTTTTGTTTCCGTTTGGCTGCCAGGTACCCTATGTGCTTTTACCCTTAAGTAGCTACGGCTGGACTTTTGCAGCAGTGGTTTGTCAGGTTCTGTCGGGTGTACATCACTTCTGTCATTAAGGGTTATCCTGAAGATCGTCTCAGAATGGCAAAGACTGAAAAGTGTTAGAGCTGCCTGAACAGAGCCAGTTCGGAGGTTGTAGATACGATCTGTAGAAATGTTAATAGAACCTCGTGTATTACTCTAAACATTTACGGGGTTTCCACGTCGCAGCTGTTTGAAGTCCCTGCCTGTGTCCCTGTTACCCAAGATGTAAATTGAACTTTTAATGACCTAAATTGGACATGTGTAAAACCTGTCACTACAGTATTTGAAAAAAACCAGATTTTCAAGGGTAGGCTTAAAACACTTGAAAATAGAAGATTCTTTTTTTTTTTTTTTTCATGTAAGTGAGGTATGGTTGTTTTTGCTCTCTGGGAATGAGTGACTTGCAATAGCAAGTATTAGGAACATTGTGGTAAGAGGAGAAATGCTCTGCCTGAGGGTGTCTTGGGACCATTAATTCTTTGGTGAGAGAAGAGTAGTATTTTTGGCTTTGTTTTATTTCTCTTCTAAACTGAGAAACAGCAACAAGCAGAGAGACTCAAAAGTAATTGATCAATCTTTGTAAGCAGGTGTCAAAATTAATTGACAATACTATGGTAACCTTGCCTTTTCCCTGTAGGAGAACTACTGAGTAAGTAAACTGCTTTGCAAATGTTGCTCTGCACTGGATATAAGAAAGGTCGGTGGGTGGTAGGGGGAAATAGGCCAAGAGACTGTGGCACCATTTTGCCATTTTGTTTCTCTTATTTACCAAGTTTTGAATTTACTCTTGTTATTGTGAAGCCTGTGGTAAATCATGTAAAAATGCAGATGTTGCTATTACTACAGGGCATTCACAATCCTGTCAGTCACTATTCAGAAAGATTTGGGCCTTGTGTCTGCCTGGTGATAAATTATTTTACTCTCTGTCCAGAGTGGATATCTGAATGCAGATTTGACTTTCTGACTTACTTTCATCTTTCAGCCTTTTTTTCCCTTCCATGCCTTCACCTCTAGTGCAAAATAATGCAAAACCTCTTTTTAGCCAAAATAAAAAAGGGACATTTAGTTATAAAAAGAGAGGGAAAGGGAATTTTGCCAGGTGAAAGATAGGAAAGCCAGTGACTGAGCAGGTTCTGTTTTTGTAGCAGGGAGCTACAAACTGCACAGTTCCCAAGATGTGAACTAAACCACAAGCCTTAAAGGGCAGTGTACGGTTTTGATTTGCAAGGTTGATTTATTAAAGTGATGCTTTTAATGCTACATCTGCCATTCTTTCTTCCCCTCCTCTGTGCTTTTGAATTTGTTGGTCAGTTGCACTTTTCATGATGGTAGAGTTTGGGCAGAAGGGAGAGGGAAGGGCTGCCTAAATCAGTTATGTTACAAGACTCCAGGGAATTCAGGGACACAAATATTATGAATGGCCCAACTGCAGTGAAAACTGCTGTCACAGCTTCTGTGTAGTTAGATGTCAAAGTCAATAGGCTTGAGATGCAACAGTGCAGGGAAACAGGTTTCATTAGTTTTGCTACTCACAGAATGATTTCTTAGAAGAAAAAAAAAAATCTTCCAGGTTAGAGCAAAAAGTTTCCCTATTTTGAAAAAGGGCTCTGCTTTGCACTGGTTTGTGGAAGAGCATTTGAGAAAACTTTGTACATGGAATTTATCTTCCTCTAAAGTTTTGAGGACTAGAAATGCCTACTTTAATATGCTGCCTTTGAAAAATTAGGTTATGTCTTCAGAGGTTTGTGGTTATTTATTTGATAGCCATGAGTGTGATGTGTAATGAAGCAGAAGAGGACAGGTGAGAACCTTTGAGGACCTACACTTCAGTTAATCTGCTTTACCTAGTCCTAGATATGCAGTTGTTATGGAGAGAGGAAGAGCAAATGGATCTGTTTGATTATTAAACCTTGCCTCCAGATGTTCTTATTGTACTTCTAAATTACCTCCTGCATGCTCTCCTTAATTTCTAGAGCTCCTATAAAAGATTCTGCATTCTTCAAGGACAGAAAAATTTCTATGTACAAGTACATTCACAACTGAAACGTTTGAAGGGTATCAAATTTTGTTATTCCAGGCAAAATCCTTATTTCTCTGTAAAACTCTGAATTCTGCTGTCTGCAGAATGACTCATGCAAAGAAAGTGTCCTTAAATTGCAGATTGTAAATGAGTGATAATGTTGTGTAAGAAGAGATCTTAAGAAAAGAAGTTAGCTTTAGCTGCAGCCAGCTGAAGTTCAGAGTGCTGTGAAAGGGGCTGACTTTATCCTTCACGCTTCTCTTTGATTACATCTTGCTGGTTCTTATGTAAGCATTAATATTCCTGCTGAGAGTTGAAAAGTATCAACAGGAACAGATCTCTCCACCTCCCAGCCAGTTTTTTTTAAGCTAGCTCAGTTTCCCTAAGTTACTTCACTTACGTAAGGCTCCTGCTGATCCAAAGGAGTTGGCAGCATCAGCAGGTGTAGATAGGGGAAAAAATGGTTACTTTTAGAATTGGTGCAGACTTAGTTTTCTAGAAGTTAAATGTAAAACAACATCACCATTAAAGTGCAACTCCGGCTTCGCAGGGTGAAATCCCTGAGTCATGCTAGAAGTTGCAGCACTGCCTTTGTCATCAGAGTGGCCTGTATCTGATCCAAGAAATAATTACTCTTATTGACATCAGTGCAATTGAGTGTGAGATTTTGCACCTGCAAATTGCCTTTTTACAACTCAGGATGTGAATGATAATAAAATTAAACCTCTGGAAAAGTACCATTGATTATGATTTTAGTCTTATCAAATTGTGTTTATTTAAGTTATTTTAGTTATAGTGCTCTGAAAAACTATTTAAATGTGATTTATTCTCTCTGTATTAAAATTTAAAATACAATTATAGCTTATATTATAAAAATATTTTTGATTTCTAACAACAATTTTTTTTGTAAATCTTGTTTTGAATGTAGAAACATGAGCCATAAAATCATATTAAATGCCTCCTGAGCTAAGCAATCTGCACTGAAAAGTGCTTTTTGAACAGAAAGCAGTCTTTTTACAAACTTAAAACCTTAATTTTATTGTATTTTTTGACTGCTAATACTTGCTACATGAAATCTTTTAGATTGGATAAGACCATTAAAATCACAGCCACTGTCCTAACACTACCAATTTCATCAGTTACCATTTCAGTGGTTTTTAAGAGTTTTATAGAGAAGACCAAAAATGAGCTCTGATTACTTATTACCTCTTGGCCTTTGCAGGCTTTAGGGTAACTCTGAATTACTTCCTGTGTGAGATGGACACATGCTTTAGGAAGCATCTGTACATGTCTGAAAACACTTCCACTGACTCAAAGCCCCTTACAGACTTTCAAACTCTTTTCATTGGTTAGTTATCCTCACTGTGTTCCATAACTAGAAAAACAAATGCAGGAATTGCTGCTTTTGCAATTACTACTTTATTTTTTGTCTCTTTTAGTTGTGCTGTTTTCTCATGTTTTGAGTCAGGTCTTCATTGTAGAACCTTTAGTAGGAGAGGTCTGTGTTCCCTGTGCAGGTGGAGATATGGCCACCTTTTCCTCACTGAGAATGGAAAGTTCCTTGAGTTGTGTCAACATAAAACAAACTTTTCCCTCCTTGTCTGCTCTCTTGGTTTACAGCCTCTCCTATTTTATCAGTGTTCTTGAGCCATGAGTGCAGAACTGGATGCTTTTAAAATGGTCCTGCTGGTGGAATGCAGATGCAGAGTAGCTTCTCCCCTGCTGCCTGGGGTCCTGCTGTGCAGCTGCAGCCAGTGCTTCTCAGCTTAGCACTCTGCTTTTCTACCTCCAAATCCTCTTGGAGCTGCTGCATCCTCCCTTCCCAGGCCCTGCTTTTCTTAAACCAGTCTGTGAACTGGGCACATCCTCCCCTGCTTGGAGTGACAGGTAGCTGTGGGGCTACAAACACGTTTGGGATGGAGCTATGCCCTTTTAAAAACACTCCTCTTCCCCCAAAGCAGTAGATAATTAAATATGAATAGTGTGCCTTCCTCTGTGTAAATCTGCAGCCATCCACAGGAGTGAAACCAAATACAAGATAGGCAAGGGCTGGTTTGTTTGCAGGGCTCCTGGATTCTGAAGCCTGGTTTGTTTGCAGGCTAAGCAGTTTGTTACTTAGGCAAAGAAGTGTAGGAACAGATGGTTGATGACCCTGCCAGCCCTTCAGACAGCATCGAAGGCTGGTTGCCATTGCTAGGGGTGGGTAAAAAACTCAGTTATATTCAATGCATGCTTAAATCTATCCCTAAATAAAACATAAAGCTGTACAGGTTATGGCTCTTAATACTCTTAGTATTAAATTTACTCTTAGTACTTAATGCTCTTAGTTTTACATTTAATTTGGCAAATAAATTTAGTCTCGCACTGTGTTTCTTAGTTCCTTTAATCAAGGGGAGGGCATGATGATCATATTTTGGAAGGCATTACCATAGTTCATGTCATCTTTTTAAAATGAGTATAAGTAGTTTTTGAGAACTCAGTCTATCACACTGCACTAGAAATTGATTTAATTGTATCAAAATGTAGGCAGAAAAGGTAGGAGGTAAATATGAGATATTACAGGAATACCCTTGGGATATTCCTACACATCCTAACAAATGCTGGTGAGAAAAGACTTTATTTTGAAGCGTTACTGCATAGACAACAAAAATGCATTGGAAAACTCCTGCAGTACTGAAGAATAATTATCTGTCAGTGTCCATGAAATTTGTTATTATCTGTACAGTTTAAGCCTGGAAAACATGCTACAAAGTTCATGTAAGGAGAAATAAATGATGATGATGATACCTGAAAACATGAGCACTCCAGTGAATTGCAGCTGCTAACAGCAATAAAAGTAAACTATAAGCAAAGTAGATGTTTTAATGTGAGGTGAGTGAGCAGTGGGAATTTTCATACCAGTTTTATATGTTGTCTTCTAAATCTTAAAAAAAAAGTGGAGAAAGTGTTGCCTTGATTCAAGAGCTCTGTGAGGATCAAGACCTTACTGAGAAACCATGCAACTAAGCTCAACACAGTTTGTTACTTAGTGTTCATTCCCAAAGTGCAAGACCTTCATTTGACTTTGAAGTTTGCTCCAGAGAGAAAAACTGAATTTTTTTAGACCTGAAAAATAATTTAGCCATCAGCTATAGACTATTCCAGGGTAAACATTGTAAACTCTGTTAATGCAACAGCATTAAAAAAATTAATTCCATGAGACAATCACAAAATTTAAAGCTTATGATGCTCATCTGTAAGGAATGCATTCTAGGATCTGTTGAATCAGTATTTTTATATTTCTTGGCTAAGGATGGAAAATGCTCCGCTATCATCTCTGATGATAAAATATCTACTCTGTTCTTGCTAGTGGTATTTAAAAACAACCTAGCTGTAGAATATTTCCGAGTTTTAAGCAGCATATATCTGATAACCTTGAATTGGGCAGGGAATTTTGAATCCAGGGTATTCTAGGATTACCTGGCAACAAAACAAGTACTGAATTACTTAAAGATTGGATGCAGACACATAAAATGACAGACACTCAATGTCTACATTTTCTTATGGATTTCTTCCATAATTTATGTGCTTCAGTATTTCATCTGTAAAAAGGAAGTAACACTTCCTGTAAGCTTAAAGACTTGAGGTGACCCATGAGACACAGCTAATAAACTAGATAAAATTTTAGAGATTGCATTTGCGCCTGGAATGTGATAAATATTAGGGCATGAAGTATTGTTGTCCAAACTATGATGTGTATCTCAAACAGATGAGTAAAATCACTTCCTCATTAGGTCAGATGGAGCAAAACCTTGCAGTCTGTGTTATTCCAGAATAATAGTCTCATATTATAGACTCACTGGAAAAAATTGTACATTGTCTGTCATTGATAAGATGTGGTTTTAGAAGTAAGACCCCAAAGACCTAACCCTGGATTAAATATTACAAACAAAATATTGCAAAATGCTGCAGTACTTAGTGGGTATTTTGAAGAGTTACTGCTTTACTTGTAGGGTTAAAGTGTTCTATATTAGTCATTGCATTCCTATGCCAGTATCAAAGAATCGCACATTTGTAGGGTGATGGCATTGATCTTATTACAGAATTGTGAATCTGAATTCAGCTTTAAATGTAGATTTTTATTACAGACATGTACTTTTATGCATAGTTTTTTGTTTGTTCCAATGTGTTTGAGTTTTCAGCCACTTCTCTGTTATCTTGAAGGTTGATAACCTGCCTTCTATGAAAAAAATGGTTCATGTTGACTATGTCATGTAACTACTGGGATGCAGGAGCTGGGACTGTAGAACAAACAGCAGTGCCACTAAAGGACTAGACTTACCTCATGTCTGTTACCAGGTGTGGCAGTATAATGTGAGCAGCAGTGATTTTGGTCAAAATCCTGGGAGGAGATCTGGGGTTAGAATGTCTTTTAAATATTCTGGTGAGCTTTGCAGGAACTTTGTTCAAGGTGCAAGCAAACCACGGAGCACTGTGGAACCAGAAGACAAATGGGCTTCTTTCATTGCCACCCACAATCCTGGGACAAAGATAAATTAGTCAGGAAAGTATCTTTCTAATCATGCTGCAGTTTAAAGTACTTTTCTTCTTGTAATAGATAGAAGTGACTAAAATATGGTAAGCCTAATTTTCCTGTTAATTAATCTCAGTTTTAGAAACTCAAGAAGACCTGGATGCATTCTGACTTCTATAAAGGAATATTTTGATAATTTCAGCTCTATTAGTGAAACTGAAATGCTGATTAATCCAAATGATAATTTGCATAGGATAATTTGCACCCTTAATTTTTTTTTTTTTAATCTATAGAGCGAGACTGTGTTTATGTAAAGGTATGTATCTCTCACAAGGAAAACTCAAACACACAGAGCTCACAGTCATGTTTGTGTGTGCAAGCCCAGTTGGTGAAGATACTTTGGAGGACTCTTGCTAATCAAATGTTGATGTGCTATATTGGGGTGTCCCAAAGCAGGCATGGGGAGAGGGAAATGAGCTTCATGGGAAGCTTCCCAGAGCTGCTGTAATGAAGCTGAGTGCATTTGTGCTTCTCTCATTATCAGCAGATCTGTTTTGTTTGTCTCATGAGTCTTCTCCAATAGGTAACTGAAACCAAAACATTGGAGAGAAGGTGGAAGGTGATCCTGAGAAATGAAAAATACTGAACAAACAAATGGCTGCTTTTGAAAACATACAGATTTGCACTTGTGTGCACAGCTGTACTATCATATTAAGACAATTTTTTTTTAGAAAATATTTTTGCAGATGTTTTCTAAACCCTAATGGTGATATAAGTATTAAAACTAGAATATGTGTATTTAAAATCTATGGCCTGTTCCCCCTCACCACCCTGATTGTTTTAGTACTGTAGCACCTTGTCGGAGCAAGCATCTATTTTAAACTAAAAATGGCACAATTTTTCTGGAGGTTTAACTTCTGAAGTGCTTTTACTATTTTAGCTTTCACAGGGCTAAAAACCCCAATCTGTATTCAAGGAAGGACTTACCTCCACCCATCTGTATCATATTCTACCTGGATATCTTATTTAAGCACTGGGTAGCTGCTTGTCACAATGGCCTTGGGAGACAGACACTTATTTTTTTGAGTTGTTTTGCATGTAGCAAACCTCAAGTTGTGTCCTTGTCTAAGGTAAAATAACAGATAAGTGGCTGAATTGAAATGGAAGCTTGGGAATAAATAAAGTTTTCTGTAAGTCTGTATCAGTCCTCAGTTTAGGAAGACTGAACTGCCTTCAGTTTGTATGGGTTTTTTTCCCTGCAAATATACAATATAGTTTAAAGTTCTTTGTTTTCTCAGAGACTTCTACTGTGTAGCATAAGAGAGAATATGAAGTTTATTATTCATATATATATAATATATTTATTAGTCATAGTGGAGGAGTTGTGATGGTATTTTACACTGACTCTTTCAAACACATACTCTATGTCATTCAGTAAGTATATAGGGGGCCTCTGTTAATGCAGGTATAAATGCCAATACAGGTTAGAGGTTGATGGGTACTTAGAGAATTGATCTTGAAGAGGTGGGCCCAGGACATGAAAGATGGAATGAGTTTGTAGCTGATCTCTGGTTTTCATTTTTTAAAGAGGGTGGAGACAGGGAACAAGCAAGCCACAGCTTAATATATTAACTTACAAAATATGTTCATAAACAACAATGTTGCTGGATAATTTTATTTTCAATTTTATATACATTTTTGAAGTCTACTTACTGTATTTGAGCTTTGTAGGCATTTGGAAATCTGTTCTCTAACATAAAATTCTGAAGTGACAGACAGCTGAATGTATGCAGAATATTCCTTTCAAGTTAGATGTGGGTTTTCCAATTTAGACTGGCTGCATTTCTAAGTAGCAATTGGACTGAAAAGCAGAGCCAGTGCATGTTAGCTTGTCTTAGTATGATGAAAACTTGCAATGCTACACTGAAATGGAATTTGAGAACATTTTCCTTTGAGTTGCTGTGAGAGTTTTGAGCTCATGCTCAATAAAGATCTTAAAAAGCCCTACCTGTTATTAATAAAACCCACTGTGGCTGATCAGCTTTTTTTCACACATCACCTGTAGCTCTTCAGTCACTATTTTTTAATCATCCTGAAAAATGTGTCCTTTTATTTCCATCTGCTAATGAAAACCAAAGCAGATGAAGAACACACTTAACCTTAGTCCTCACTATTAAGTACAGAAATTGAGCTTTAGTCTGGTTTTCTGATGATCACTGGATCACACGATGTGTGATATTCTAGTTTATGTTGTAACTTCGCAATCTACAACTTTCCTCATTGTCTTTATGTAAGTCACTGGATGTGCATAAAAATTATTGTGCTTCAAGGCTGGGAGAATGACAAAAATAAATATGCAAATTTTGGTGAGTATGAGCATAGTCACACATGATCTTTAGTGGAAGAAATATTCTTTTTTGTTCTCATAATTATGCTGTTGCTGTTGCAGGCCTAGACTTCAGTGTATCACGTCTCTTATTCTGGGGCTACTTGAAAGCATACTTTTAAAAATGAAACAATGTTGTTTGATTTTGAAGAAAATTTTCAGGCATCCTCTGTTTAGAAATCTACAGTTTTTAAAGTAGCAGCAACTTTTTGAGGTTTTCATCTCTATTAAGACTTTTTTTTTTTTTTAACAGACCAGAAGTACTGAGGAGGCTGGCTGAGTTGATGTCATAAGACAGGATTTTATGCAAATTGCTATAAGATAGGACTTTATGCAAATTCAGGAAGTATATGTATTCTGGTCATGTAGTTTAAATGGTAGGATGCCTTTATTTTGTGTGTTTCTGCTTTTAAGAGTTACTTTGATCACTTGTTGAATTCTCTGTTCTTTGCATTTTATGTTGTCAGTAGGATGTACTTGCTTTATAGTTAAGGTTTGTCTAGTTCAAAAGATCTTGTCATTGCATCCACAGGAAAGTGGAAAATGCTGGGAAAAATCTGTATGGAAATGCCTGGGAGCCTGTAAACCATGGCTCTGAAGGGAATTATGACCCGAGGTTTAGCAGGTTTGTGTGTGGGGCTGCTGCAGTGCAGGAGAAGCTGCCTTTACTGGTCAACACACACAGGCTTTTTCTGTGTGTGCTCAACAGCATAAGCTGGTAATGTAGTTGAGGGCATCTCTGCACTTGATTTCAGTGGTAACTTGGGTTACAGGCTGCATAAATCTGACCTGCTTCTTGCTATGGACCTTAAAGATCATCTCGTTCCAACCCCACTGCCATGGGCAGAGATGCTTCCCACTGGGCCAGGTTACTCAGAGCTCCTTCCAGCCTGGTCTTGAACACTGGGATGGAGAGTCCACAACTTTTCGCTGTGCTTAGGACTATCAGAAGGATTTTTGTTTTCCCTAATGTTGAATTATATTTAGTCTCAATTTGCCTGTGTTGTTCTTCAGGGTTTTGTGTGCATGTCTGATTTTTGACTGAAATTATTCGCTCAAGCAGCAAAGAGAAAGTGGCATAGCTGTGTGTATGTGCATGATGTCTGCAGATCAGAAATACTGTGTGTTTGCTCATCTAATTAATCATGTTGAGGTTTTGGGAGGGAGAAATAGACTTGTTCAGAAAGTAATTTTCAGGATCTGTGTGGATAATGAGCTCGGTTCAGAGGCTCCATGTACTTGCTAAAGAATTTGCTTGAGGCAGGATTTGAAAGAAACACTCGCTAAGGAGGTCAGTCTATGCAAAGTAAGGAGTGGTGTGGAAACAGGTGAGATTTGACGATGTCCACCAAATAAGATTTGGGGCTTGTAATTGATCCAGGATGGGAAACATCATCTGGTTTTGTAGAGAGGTTAACTTTTATGAAGGCATACACCGGCATGGACTTAGCAGTAGTTGTAGGATAAAAAATTAATATAAATATTTTATTCATTACTAAATAATTAATAAGATAGTTAATAATAATATATAAAGAACTAAAATTACATTACATTTATATTTTCTCCATTAAATTAATATTTATAGTATAAGAAGGAATAATGAGTCTGTTCATAATTTTGCACTTGAAAGTAGACTGCAGGTCTGACTTTCAATTGCCATAATCATAAATTTTTGTATTTAATCTGTTCAGGATTTGTTATTATGAAGGTAAAATTCAGGAAGCTCATAGAATGAAATGGATAATCAGACTCTTAAAGATCATGTGTATATGACAAAAGTGCTTTCCTCCTGTATAGGTGGTGAAATGGTTGTTATCCTGCAGATTTTTAAATATATAATGTGTGTGGGTGTACATATATATTGCATTATGTTTTAAAATACTGAGTTATTTTGCCTATTGTGTTTGATTTAATTTTCTTTTAAAATTACAGCAAACTGAATTGAAAAAAAATTGCCAGTGAATAGAATGTCAGGATAGCAGGGAAGAATGACATTGATAATCAGAGTTTGTCATACTTGGTGCCATATGCTTTTGGAGTTTGTGTGGCTGGATACAATCAATGCTTTAGAGAGCTTTTTAAATGATGTAAATAAGTTGATGAAATAATCTTGTCACCTAATGAACTGTTGGGGACAGTATTTTATGTCCCGGTACTTTTAGAATCAAGCTGTTAAGGTGTTGTCTCATACTAACAATGTCTTTATATTGCAAACAGTTCTCCTCTGAATGAATTTAATTATGTTAGTATGGAAGTCAGTAATTATTTTCCCTTCTATCTGTTTTTAGTTTGGGGTGTGGTTTCAAATATTTTGCTTGAGTTACACACGTCCAAGGGAATGTTCTCTTAAAACATGTTTTATCCATGTGAAGAAAGCAAAATGCTAGCTTTTTTTCAAGTAGAATTCCCTATGTGCTCTTAAAATATTTTTGGCTTATCCTTGTCAGAGGATTCTTGAGAAAAACAAGAAGAGATGCTCTTATGAAATCTTACTGTGTTCGGATGCAGAAGAGAAATCAGAATCTTACTTAAAGTGCAATAGGCACTTTAAAAGCAAAACAATAACTGGACTTCAGTGTATGATTAATATTTTGGAATAGTTCAATTTTGAATTTATGTTAAACAGCACAGAGAAAAATATTCAGAATTTTTTTTTGCTGTAGAGTTATATGCTGAGAGGTAGGAGGAAAAATTGAGTAAGTGTGGGGGTGTTTTTGTACAACTAGTAAAAAATCTGGGTATTTGGTTCTGTAGCTATTTAAACCTATTTATGTTGCTTCATTGAACTAATGCAGCATCTTAATAATTAGCTTTCTGTTTCCAATAAAAAACTCTGGTGTCTGCAGTACTAAGTAGTGGTGTATTTGTCAGGAATGTCTGAAGTTATTGGTGTCATGGGAGATACTTATTCCTCAACTAATATTTTCTGTTATTGGTACTAGACATACTTGATGTTGTAGGAATCGAGTGACAGTCTTTTGTAAGTGTTCAAAAATGTTATCAAAGTGCATTTTTTTCTGATTTAGGACCATGTCTGAAGCAGACTTTTGTTACTTGTGTTGTGTTTATGAGCAGACTTTTGTTGCTTGTGTTTTGTTGTACGAGTAGAAAGGCCTTTTGTATTCAGTAATTTGGCAAATGCATCAGACCAACCAGTATCAACAGTTAAAGCATGAAATCAGGAAGCTTTTAATTATAAGTAGAGGGGCATTTCTGATTGAAATATGTGGTCACTGAACATCTTCCAAGGGTATCAAGTTTTATGTGTTGTGGTGAAAAACAACAGCAATGACAAATCAAACAAAACCAAAGCAGGTAAAAAAGTGATGCTTATAAAGACCAATAGGTTTGTTCAGCATTCCTTTTTCATATTAATTTATGCTTTGAATTCTGCTCTCTGTGTTGTGGAACTGCCATCTTGGGCAGAAGGAGCCACCCAAGGGTTCTCATTCTGTTTGGAAGAACTCCACTGAGGGAGGTTTCTCTGTCCAGCTCAAAGGTTGAGGAAGGTCTTCACAGGAGTCCTGTGGCTCTACAGCAGCCAGCCTTTCAGAGCGATGGGCTTTCCCCATCTGTGCCTCAGAAGAAGCTGTAGTTTATTTTACTCTGGCTCAAAAGCCCCAGGCATGGTTTTCATGTGCTGCTTGTGTTTTGTTCCCATACACAACTGTGTTGTTCTTTAAGCACTGCACAGACCAAGTTGCAATGGCTAACACTCACTTGTGAGTCTGCATTAAATTCTGTTGCAAAATAATGATCATCAAATTGATTTTTTTTAAAAGCTTTGGCGTGAGTATTTAGTGATTGTCCCTATTTAAAAGCTGCCCTGTGATAGGGAGTTTGAGAATTTAATTTCCTCTGAAAAATGCTCTAGAGCTTTTCTTACTGCCTTTGCAATAAATTATATGCTCCCTTTTCCTATATCTTTTTACTGCTCTATAAATCAGCAGAGAGGTTATGAATTTGTTTCATATTGCTGTGTTGCACATTTGTTGATGAAACAGCTTATTAGATCATAAATAGATGTAATTGCATAATCTAATGTGAGAGGGGAGGTGGATTGAAGAAGGGGAGGAACATAAATAGCACTAGAAATTAACAGATAGGAGAAGACAAAGTTTTGTTACTAAGCTATAAAAGCAATTGAGTGCTTATGAAATGCAGAACCAAATAGTTATTTGTTTTCATTTTAACCTGAATAATAATGGTAAATAACAATTTATATATCAGGAAAAATCTGTATAAATGGCAGAAGTCTTGGTAGCACCCTTCCTAGCATAGCTTAAAACTTCATTGATCTTTAAGGTTCATTTTCTGTCTCAACAACTGCAGTTTTGTGTTTTGAGCTGTGTCCTCCCTGGTGTTTGTATGGGCAGAAATAAAATGCTTTGCTTTGTTTATGATTTAGATTTCTATAAATCACTTGTGAATTTCACATAAGGACTCCTGTTCACCTCAGCTCTCTCCTGAATGGGCGGAAAAGAAACTCTGCAGTCACATTTGAGCTCTATTGTAATTTCAGTTCCTCTCAGTTTAGGAGACTGACAGTATTCTTTAGATTATTCTTTAGATTATTTCTAACCTCTAATCCTGGAGCTATGACTTGTGTGTATGTGCTGTATTTTTTTTTTTTAATGAATGGAGTTCTGTGGTATTCTGTGGAATGTGCTCACTCTGGATATAAGATTGCAGGTATGAGTCACCATATTACTGATGATGGTCTTTCACTACCAGTGCACATTTTTTTGAACAAAATGATATATTTAATTAATGGCTGAACTATTATTAGTAACATAAAATTAATTATTTAAATTATTAATAGGAAAAATAGGATTTGTAAAATATGTTTCTAATTTATAATGCTCCAGTTATCATCAAAGTTCTGGTAATTTCATTTTAATATTTTTTTCTTCCCTAGATGCATGTTGATGTTTTCTGAAACTGCTAAAACATTACAACCTTGAACAATGAGGTAGAGAGGTCTGGGCCTTATGGCGGAGGGAGCAGGGAGTTCTATTTAACAAAAAGAAAAACAAAATTGCCAACACTGAGGATCAACATTAAATACTAGAACTATGAAATATGAATGAATATAAATGTTTTATGTTTCTTTTATTATTTCTGTTATGATTCAGCATTCCAGGACTTTATTTGGCCTTGCATTAGAAATTGCAAATAGCAATTATTGTTGCATTTCTTGTGAGATAAATGAAAATTGAGTCCCCTGGTCTGTTAATTTATAGTTGTCATTTCTAGAGTATTACAATTTCCTGTTATCTAAATGTGAGTTTTTAAAGTTGATATGAGCATTTGCCTCAACTTCTGAATTTCTTAGTTTAACATGAAATTTCCTGATTATATTCCTGAAGTATTGTAATTTATTTATTTATTTTTTTTTTTCTTTTCAAGTGCTTTGATTTTTTTTCTAATGGCTTGCCTGCCTCTTCAACATTCTGGCAAATTGGGATTAATTAAGAAGGCGGGCAAGTTGGGATTAATTAAAGGCATGCTTATAAAGCAGCAGGGATTTGTATGAGTTAAAGGTGAAGTCTTGCATATAAAAGCAACATTTTTCTAAACAAGATAGACCTGTATATACGTGAATGTATGTATCTACTTTTGTATCTATGTATATAAAAGTATATATAAAAGTATGCTTGAAAATAGAATTATCCAGAGTCTGAAATTAGAGGCTCCATGCTGTTGGTTCTTTGACTTGAAGCAGCCACAGGATTACTGCAGTGTGGGACTGGTGCCTCTAATCACTGTGCAGCTGAATGACAGTGGGAATGAGGAGGAGGAAGAGTTTCATCTTCTTATGGGCTCATATTTTAATATAAAATCACTGCCAGAGCATTCCTGTGAGCTGTGCTCCCAGATTGCCCATCAGGATCTCTGAGGAGTTAGCTAGGTAGATTCATATGTCTGTGGAGATGTGACATCCAGCTTCATCCAAGCAATTACAGCCTTTTATGGATGCCTGGGAGTGAGGCTGCTGAGGAGCTCACGAGCTGCAGTGTGGAATAAAATTCAGGTTTGTGTGAAGAATAGCTACCTCAGGACTGGACAGCAAAGCTGAGCATTTTGATTTGCAATTTAGGCTTGAATACTGCTTTTACCCTACTTCAGTCTACAAGTTACCATCATCTTCATTCCCCTCCAGATTTCTGTCTGATGTTACCAGACAGAGGGATTGAAATTGCTGGCTGCTGACATCTCTGCAGAGGGTTCATCTCTCTCCTATTTTTCCCTTTTCTATTGAAACCCTTGAAGGATTACTACCCTAGTCCATGTACACTATTTGAGAGGCAGAGGCATCAGTTGTTGATCTAAGAACTGTGTGAGAACATTGTATTCTTCTTCTGTTTTTTTAATTATTGTGTTCAAAGAAATTCTTGGCTACCTGTATGTGGCAAATATATGATTCCCCATCATTATACTCAGAGACATATTCGTATGGGGGTTATTTTTATCTTTGAAAAAATAAATAAAGGACAAAACACCAGCACAAACTCCTGCAATCAACCTCTGGCAGAACAATTTGAAGCTTGAGCTGATATTTCTTAGAAGCATGCCCTTGTATACATGATTTAAAGAATATTTATTGAAGTCTTTTTGCCATACTCCCAAACTCTGTGGAGAGAAATGGCAGTATTATGTAATGAAAAATGCTATAAATGCATTCAAGCTCCTTGACTCTCACATTTGGGCATTGAAATGGGCTGCCCAGGGAGGTGGTGGCGTCCTGGTCCCTGGAGGTGTTTGAGGGTGTGGCCCTCAGTGCCACGGTCTGGTTGACACGGTGGTGTTTGTCACAGGTTGGACTGGATGATTTCAGAGGTGTTTTCCAGCCTCTTTGGCACTAACATTCTGTGATTTCTGACTGCCTGAATTTGGACTGTCACTCTGGATTTGTTCATGCAATTTCCTTTATACATTTTCGTGTGCACAGCCACTTAGCCAGAAGAGCTGCTTTCTCCCCATTTGCTTTTCTTTTTGTCCTCTTTTTATGTATAGAGTCGTATTTTTACCTCAGATTTCATTATGCTGGGATAAGCAATTGTCTTCTTGTTAGGCTCTTATTTTTCTAGTCATTCAAATAGCATTCTCTGTTCCAGTTTAATCTTTCCTCTTCTGTTTCCTGGATATGGCTTTGCCTGGCTCCTGTGCTGTGATACTGTTGCTGCCTGCTTGCTTCTGGAAATCCCACATCTGGATGACTGCCTGATCTCTGGAAATCCCATACTGTAGGATCATTTTTCTTTTTCTGGAAGTGTTCCATTGGTGGCATAGTCATTCTCTTGCTATTTTAATTATCTCCCTTTTCCAATGAACTAGTTAAAATTATTTCCCTCATTTCTAAGTTACATGACTTTCCAGACTAAATTACTAAATTTGCTCTGTTCTTAGCATAGCATTACCATCACCTAGTCCTCTGCATGGGATATAATAATCTCTAATAATACGAACAATTTCATGCCATCAATAAATTGCACTAGCACATTTGTGCCATCATTGTTAGGTGTATTTTTAAGGCCAGTTTTTGACTGCCTTCATTATCCAGTATTAATTCTCATAGAGGGTTAAATTTTTTTCTTCTGCACAACCTGTTGGTCCCATTTCTATCCAACTTGTTACTTCCATTATGAGTCTCATATTAAATTGGTTTCCAACTTTAATTGCACAGATTATTATCAAGCCTCTTATAATGGTAATTTTCTTTATAGTTGCTTTATCAAAGATAGTGTGCGATATTAATAAATTTATGATGCATTTTATTCTTCTTTCCCCTCACATCCATATTTTTAGATTAAACTATGAATATAGAATAATGAAAAGCTAGACTAATAGGTTCTATTAATTCTCTCCTTTTTTGCATTAAATTTAGGTACAATATTTGCTAGAATATGACAAATGCTGTAATTTAATAGATATAATAAAGTGCCTGCTGCTTAACTTGTAAGTTAATGTATTGGTTCTTTTGTTTCCTGGGGCTCTTGCGTAGAGATTCTTGTCTCTGTTCTGGTAGGACAATAAGTTCTTGGATTTGTTTTCCTACTAAAAATGTGATATTATCCAACTCAAGACACTTTGTTCCATGGGCTGTCTTGCTTTTGCAAGGTAATGCTTTACATCATCGTCTTGAGTCAAAATCACTGAAAATTTTCTTTGTTTTCTGCTATCTGCTGTTTCTGTTGCCTCATACTTCCTGATCTTTTGTTGGACAAGTTTGTAGCCATATAAATATGTACTCATACAAGCACATGATCTAACAAATTTCCTTAGCTGAGAACACTGTTTTAAAAAAATTGAACTGGAACTTGTTGCTCTAGTGCAATTAATGTTATACATTACAGCTCAGATGTTTTTGTGTTATGGTTGTTTGCCTTGTCATGTACATATTTCTTACGAAGCCAAAGTGGAATTAGAACAGGAGGTAATACTGACCAATTTATGGATTATAGTGACATTAACTCAGTTTGCTTTTTAAGATATAATTAGATATCAAGTCTAGAATTCTTGGTCATTTTAACCTCACTTGGAGGTTGGGCAGTATTTTAATTCTGACTTGAATTTCCACCTCAAAGTAACTTTCATACTTCAAGGTAAAGAGCAGAAGATTCATCCCCATTTCTTCATAAATTTCCACTATGTAGAAAATAAACTCAATTCTGCTGAATACTACTAGAATGCATGTTTCATATTCCCTATTTACTTTCTATCATTATCTTAATTATTAATTGCATAAATGAAAGTATGAAATCCTTCAGTTTATGTGAAACTGACTGTCACTCAGAGCACATTCTAACTGGCAATAACAATGAAACAATATCTACTTCTAGCAAGTTTACAATCCCATGGCAAATATTTTACACAGTAATTTGTAGAGATGAATTATTTCTGTGCTTGTCTAGTTATTAAAGGTAACAATTTAATCAGTGACTGATCTCCATCTTAAATTAGATCTGGAATGATAATGAGTATATACAGCTGCTTTGACTTTTGTATTATGTCCATATGGATTTTCAAATTGATACCAGTACATAATGCTTGTATAGAATAGTCTTCCATCCTCTCTGTTCTCTTTTCCCTTCAGTAAAAAAGTAGTCACTGATGAAAAATTTAAATGGAAATATCCAAGACTTGAGGATCATACATCTTGGCTTAGGATGTGCTAATTAGTAACTCTTGGTACTCAGAGGAGTTATTCAATTTGCCCAGTATGAAAAGTTTTGGTGCTCTTCTATGTTCCAGTAATGGTCTTATTGTTAAATACGTAACACACCTGGTACATCTGATTTAGCATCTCTGGTTGATAGGGTGTCAAAATAAGTGTTTTTCCTGTAATTGTATGGTGGAGGAAAGATTTATAATGAATTAGATGACTTTCAGCAAATCCCTCCCTGAACACAGTAGTGTTAATACAGGAGAAGGCATTAAATCCTGTATGTATCCAACAGAACTCTTAACAGGTACCTGATTTTCATTAACATACCTCTCTTGAAAATATATGAGTGAAACAAAAATAAACTTGCATAATCCTTCCATACCCCGGGCTTTTTGTATGATAAATTAAAAGGTTTTTCAAGTGAGGTTCTTCTGTGTTTAGTCACAAGTAATTTAAAAAACAAAACAAACCAATATGCTCTGTAACCCAAAGAAAATGGAAGTTTTAAAATCACTGCAACAGCTAAAATACAACCTGATCACTTTTTTGTTTTTCTCTTGGTTGCAATCTTTATTTCTTGTCAAAAGCAAAGAGATACAACATTACTGCAGAAAGAACCCTTCATCCACACTTGTAAGGAGAAATGAAATCAGCTTTAGAGAGTTTTTAGAATTTGATGTTGATGTATTTTGCATGCTTATTAATTGTGATGTTAAAATCACTGGGTTAGTAGTATTATATGGCTAATTATTTTGTTTTTGTGAGACTAAGTAATGTGTCACTTAGAGCTGTGCCTAGCAGGCAGCATTCTGGGTGATGATGATGATGATTCTTGTGTTTGGTTCCACAGCAATGTCACTATGAGTCCTAAGATGTCTGTCGTTCTGATAGCTCATTTTAAAAGGGACAGCCCCAAATAATACAGAGAAGACTAGTTTGTCTCCTTGTGAAAGCTGACTGCTTCTGCTGGGTACTTGAGCCAGGGAAGAGCTTTTCCTGGTAAGTGTGTAATAAGTACAGCCGCTGGGCATCCACAGGGAACCTGACATTTTGAGCCTTGACAACTTTTTTAATAGAACCCAATCTGAAAGCAACTGGATTAATGCTCATCAAATCTCTAGATCGAGTATCATGATGAATTTATTGAAGTATTATCAGGAATGTTCATCTTTTTCCTGAGATGAGAGGGCTGAGGTGACTGTACCACATTGTTTATTGAAGCAGAGTGATTTCCCTTTCTGGATCCTTTTGGGGCCCATTTGTCTGAATATATAATTTTTGTCTGGTTGGTTGGTTTTTTTTTGCTTGCAACATGCTTTCCCTACAGAATTCCCTCTTGGAAATACCAGTGTTGTGTAGTGAATACACAGTATCCTGGTTAAAAATTGCCATATTAGTTTGGGATCAACAGCACCTGCAAAGCTTTGCAGCCTGCAGGTGATCTATGACATAATCTGCTTGTCCCAGCCCCAGACAGGCAATACTTGAAGATTTCTGTAACCTCATTATATAGTTGAGTTAAATTTATAATTATTTTAGTCTTTAACATTTTTTAAGGAAGGCTTTAGTTTTGCGATGAGAAAAGCAAATGCGGACATATGGTTGTGTGAGTCAACAGGTACTAGATGCTGTATTTGGCACCTCTTTCCATGTTGATTCCTGCAGATTTTGGAGGTGGGAACTTGTTGGCCCTTGTGCAACAGTGTTGCAACTGGGACATTCAGTGTTGACCTAAATTATAGCAATCATCTTCCATAAGATGGACATTTTACTTAATCTGTCTTTGATGTTGCTCTTTGAAAATAAATCTTCAGAGTGGTTTTTTGTTTTGTTTTTCTGCCTTAACTGTTGTGGGGTTTCCTTGAATATTTTTTCTCTCTTGACTTTCATGGTACTGTTTTTTTTTTAAGCTTGGGACTCTCAACGACTTTAACTGCTCCTCCAGTGTCTAGCTGATCTATTTTCCTTACTAAGGAGTAGAAAAACCTTTGAAACAACTATTTATCTTTTTTAGCTTTCATTCTCAACTTGATTGCTTGTCTGCAAACTGTCTCTTGCTGCTGGTTTTAAAATAAATTCTTCTAGCACAGCCTGTTTTATTTCTTTAAATAATCTTCTTCGTTCACCTCCTGAGATAATAAAATATTTTTAAAATGCTCTGTGACCCTAAATGTCCAACAGTTCAATAGGGTATTTAGCATTTCTTGTAACTCTCTTAGATGCCATTAAGATGGAGTCTTCATATACTGTTTCCCCTGTAAATTAATCCAACTCTTGCACCTTTCAAGCTAAAAAATTATTTTTTAAATTTTCATATTAGTACACAGTTCAAGAGGCACAAATATGCATAGGAAATAATAGGCATAGGAAAAACTAGTCATTCATATGTAAGTGATATTCTTTGTAAAAAAAGCCTTCGAGAGGCATCCTTTGTGGTGAATGCTGAAGAGAGGGCTCCCTGATGAGTGATTACCATACCTCACCAACTGACTCAATTCACGTACAAGTTCTATTTTAAAATCAATGAGTGGAATACAACTCTCTTCAACCTTATTCATAAGAGACATAGCTGTGCCTTCTGGTCTGGTCTATCACCAGGGACTGCTTAAAACTGTTAAATTCTTTTGTATGCAGACATTTATGCAAGGTAACCTTAGACCTAACAATATGTAGCCATCCTATTTTCTGATAGAATAGCAGGTGGCTACTTAGAGCTTCCATATGACTTATTCATATGTCCCAGTATTTGCTTGTGTCAAGACATTAGAGGGGGTTCTTTCCTGTTTTGAAGCAGGTGGATGTCACTGACCTCATTTGGGATGTTGCCTCATCTAGAGTATGCAGCAAATGTATCAATCTTTTATGCAGTGTGATGCTGAGGAAATCCAGAAAAATTACTTGGAAAGCTTACCAAAAGGCATGTTTCCTCCCCTCCCCAGGCGTATATTGTCTGCTTGGAAGCTTTAATTCACTTCTGGAGATTGATGTTTTCTCTCTTAAATACCTTTGTTTGCAATTTAGCTACCCACTCAAGAGACAAGTCATTCAGCTTAATTTTCTCCAGTTTCCCCAGTTCTTACCTAAAGGATCCTTCTTCACTCTCCTGGCATGTGCAAAGTTAGTTTTGTGTTTACACCACTCTTCTCTAATGGGTGCTAAAAACACTAATGGGAAGAATATGTGGAACTACAGCTTAAAAGTGTTGAAAGCCTTCCAACAGGTTTCTAAGCTGGGCTGTGCCCTGTCTTGCCTGTAATACCCAGTCCTGTATCCCTGTTATATGCAACAGGCAGCTCTTGCAGATTTACACCAAAGCAACTTGGACAAGGACTGTGTCCATTTTTAGTCAAACTTTTAGATCCCTTCAAGTTTCTGTGATAGTAGAGGGTATGTATTGAAATTCAAGAAATATGAGTAAATACTTTCTTAAAGCTCACTTTTCAACTGAAAGCTTTTTAAAGCAGCCCTGTCAGTTTAAATTCCTTAAAAGTATCATATGTAAAATGATTTACATGTGCTGTATAATCCTATCTTTAGTAAATGGATTTGCAGCCTAAGAACTTCTGTGAATTGGAACCTCAGATCCTTAGGCTTATTCAAGAAAAAGCATTTTAAAATGTAAAGGGATTTAAAAAAAATTGTATTCCTAGTGATTTTGTAAGCAAAGATTTAGCTTATTTTCTAACTAAATGCAAAAGCTGACATTAGGCTGGCAATCCCCAGTCTCAGGCTTGAGGAAGCCATCTCAGTCTTGTATATTCAGATAAATTTAAGAGTTGGTGTTTAAAAAGTAGCTATTTTATTCAGATAGATATTTCAGGGTGGGAAGGTGAGACAGAATCACCCTGAACTAGAGTCACTGTTGGCCAGGAGATGGATCCTGGTGATTGTCACTCCAGATGTGACTCCAGGCTCCCCCAGCTGGTGAGCGCTCGTTGATGGGAGGGTGCAGTCTCTGCTGTGCTGGCCACCCACAGCTGGCCAGGTCATTGTGTTCACATTACAGTCATGCCTGGCTTCCATTCTGGACAGAAAACTCAAGGGAGAAGGGGCTCTGCTTCATTTTTGGTTAGCTGGGTGTAGAGATGGTGCAAAATAACCTCTGTACGAGATTGTGCCTTGTTCTGCCTCTGTGGCTGTTGGTGGTTCATACAGCCTCATCTGTATCTGGCACCTGTTTGGAGAGGGAATACATATGGTAAAGTATAAATGCAGGTGTGGGTTTTATGAACAGCTGACAAAAATGAGCCAATTCACAGATCAAAGTAAAACTCTTTCCACAAGCATGCAGTTTATGTATTTTATTAGGCTTAATTTGTATAATCATGGAATCTCAGATACCACATGTGTTGATGAACATGTTTTTCCCTTTCAATACTTCCCCTAAATGATTTATCAAAATAGCTATATTTATAAATCCTAAATCTTAAACCTTTTTCACTTAAAGCCATGACTGAAGCTTCCTAATTGTCTAGTTTGAAATGGTATAAAATATATAATTCTCTTCTCTTTGGAATTTCTGTAATTTTTTTTTTCAATTTGAGAGTATACATCCATAGAGATGTGTTTTAGGTTTTTTTTTTACAATTTTAAATAAAAGTTTATTTTGGGGATTATTCAACAAGCCCTTTGGCTTGTTTTAGGCTGATGATAACCCTCAGCTTCCTTAGTGAAAAGCAAGCCCTGTCAGAATTAGTTTGAATTTTGCTTTAACTGTACTAGGTTCCAGTTTAATCACCTACTAAGAGTCCTGGGCACAATGCTGTCCTCAGAGAGCTGAGGTCAGGAGTGATTGAAGTTCAGATTAATGATTTAAGAGCACCTTCTGGTGACTAATCAGAGGCAAAAAAAAAAAAAAAAGTTTGACTGTGGGATGAACATTTAGAGATGTACCTAGAAGTATGTCCTCAAAACAGCTTTGATTCATTTTACAGCTGAATATACCTGAATATTAGCCTTCCTGCTCTTGAAGCTTCCCCCCCTCCTCCCTCAGCTCTTAATCTCTTTTTAAGCATTGCTGAACAGATGCTTTTGCAGGATAAGATCTAACAAAAGAGTAGCACCAACCAGAAACTCTGTTAGAAACTGGGGTTCAGCTGTGGTCTTAGGTAATGCGGATTTTCACTTGCCCTTGTTTTGATTTCTACCATCTTTGATTCTGGCAAGACCTCGGTGTAGAAATAGTCACATGTTGAAAGAAGACTATTTATTTATTGCAACAGTGCTGAAAGGAAATTTGTTTCCTTTTCTGTGACTTGTTGGTATTAAGCTGTTAATATTGCAGGAATTTATTTTTTGAAAGCATTTTCTTTACAAGAGAAATTGTTTTTTGTATTGATAAGCATAAAATCAGTTTTGATTGATGGAAACTTTAGAACCATGCGTTATCTGAAATCATAGCACAAATGCCAAATTTAAAGTCCACAAAGTGAGAACTGAGTAAAAGTAATATTAAGACTTTTAATATTGTGAGAGGTTTCTTTTGATCTGGATTCTAAACCAGCTTTGAAATCCTTGATGAATAGTGCTTTCAGACCATGTCAATAACAGAGTCTTTTAAGGAATATTTGATGAGTTTTTTCCAATAAAGATTAAGAATTTATTGCAGTTTCTTGGTTTTCTAGGATTTAGGAGGAGAATTGCTTTTGGTAGTTTTCATATCTACTTACTTACTTTTACCTGTAGTAAAACTTTCTGAAAAGCAAAATCAAGCATACAAAACATTTAAAAATAAAAATTAAAACAAATCTTTGTTCACAATTAAAAACAAACAAATTAATATATTTATGATTGAATTATAGATGATATAGAAGGCTCTGCTTATGTCAGTGCATGCCTGTTATTTGGAATAGTGGACTGGAAAGGTACTCATGGAACTGTCCAGTAGAGCAGGTAAGGTCATGTAGGCAAGGAAAGTAAATTTTATTTTTAAACAGGATTAGTTTTAATTGGCATCCTTGCAATAGTAATCTTCCTTCAGCTGAGTAATATCCTTTCAGATGTCTGTCTCTTCTGTATATGAACCAGTGCACTCCTTTCTGAATTTGCTATGTTTTCCAGTTTTGTTTAAGCCTATCAATAAAGCAATAATTACTCTATATTTGTTGTATCTTTCAAAGGTCTTTTTGTAAGAATTCCACCATTGCCAGGAAATTAACCCTACATTGACTGATGGATAGCTTGTGGAGTGAGATGACTGAGCCATTTAGATTTCTGGTTTGATACATTCCAAAAAAACAACTAAATTATAATTGAGGCAGTGAAATGCTGACAGGAATACTCGATGGCATGTTTGTAAACTGGCATATTAAATAACAGAAGTATCTGTTTGAATGCTTCTTTATCTGTCTATAGCTGCCAAGAGCTGGGAAGGCTTGTCCACAGCATGGCCCATGGAAGGTGTACTGCTTGTGCTACTTTGGCACATGATCCATGGAATCTGAGAAGGGGCAGCACAAATCAACCCATCCTTGTCATTCTCCCTGACTGTGCAGCTGTGTTGGAACAATTCCTGCTCTAGTGCATTTGGCTACCTTAATCATCACTTTTTCTCTAAGCCTTAGGGTCACTGCTTTTTCCTGACCCTATTCCAGAGTGATTGGTTGCCTTGTTTCTTTTCCTCTACTTGTTTCTTCCAACAGCCTAATTTACTGACTTCAGAATTCAGTGTATGGCTTTGTTGAATCCTGCTGGCTTTTGAGCACTAAGCTGTGTACTGGTGGAATTTCTGTTTATACTGGCTTGGTGAAGCGTGGGTCCTTGCTTCCAATCCATTCTGTTTGTGTTGGACCTGAGATGGAATAGATCAGCAGCAACTTTGAGAACTTCCCCTAAGTAAAGTTAGATCATCAGCCTGTTATCCTGGGAGCAGTCAGAAGAATTCCTGCTCATCAGTGATGGTCCTACACTTCCTGCACTTCTCACTGACAGGGCAGGCTGGCTGTGTGTCCCACATGCTTTGCTCTGTCCCTGTTCAGGGTTCTGGGTTTGTAGGTGTGTGGAGCTGTTTACTCTGTTAAAGTGGGGCATTCCAGGCAATGTTCCCATTACCTGTATTCTCCTGGGGGGCAACAGTCCTGTGATAAATTTTTGTATGTTCTGTTTCCCCATTCTTATATTTTGCTAAAATTGAGAAAAGCTTTGTTTGCCATTTTAAACATGACATCAGTATTTCTTTCATTCTGGTTTTGTATTTAAATACAGAACAAATTACAGGCCAGAGATATCCTCCCACTGCCCCCCAGAAACCCCAAAACCAAAAATCCCACCTGTGCAAACAGAAACATCCCCAAAGCCCTCTACCAATATATGAAATGATTGATTCTGGGAAACTTGGAGCTGTCATAGTTAAAACTGAAAATATCATAGTCTCTCTTTCTTATACCTCTACATCCACTTCTAGAGAGAGTGTTGGAAGTTGCTAACAGTGTTGTGACATATCCATAAATTATAAAGTCAAGCATAAAATATGAGTGAAATGACACCTGCCACATGAGTAAAATGTATTCTGAAATGATGCTATTTTATGACTAGGTAAGAATCTTTCATATCCCCAAACAAAAATGCTTTGTAATACCCTAGAGACATGAATGCCATTATTCCATTTCTTTACAGCAAACAGAGGGATGTGCTTTATAGTGTAATGTCCTGATAATTACTAAAGCCAGAGAAGTTGGAAGTAAGTGATTATCTATATAATTATCTGAAAGAGAGTACTTGAAATCTACTCAGTAACCAGCCTTTTGAATTTATTAATCAATTAAGTTTTAAAATAACTATTGTCTCTTCTTATCTCAACATTTGTAGTGAGGTTGTGTTCAGGGACTGGGAACCTCTTATGAAGGTGTATGTGTGCTGATGGGAAAGGGAAGAGAGGAAGGAGTTGCTGGTTTGATTTTTTTTTTTAATATATCTATATAAATGGATTTTAAAAAGTCTTGAAAAGTCTTAGGATGGGATGCTAAGAGAAAATGATACTTTTTTTCCTTTGGAAAGTGCCTGTGTGTCAAATTTTACTGCATTTTTATATTTTCAAAACTAATATAGGTTTTGGGAGCTGGTGCTTGCAGCCTTCTGATATGAGATAGTTTTCTGCCATGGGAATTCTGTCCTTAACAGACATGAAATCTGATGGTTAGATGTCAATCACTCTAAATGATTGATAGGTAGAAATAGGTGCCTCTTGCTGAGCATAGAAACTTGATTTAAATAGTCAAGGAGAAATTTAGGAGTTGGTGACACACTGGATTTAGAGCATTTGCCTGTTACCTCAGGAAGCTTAAGTTAAAACCCCTGAACTAGGTCACAAGTGAAAATGAGATTTATGGTGATGTACAGTGAAAAATTGGCACAGTGCATTACCTTGTTGCCAAGTGCCTCAGCCTGCCTTGCCCATATGTTTTTTGCTCCACATTTTAAGGTACTGTAGCATGTTTGATTAATTGTAGAAGTCTTATAAAGTACGTATATATATGGCTCAGTATATAAATGTATACATACATATGTTTAAAGTTTATACACAAATGGATAAAAAAATCATAAATAACTTTATCCTTCACTCATGTTAATCCTGTGATTAGATCAAAACCTGTAGCCAATATTACTTTAATGTAGGCACTACTGAGATTGAATTCTATTTAAAGGTATGGGAAGTAGGTGGAACAAGAGACCCCCTTGGCTTAAGTGTGAGCTTCTGACTCTGCTGAAATGAGAACTGTACCAGAGATGGAAAAGCAGAGAAATACCTGGTGAGGACTACAAGGGCATTGCCAGGCTGTGTAGAGATGCAGTCAGGAAAGCAGAAGCTCAGCTTAAATTGAAAGTGACCAGAGGTAGTGAAAACTACAACAAAAACGTTCTTCAGGTATGGGAGCAGGCAGAAACAGAGCACAACATTGCCTGTTGTTAAACAGCAGATGTGAGTTAGTCACCAGCAATATGAAAAGACAGAGATTCTCAGCACTTGGTTCACATCTCTCTTTGCTGCCACTGTTGAGCCCCAGGCCGTGGGAAAAAAAATCCAGGTTAATGCAAACACAGATCCACTGTCAGTGAAGGAGTTGGTATGGAAACTATTACAGGAATTTGACCCCTATAAATCAATGGGCCCTGACAAAATCCACCTGAGGCTGAGCAGAAAGCTGTTTTGTGTTGTGAGAGTGCTCTGTCATCTCTGAGAAGTCATGGAAATTGGGGGATGTTCCAGAAGACTGGAGGAAAGCTCATGACAACCCCATCTACAAAGAGGGCTGAAAGGAGGGTCCAGGAAATTATAGACCCATCACTCTTACTTTTCTTTTTTGGGAAAATTATGAAATTAGTTCTCCTGAGGCTATTACAAGTCAGATGAAGAACATGAGTGGGAAGAGTTAGCAGAGATTCACCAAGGTCAGAATGCACTTGACACATCTGATTGCTTTCTACAACAAAGTAACCTTCTTGTTGATGTGGGCTGAGACATTGTCTGCCTCAATTTCTCCAAGGCTTTGGATATGGGTTCCCGCACCCTGCTGGTACAGAAGTGGATTTGTTGGGGTCTAGATAACAGATCTGTGCAGTGGGTGGGGAGCTGGCTGCCTGGTCATGTGTAAAGAGCTCCTGCCACAAGTGGGATAGTGAGATCTCCCTGGGGTCCATATTGGTCCAACAAGTGGTGACCTGGAAGATGGGATGATGTGTACCCTGACAGAGTATAGAGATGTTAACAGAATAATGCCAGAACATACACTTAACCACTTCTGGAAATGGAAGCTGCCTTGTGGGAAATAAAGCCTAGAAAATAAAAATCTCTTGCTGTTAAAGAAACCTAAAGTATAACGTACTTTTGTTTGTTTTCAACAAGAGGAACAACATAAGGATAATGTGTTACTCCAAGTGATCTTAAAGTAACACAATCTATAAAGATACAGAACTTTTCTAAATGAAATAATAACATTGTTAATGTGGTAGGAAAAAGTAAGTAATAACAATTCAGTCTGCTGGAGTGTGTTCTTTTCCTTTTTTTTTTTTTTTTTTAAAATTAATTTCTTCATTATCTTGGCAACATTTGGCCATAAAAATAAATCTTGGCTGAAGCGAACATTGTAAAATGTTAGAGCAGTGGGGTGTCTCCTTGCTTCCTGGCAGATTCTTTTCTAATTCCTATTTTCTTCTAATAGTAACTATGTGCGTACATGAGAAACCTTTGGGATTAATGTGAATCAAGACTGAATTGTCAGAACTTTGCATATTTCAAACCTTGTTTTTTTTTGAGAAAATGAGTAACCATGACAGAAAATAGAGTGCAAGAAGTTCAGCCAGTGGATTGGGTAGATGGTCTGCCTCTTACTCAAAACAGGAATTATTTTTATACAGCTTTTTGACCTTTGGGATTTTATATCTGGAGTATATTTGCAGCCATACTGAGATGAGATAGAGATATAGGATATTATATAATGTTTTGGTTTTGTATCAAATGCCAACTTGATTTTCTATCAATTTTTAATTTTAAGCATGATGCTAGGCCTCTTTATAGGCAGAATTTTGGATGTCATCTATGAACTAGCCTGAGCATTTGTAATAGAATATATGCTTGTCTCATATGATTTTGTCCAACCATGATATTAAAATAGGAAATATGAAATGTCTGTAGTATTCCAAATAAGAGACATGAAGCTACATTTCTTTCACTTCATTTCTTTTCACTAAGTTTTTTCCAGGTCAGTGGAGGATATTGTGCTATTTGCAGTATCTTTTAAAAGGCACTGATCTCTAAGTTGAGATGGAGGACCACTGCCACCTGGAAAATATTGGCAAGATTTGAACTGTTAATTGGTGTAGTGGTTCTGTAGAAAACTTGGAGTTTGCTATTGAACTCTGTAGATTGACTCAACTCCACTCAATTTTATAAGAAGTTTTCGTAAATATTATGTATAAATCCATCTGTGTAAAACTAAGTAGCATAAAAAATTTTGTTGTTAACTTGTGGATGGTTAGGGGTGACACAGTGCTTAGCAGTGGTGTATTTCTTTGCATGGATTCAAGGCAATCAGCATTTGGATTTTTTTTTAGATAGTTATGGCTTATATTCACATATTTTAAGAAATATATATGCATGTAATCTGAAGGAAAATCTGAAGACAAAAGTCAGGATGGCTTTTTCAAGGTCCATTCTATGCAGATATACTTTCATTAGAATTATTTTCTCCCTTTCTTAATCAAGCTTTTAAATGAAAATACTCCAATCATTTGTGCAGGTGCCTGTTATTCACCTTATCTCTTGGACCTGATACATCTGTAATTCTGTGAATCATTATTGTCAAAAAAACTTGAAATGGATAATTCTGACGTGCTATTACTGGAAACTAAAGGGGAGCATTTCTTTATGTGAAGGAAAAGTAGAAGGCTCTTTATTCATTAGTACTTTGGACTTAATATTTAGAACCATGAGGAGGAAGAAAACTGCTTTAGTGCCTCTAATTCACAGTGCTGGTATTTGGCAACTGCTTAGTTTTAACCAACACAAAAAATTGTGCCATGTTGTAAATACTTGAATGACTTGCATTATAGTATACAAAATTAATGCAACTGTCATGATGGAGACCATGGGTGCACGGGAGTTTTTATTTTTGCTAGTACTGCCTTTATGCTAGTGGTGTGCTGTGCTTTGTAAGGTGAATGAATAATGAATATGAATTTTCAGAAGCTGTTGTGTAGTTGAGTAGTAGAAAAAGGGCTGATATGAAAGATGCAGGAGTTTTTTTGAAGACCTTTATCACAAATATACACAAATAGATTTTTTTCTGTTGTTGTGGAGTTCATTGCTGTTTAAGTAGGGTTCCTCACTATGCAGTGTGACCAGAAGTTACTGTCTTTTAAGTAAAAGCTCATATCAGAGAAAGAAAACTAGGCTTTCCTACTGAGGAAGTGATTATAAATGACGTTTTCCATGCAGCAATTTCCAGCTGATGTGAGCTGCATTGATCCCATATAATAGAGCCTGATACGGGCAGAATTGGATTTGAATTTCTACACTTGAGCGGGTGTGATGAACCTCAGAAAGGTGAGCTACAGTAATGCCATTTAGTTCTTCCTGTGGAGGAAGTTGGCAGTCTTGAGAATTACTGGTTGTACACAAATCAGCATAAAAGCTGTTCTACTACTACTTGCATTCAGGAGAACTGGCCACTTTATGTATATTAAATAATTCTCTGGTTGCCCTGCTGGTCACACTACAGCTGGAGAAGTAGGTGCCATTTTGAGGTGCAGATGACATGGAAGAGTTCTAGAAGAAGGAAGTCTAGAAAATGATTCATGAGGATTGCTAGATTAAATTGCTTTATTCAGAGAAGAAAAGGCTGCAGGTAGATGATTGTAAAAGATGAACAGAAAGAGGAAGAATTTTTTTTATTTCCAGGTCTACATTCAGGAAATATGTGTAAGTAAGAAAAAAAGGCGAATTAGACATTTAGAAATACTTTATAATAATAAGTCATTACTAAAATAGATTGCCTAGGAAGAATGTAGACTTGTGTAGTTGAAATTATTAAAATCAGATTAGACAAATAACTGAAAAATATTTCATTATAATCTGAATTATTAAAATATAATAATATAGTTGGGATAGGTTTTAGGGCATGTTGTAACTGAAATGGCAATTTATGGGGTTTTTGGTAAAAAAAAAAGTCAAGTACCACTTTGTGAGGAGGTAGAAGAAAATTCTTGAGTAGTTAATGCAGTATTTTCACATTTTATTTTAAATGAGAATAAATATTACATTTACTATTATAATGCTACTTTTATTTTCTGCATCTAATTTTTTTTACCAGGTCTTTGTAAAACTGTGCCTACATTTCAAGTCACTTTGTGGATTCCCTCTGAGTCACATATTCAGATATTCTATTCTAAACAACCTGTCCTGGTCTGTGTTCTGTGAGTTTATATAATGTTGTGCAGCCTAACCAAGGCAACAGAATACATTTATGTAAGTGAAAATGCATTGCATAAGTAAGATGCCATATAAGTTTAGACTTCGAAAGCAACATCTACTCCTATGCAGAGTCCTTTGTTGTTCTGGGGACTATTGCAAAAGTGCACTATTGAACAGCAACCCTTTTCAGAAACAGAACACCTGCCGGAGTAAACCTTAAATTAATGTTTTGCACCAATCAGAGTTTATATCCCAGCTAATTGAGTTTTGGTTTGTGGTTTTTTTTTTCATATAAGTGTTAAACTTCTTGAAATACAGGTTATCTCCTCATGGGGAAAATTGTTTGTGTTCTAATCTTGATTTTACTTTTCTGGGATTTTTGGATGGTTTTGGAGCATGGTTTTGTTTAAAATAATGTAGAAAGATGGACTCAGGATGAACTGAATTATTCTCTAGGGTTTTCACTTTGCAACAGAAACTGCTACTTTGTCAATGAATAAACTGAAACCTCTTTAAGAGCAGGCCTGTGAGAAGTTGTGAGTGTCCTTTGTGTTTCTAAATATAACTTCTATTACTGTAAAGCAGTATGTAACAAGTAGAGGAGTGTGATTGGCATATGCAAATATTTCCTTAATGTATTGTATATTTTTTCCTCTTGATAAGTCATTGAAGAAAAATTAGAGCAACAGTATGTTCAGTATATCCTTTTTTCATATGTGAAAAAAATATAACCAGCAGCAAGTTATACAATAAATGTAAAAATGCAGGAAAATCAAATGCAAATTCTTTGAATTTTTGTTAGGTGCTAGTCAATGCTTTATGCCTGGAAAAGAAAAATCAGCCTTTGTGGGTTTTTCAGAACATACTGTTTTTCAGATATTCCTTTGAAAAAATACTGGAAAATCTTCTTAGTCTGTCATTCAATATTGTGGTATGAGAAATGGCCTCTTGATCACTTCTGCATTTCTTTCTCACTGATTCAGGCTTGTACTGTCAGGTGGTCTGAATTTTTTTCCACTTCTTTATTAATATATTCAGCTGATCTCAGATCTGTGCAGTCTCTTCCCCTGCTGTAAATGTAGGCATGAGGTCTCAACTAGAAAGTTTGCCAGTACTTCTATTTATGAAGAACTTGATCTTTTAACTTTGAAGCACGGTTATTGATTTTTATTTCTTTTTAATAAAACATATTTTCATAAAAGATGAAAAGGAGATGGAGCAAAATTTTTCAGCAATGGAGAGAAGACCTTTTGACTGACACACCAGTACTGATATTGAGATGGATCTGTGAAACGAAATATGCTCTATATTGTATATTCAGATAGATCTGAAGTAGGAATTGCAGAGTAATTCAACATTTCTTAAAATTATCAGTACAAATGTGACACTAAATGATATAGACATAAATTAGTTTTTTTCTAGCTATTTAATAGTGAATATTTGTAATTTTATGAATGTAGCTTATGCTTTGTTTCTCCTAAAGCACGAATATTATAAATCAGACCTCTCCATCTACCAGCAGTTTTGTGGATCTTCATGTTCTGCTGGTGACAGAAAATAGCCAATGACTTTTCTGGTTTAAATTAGTGTCCCTCTCTAAAAGATTTGCTGGTATTATTTTCTGCAGGAAGATGCAGGAGATGACAAGACTGCGTTTTTCACAGCTCTATAAATATTACAGCAGGAAGGGCCATTTTAATAACCTGCTCTGACGTCTTATGTATTGCAGGCGTAGATTTCATCTGACTGCTCCTTCACTTTGGACCAATAATTTCTGACTGAACTAGAATGTACTTTTTTCCTTGAAATGCATCAGTCTTGGTTTAAAGTCTCTGCAGTGGTAAATATTGCCGCTGTACATTATGTATTTGCCATTATTTTATAGCAGTGGTAATATTCCAGGTGAATGTGGATATCCCTTTGGTTGTCCTGTGTTGGCTTTAGCCCTTGCATTTCTGGTGTGTCTGTCTGCTAGGTGAAACCCTGTAGTGCCACATACTTCATGGAATTGCTGACTGCTGACTGATCACCCTGGTGAGTGACTGATCTGTCACTGGTGCTTCTGAAGGCTTTTAAATGTGCAGCACCCTGACATCTTTCTGTTGTTTGGTAGATCTGTTTTACAGTATTTTGAGATGGGAAATGTTCTCTTGGCATGCACCCTCTAATTCTTTATAGGCTTTGATTATAACCCTGCCAACTAGGAAAAAATATTGTTGAGAATACTATGAAAGCTGATGTGCAATTTCAAATGACAATGCACAGCATCAGCTGCTCCCCTGTGTGTTCTGTTTAGGAGGTTGGAGTCTGGATGTAATAAACCTGTGGTGCCTGGGCAGGCCACACAAATTGTTCTGGCTTCCTCTCACCACTGAGGCTTTCTCAGTGGTGAGCAAGGAGTGGGGTGCAATGCAGGCACCTCTGTGACTCATGAGTGCATAGTCAGGGTGACTCATCTGGATTGTGGTTATTTGACAGAATCACTGGTGGCCACAAAGGAAAACTGCTGATGAATACCTGGCTTCATATGAAAGAGAATATTGCCCTTGACTGGGCCTGGGGTTACCTGAAAGTGGTACTGCTTATCTTTGTGAGTTATGGGATTTGGTATTTGATAACACTTGGAAAAAAAAAAATACAGAAAAATTCTTGGTGTGACTCAAGAAACTTATAGTAATTTCCATCTGTCTTGCTATGTATTTATTTTAAATAGAACAAGCCTTATCTTACCATTTTCTACAAACATTCTTGCGAAGCAATGCTGTGCTCCTATTTATTTACTTTCTTTTCCAACAAAGTGAAATGGCTGTTTCAAAGGCTATCTGCTCTTCCAAAAGAAACTACTTATCAAAAAATGACCATCCTAGGAGACAAGGGAAATTATTTGTACTTTACTGGTACCAAAGGGCTGATCTAATAAAAACAACTCTTTTAAGTCACCTCCATTGCACTGTACAACTACTAAGAAGGCAATGGTCATGACTGCAAATGAGTACTTGTAGTATTCCATGCTTCTTCCAGAAAATATATGTTCTGTGGATTGCTACATAAGACTTTACTTCTGTATATAAATCATATGACAGATCTGAAAAGATTTTGATTGGAATATTATGTATTATTGCCTTTTATTTAAAAAAAGGACAAAAAACAGATGAAAGCTTTTCTTATTTAGTGATACTTATTCTTAATGATTTTCTTTCTACAATATAGTGAAAGAAATGAGTGTTTCTGAGGATGTTTTTTTATATTTGTTGTTATTTTTTATTAAAGAGTTGGCTGGTCTGTTTCCTCAGTGGAGTAGGCCACTGGAGATGTGTGTTAAGGCCTAAACATAATCATAAAGGATGCAGAAAACAGAATGGGTTAGTGAAGATACAATGTGCTGAAGATACCAGGCTCTTTCAGAAACCTTTTATGTTAATAGATTATTGAATTTCATCTCCTGTTTTATCACTGCATAGATTAATACAAAGTAATATATATGAATGGCTGAAAAAGGTTCTCTTTCTATATAAAAGGAATTTCTATATATGATGAATATTGGGCTGTTATCACTCAGAAAAAAGTTACAGCAGATATTTCTGTTTCAAATGTCGGAATGGTAGTTGTTAGAAGAGCAAATAAAATCTTAAATAGGAATAGAGAATAAAATGGAAATAATATTGCTACTGTAATAATAGGCTACTGTACAGATTCATGGTTCACTTGCATCTTGAGTACAATATGCTGATCTCTGTTGCATCTCAGCAGGCTCTAGGAGAATACAAAAAATTATTAAAGACAGTGAGCAAGGAATTTTCAGGTTGGAAAAAGGGCCGAGGAGGGAAAGAAGGGAAATAAAACACAGATCATTACATTTTGAGTGGTATAGAGCATGAACCCAGAGGCACAGCTGTGGACTGAAAGTGTCCCTGAGCTGCAAGTCATTGAAGGTGGTGTGATGCTGTGTGGAGAATCTGCAGGGATTTATTCCTTCTGGATAATCACTGGGGAGCACTGTGCAGAGACAGGGCACTGAGAAGGAATAACAGAGCAGCAGGCTGACAGATGTGCTTATTCAAATTTATATCTTAATTTGTCTTGATCTAGGAGAGTTTTCGTATGGCTGGTGTTTAATTTCAGAAGTAAGTTGTAATGCAATGGCAAAGCAAATAAGCAAAGCAAACCAAAATGCTCTTAAACAAACCCCCCTTAGATTGGCTTGGATCCATTTCGGGTAAAGAATAATTTCAATTATTTGCTATTGAACTAGAAAAAATACAAGTGAATGCCTGGGGGAAGGAAAAAAAAATCAATGATATTAGAACAATCAGAATTCAAGTTTTTATGAACAGAAATAGTGTGATGAGAAATATGAAGAGAGGCTTGACTGTTTTCCCCATCCCAATTTCCTTTTCATCAAGAAAGCTTCTATTGGCATGTCGATGATTCATGTTCTGTTTTCTCTGGTTTATTTCAGCCCTGTTTTTCCTCTTGTAGGTTAACAGAACCTTCTGGATATTTAACAGATGGACCTATAAATTACAAATATAAAACTAAATGCACATGGTTAATTGAAGGATAGTAAGTATCTATTTTCATAGCCTACATTTTCTAAATAGTTTGCTACTATGTGTTGTAGGGATCAAAAGAACTCCTGGCATAGAGACTGCATGAGGGTATAATAAGAACAGTTTGGTGATTTGTTACTTTGCTTATGTTTTGTTTAAATATTACACAGAATTTTAAGAAAAAGGTATTAGGATTTTCAGGATTGCTTAGAGTTGGCCAAATTCCATTCCCATTCAAATTGCTGGCAAAAATTAGGCTGACATTGATATTTGGCTGGTGCTGCAGGCCCTCAAAACCCTGTGATAAATTTGTTGTATATTTGAGTACTTTTACATAAGTTCCAAAAGTATTTACAGAATCCCTCTATTTAACTCATTACCTGGCTTATCTTATTTAACTCACATCAGTGATAAATCAGCAATGGCCTCATGTACAGAATGCTTATTCAATTATGTGTTCCTCAAAAGTTAGTGGTTCTATAAAGTATTTTCTTTGCATTCTACAGTTCCTCATGTACTTAGTTTTGAAACAGTTTTGTGCCTACAGTTTAGGTTCCTCATGCCTGTTGCTAATTTTCCAGTTTATGCAGCACAGAAACAGGCATGCCTGAAGAAATAACGAGACACATAAATTAGTATGGCTAAGAGTTAATGGCACAAATTGGTTACATTTCAGGAGGATTCCACCCCCCAGGATATGGGTTGGGATTTTGCTGACTCTAGTTCACAATTCTAGAATAAAATTAACTCCTTCTGTATTTCCATGTTGTCATAATCTCAGTTACCTTGGCTATCTGCTCTGCTGCTGCAGTTCAGAAATGATGTGTCTGATCTCACTTTGGTCTGCTTATATGCAGACAGTAATTTAAACAAAGCAGCAGCGAGTGTTTGCAAAATCATTTAAATGGGATCTTTATTATCTAGAAGACCAAGCTATAGCTGAATATGTGTCTGACCTAGCTAGGCTTCTCTTTTTGCTCAGGAATATTTGCACTGCACTGCACTAAAATGGAAACACACCTCAGCACCTCAGGCAAACTGTGCTTTGAAGCTGTTCCCCACTCCATTCCTCCTGCTCTCAGGGGACGGCAGAGTGGGAAGCTGGAGGAATCAATGTGCTGCACAGTCTGGGGAGGAGTAAAGCAACCAAATGTCCAAATGTCAGTACACAAGGAAGTCACATGTGTACAATACTATGTCTTAACAAATGAACAAAGAGCTCTCTCTAAAGGATCTGTCACAAAACCCCACATGTTTTCCAAACTGACAAATTGCACTCAAGCCTGTCAGTAGCAAGGAGAACTACAAGAAAATAATAATTATGTTTCATGGAATATATATATATATATATGCCTGGTAATTCTGTGATATGTGAAAATTCCCCTTTCAAAAAGTTACAGATTGATTTGGACCTCAGCAAAAATCTGGTGATATTTCCCACATGTTAGCAGAGGGGAGGAAGCAGACACTTTCACTAATGCTGGTTGCAAATTTGGATTTGTGTTTTAAGATTTTTATTTTCAATAATTAGTGTAATACTGGGAAGAGGATGTGTAGGTGATTTTATCTTGAAAGATTCTTTAAAGTTCATACTCTTGACATTGTAAAGTAAATTTAATGTATTGAGATATTTTAGTTGCTCTAAATTTGTGGTTCTGAACAATAAATAAAATCTGGTGAACTTATGCCTCTTATTAACTTTAGGGATCATTAGCTGTGGACTGAATATGTTATTTTAAAATTTTCTAAGATAAAGGGTAATATTTGCTTGCCCTGGCTTTTGTTATTTAATACTTTGAAATATTTAATTACTACTCAAAGTGTTTTAATGGAGTTATGTTGGCATGATCAGTTCTACTGTGAGCTCTTGATCTTATGATCGCGATAATTCTTTAAATGTGTTACATCAGTGTTCTTTTTTTTTCAGCCCAAATGCAATACTAAGATTAAGATTTAATCACTTTGCCACAGAATGTAGCTGGGACCATATGTATGTATATGATGGAGATTCAATATATGCACCTTTAATAGCTGTATTTAGGTGAGTATATTTACTAATCTTTCTGTCCATGTAGTCATGTACGACATTTTCAATTATTGGAGGAAAAAGCAGGATTAGAGGCTTTAATATGTTAACTAGATTGCTTTCTTATCTTAATATTATGGGAACATGTGTGTAAAGTTGTATTAGAATGCATTCCAAAATGTTACAATTTTGGTTATATAATCATAGCAGAAATCCATTATTTAGATACTTACTGCTTGCATTGAATGGAGTATTAATGCTTATACACAGGAACTTTCCTGGAAACCCCTGACTTACCTTGCAGATACATGGACAAGTGTTTTATACCTTGTATACCTTTTATTAAAAAAAAGTTTTAAAATTATGAGTCATCTTGTTTATATTTAACCAGCAGAATACCACACTCCCGTTTCCCCCTAAATATACCGAAGATTGGTTAAAAACATTTTTGTCCTTCTCTTTTCCAGTGGTTTAATAGTCCCTGAAGTGCGTGGAAATGAAACTGTTCCTGAAGTGGTTACTACATCTGGCTATGCATTGCTACACTTCTTTAGTGATGCTGCTTATAACCTCACAGGATTTAATATTTTCTATTCGTAAGTATTTTTGTCCTAAGTAATTACCTTTGTTTTTTTTCAATAGCCTAAGTGTCACACTCATTGCTAAGTGTCTAAAACAAGTGTCTAATAGTCTAAAACTATTACAGGCTGGGCTTGTAATAAGTTCTTAAGGAATGAGTTAGGGAAAAATCTCCTACAGACAGAGTATGGTTTTTTTGAGTGAAGTCACATGGCCATTCCCAGAGCATGTTTCTCCTGTGCCATATGGAACTAGAATGTATCCCCTCCAGTGTTTATCCAACACATCTAGTTGTCATATGGACTAGAAGGGAGATTATATCTGCTGTCATATAAATTCCCTTCTCTTGAACTGGAATAATCTGTTGCTTGATTTTTCTTGCTGAATATACTGTGGCTTTTGAAACCTTCCAAGCAGTTCCACTTGGAATTTTGTGCCAGACACAAAGATTTTATTCCATTTCTTTTCCTCTTGGGTACTTCCCCTCCTGTTTTCCATCTCAGTGTGCAGTCTGCCTTTGTAGATCTTACCTGCACTGTGAGTCTTTTAGTTTCTGTGATGGCAAAATCTAATCTGATATGACCATGATTGCTTTTGTCCAGCCTCCTTTTCTGTGTCAGCAGCTCCAAAGATGCATCCAGCAGACCAGAGCTTTTTCCTTTTTATATGTACCAGTTGTTTACAAATTCTGTCTCATTTGGGATGTGCATGTGAGACAGTGCAACATCTCTTTATATTGCTTGCCTTGGTTCAAGAGGGAATTGCTTGGTCCTGTTGGACCTGTTTCTTCATGGGACAGTTTTTCCATGATTGAAGATATGCCTGTTCCTTTCTCTCAATCCCTTCAGATTCTGAAATAGCAGTTATTGGGATGTGGTGGCCAGCACTGCATTTCTTATGTTGAAGTGCATGCAATATTTCTTTCATATTCTTTATTAGTTTAAAATGCCTATTTGTGTTTCTGACCATAGATTTGCTCTTGGCACAATACTTGGTACATTGTCTGTGGGAAGATTATTGCTGTAATTTGAAGCACATTGCCCACCTTTGGCTAGATAATAAATAGCTATTCAAAGTTTTGGAAACCTCACTATATATATTGCATTGGAAATAACAGCCTAGAACACTGGGTATTTTTAATTTTTGTCAGTTGACATCAGTAAAATGCAATCACCTGGCAGATTTTCTATTGTAATTAGTTACATTTTTCAGTTATCCCTGAAGCTTTTATTATGCTTTTTTATTTGTCTTGGGAGCAAATGGCAGTTAGACTTGGCATTCTTAAGAAATGAGTGTATGTGCATTCTTTCATTACTTGGTAATGTGGTGCATGCTGCATATCATTACCTAATTTTTTTTTTTTTTGTAGCTTTAAAATGAATGAAAAAACTTGTTGGTTTTTAATTCCATTACATATACAACTCATGAAATTCTATGTACTCTGTTCTTCTGTGTCTTTTATTGCAATGGATACTTTTAAAACATTTTTTTAGTGAGCCAACAGTTACATTTTTATGATAAAGAAGTATCTACAATTACTTTTTATGGCTGCATTAACTTTGCTTCTGTCACTGGTCTATTGCACTCTGCTTCCTTACTTTTTCACTTCATCTTGATGGACCACTTGTATTCCTTAATATTGGGGAAGATAGAAACACAAAATCTGTGACCAAAGTGCCATTTCAGTAGCAAACTGTAATTACTTCAGAACAGTCTGAGTAAATTTTCTGTTCCTTGGAGTCAGGCAACTTTCTTCCAGTTCTGCTGATGCAGTTTTTCTCATTTTGTTTGAATCCTTAATGAACCAGTTGGTGTGGGAGATGGTCTGCTTTCCAACTAATATCTCCTGATGGAAAAACTTTACTATTCACCTGCCTGTAGAGCACTCCCTGTGAGGTTGGGGGAGAGGTTCCTCACAGCTGTAGCATACAGCTGTTCATGCCATCAATGGTTTTAATGCCATGTGTTACCAGGTAAAACCCTCAGGAGATTTGGAATGATGGTCAGATGTGAAATTTTCTATTTTAGCAGTGCAACAGAATCAGCCCTTTGAGAAGTGAGTCTCCAGAAAACAAAAATGTGTCTCTGTGTCCTACCACAACTACATCTTTTCAAAGGCCAACCTTGAACAATTCTTTGCTAACTTTTAACAGCTCTTTTTTCATTCAGTTAGAGCTTCATTCAGTAAGGAAGACTGTGAACAGTATCCATCTCACATCTGCAGGGAGTGGTCTGTATTATCATCAGAGGATTGTAGTAACACTTTATTCTGAGTTTGCTGTGAGTCATCGAAAAGAATTTCAAATCCTGTTTGGATTTCATCAGGCCCATACTGCCTGAGTTCATGGAAACTCTTGGACCCACATATTCCATGTTTCCCTCGTTTCAAGGAATTGCCTGAACCACTTTGCTTCATTTTGCACTCCAGTTGCCTGTGATCTCAGTGTTTGGTAGGGTGTATCACAGAAATGCTAACTCCCAGAACAGTCACAGACTTCTTTCAGGCTCTCCTGGTTTTGCATCTTGGACTGCAGAGTTAAGGTGGCTCTTTTATTAATGATTCAAAGCATAAGGTGCTACCTGTAAGTAGTTTCAGGATATTAGCCATCTTGTATTTTTCCTAAATTGTTCTTCCCTCTTTTATTCTCCCCAGATGTTAGGCACACTGATTATAGTTTGAACCGAAGCTGCTCGGGAAAACCCTTCAACTGTATACCTGTGTGGAAAATTTAAGCTCAATTACTTCCAGTGTGGCTGTTTCTAGAGATAACAAGCATTTGAAGGGACTGAGTGCTTATACTGCAATACAGGACAAAAATAGGGGGTGATCTGTCCAACCAGGGCCTGTCCTTCTGCTTAATGCCAATATTTGTTACAGTGCAAGGTGTTTGTGATCCTGAATACATCAAAGACTTGGTATGTAAGATTGGATCAACACCCTTGAGCTCATTTGCCTGTAAAATCATCATTAAACTTGTGTTTTATCAGTAAATAGTAATTTTTCATGGTAAAACGTACTTTATCTGACAAATACTGCTGGAGTACTGTCAGATATCTTACATATTTATTTTTTTCAGAATTAACTCTTGCCCTAATAACTGCTCAGAACATGGCAAGTGCACAACCAGTTTGTCTGTACCAAGCCGGGTGTACTGTGAGTGTGACAAGTACTGGAAAGGAGAGGCCTGTGACATTCCCTATTGCAAAGCCAACTGTGGGAGTCCAGATCATGGCTACTGTGACCTGACAGGAGAGAAGCTCTGTGTCTGCAATGACAGCTGGCAAGGTAAGCTTTGCTTAGTTTAGTGCCTAGGTAATTTGATTTTCTCCCTGCCCTCCTTTTAATATCATATCATTGCATCATATTTCTAGTGTCTCCTGAAGTAAAGTCAGGATAAAAAAAGCCACTGTCTGCTTTTTGTTGGGTATAATTTGTAGCAGCCTCCCAATGAAAAAGGAAGGTGAACTGCTTTGTTACAATGGTGCAAGACTGTCTGTGGGCTAATGGATGTACTGTAAGCATGTGGTGCAGTTTTACTCCCAGTACCATAGATCATTGTTTCTCATTACAGATAAATTATTTAGGATCCTAAATGTTTAATTCACTTACTATAATTATGCTAGATGCTTGTGGATTTTTGTTTTTATTGTTTACCACTTCTGTTGCAAGTCTCAATTGGCTTATCTGGCTATGCTTAGAAATTGCCATTCTCTTAACAGAAATATTAAAATCCCTCCAGATTACTTAGCTGATGTTCCCTCTTCCCATGACTTCCTGCTTCTGCTCTGTTTTATTGCTGTTTCTTTTGGCATGTCAAAGGAAATGTCTTTTTAACTCCTATTAGCTGTCACACCTATTACTCCACAGTCATGAGATCTAATACATTTCACTTCTTAATAATTAATGAGTTGATCATTCAAAGGCAGTCTGGCACCCACAGAAAGGAAGTGGTTTAGCAATATGGTCATTGAATGGAAATAGTGTAGACTTGTTACTGAGTCCTTTAAAACCTTCCAGGACCATAGGGCACAAAAAGATCCTGAAAGCTTAATCTCTGTCCAGAAGTTCTGAGTAGAATTTGCAGCAAGACTATCACCCTTTTAGTTTTGCATGGATTCCTTGCAATGTCAAATTGCTGAGTACAAAAGAGGGAAATGTCACAAATCTTTGGAAATGCTTTTTAGGCTATACTTTCAGATATACTGATATGAACTTAGAAGTTTTAAGCATAAAATAAAATTAGAAATCTTACTACCACTGCTAGTACCTTCCTTTCACCTGCAATTTCTGTACATACTACCTTTTCACTCTTTCCTGCAGATCATATAAAGAGAATTTGCTTCATAATTTCTTGGATTTTCATTGAATCTACATAGATTTCAATTATTTTTTTTGAAAAATTCTGTCACAGATGAGCTGGCTTGGGTATATAATTATTTTTCCTTACTAACTTTCCTTAAGCTCTGGGAGATGACTTTCTTCTCTTGATTTATTTTTACCTGTATATTCTGTACTTTCTATACTGAATGCTATCTTCTGTGCAGATTATTAGCAATGATGGAATCATAAATTTTTCTCTTGCTGTCTGACAAGTTTTTCTTGTGTTTGGTAATTCAAACTATGTGGCTGAAGGGGAGAATCTCATGTTTCATTTTTTATTACTATTTCCTTTTTATCTTATTTTGAGTAACTTCAGTGCCCGTATTAAAAAAAAAATAATTGAAGTGCATTGATTTGAATGTATAATAATTAGAATCCCTGATTCAGAATATAAATCCCAGAATTTCCTATTCTATTGCATGGAGTTTCTTTTACAATGGTGACATCTTGTGGGTGTTGTTGAAGGAGCAGCTCTGAAGAACACTGCACATTTAAAACAAGGATTCTGAGAAAAGAGAATACTTTAGGGTATTCTTGGGATGGAAGTTCAGCCTCCCTGAAGGAGTATTTCCTTTGAGTTCTGTACCATATTACACTGTCCCATTCCTGGCTGATCTGCCTTTATATTATCTAACAGAATGTGTTGTTGCCTGCAGATAAAAGGCTGTGGATGCAATTCAGGGAGGAAAAAAAGCCTTAAAACTACTGACTTGCTCTTTCTTTGCTAGGCTCATATAAAAGAGAAATCCCTCTTCAGCTGAGGCCAAAGTGGTGGCTCTTGCACAATTTGACCTATTTAAGAATTTTATAGAAAGATGCTTCTGCTGAATATATTTTCACAGCCAGAAGATTCTATTTGATACCAGGAACACCATGTCTTGGATTGTTTTAAGCTGTAAAGGAGCAGAGAGATTTCCAAACAGTTAAAATCTTCTGTGACAGGTGAAAAAATTCAGGATGACTGGAAGGATAGCAAACAGTTCCACATTTTAAAGAGGATTAAGTGGACTGTCTTTAAAATTGCTTAAAAAATTGCTGACTCCTGGGTGTAAACAGAGGAAAAAAAATATTTCAAGGCTCTTGAAATTAAGAGAAACTTTGATACTTCGAACATTGAACATCAGCACTGTAAGCAAAAGAGGAATCTATTAGAGAGGAATGACAGGGTGTGTTTAAATTAGTCTTTAAGAGGATGAGTAGGATACCTTCAAAGCAAATTTGATCTTTCAAATTTATTGTGTTCTGGATTGCATTGTGAGATGGTTTGGAGCACACCAGCCCCAAACAGACATTCAGCCCTAATGCAAAGTTAAAACACCAATGAAATTTCTGGAACATGTATAGTTAGTTGGTTCTCCCTACAGAGCTGCTCCTAGCAGATAGAGATGTAGCAGAAGACCAGATTCTGAAATTAAACTAATTAACTTTGAAATACGTCCATTAGCAATTCAGGCAGCTTGAATTTTATAACATCTCTCTAGGGAAAAATGAGTCTTTCTGTAAGGACAAGAGTAAACAACAAAAGAATAAAAGGAGCTATGACTACTGCAGTGTAAGTCAGTGTGTTGCTTGCTTGGTGCTATGGCATTTATTCTAACAGCATCTTGAGTGTGGCCTGAACAACTCTGCCAAAGTCTGTCTAACTCAGGTTATCATGAAAGAACTCACTGGATTTGGGTTTGTTCCCACTTTTCAGCACCAGAAGGCTTTGATGTCACACTTCTCTTGTTTGGCCTGCCTTATTCCCCAACACTGAGGTTTAGCAAAGCTGTGCTTTTGTGGTGCTGAGTTACTGAAACTGATGGGGAAGGTTTGAGATGGGGACTCAGGCAGCAGCAGTTGAAATGCAGCACTGGGAAGAGCTTGTGCCAAATGCCTGGAGAGCTGAAATCTGAGATCTTGGCCCATTGGGCCTGGATGTTCTTGAACAGAAAGCAAACAAGTCTGTGCCTTCAGAGATGAGGTCCTGTGGTGTAACAGGACAGGTTTGCTTGGGACAGACCTGTTTTTGGAAGGAAAAAGAAAATAGAAGCAGGTTTCTTATAACTCTTCTGCCCTGTGATAATGCCCTCTTTGTCTCAGTTGTACTTGTCTTGTAATGGATGGTTATTTCATATGTACTGGAAATATTCTTCAGATTTATCTTCAGGCAGAATTTAACAATTTGGTAAGAGTCCTTGGAAGACTGTGCAGTTTGTAAACAAAATATAGCTATTGTAATTAGAAATTTAATGTCTGAAAATTCTGTGAGAAAAGTCAAGTGTCCTTATTGCAAGAGAAAGAACATGACAGGTAAATGAAGAGCTAGTTCCAGTTTTAAATACCTTTATGGTGTCATTTGACAATTAGTGGAAGCAAATTTAGCAGAATTTATTTGATTTGTTTCACTAAATGACTGCATTAATGGGGTTGGTAATGCTCTCTGTGTCTAATTAGGATGATATTTAGGAAGGGAGTCCCCTGCCATTTGTGAGTTTTAATGAAAAATGTAATCCATTTAGAATAAATCTATGAACTAAATATTTATTTAAAAGGCATACACTTAAATGTATTAAAATAGAACTTGATTAAAATAATGATCCCAAGCAATACTTTGTCCTGAATACAGGAAGTAGATAGTGCTGATCTCCCTGATAAGGTAAGAAACAAAATTTACTTTATTATCTGCAGCACCTTCATTTAAGATTAGGAAGTGATTAATGCAGCTCAAAACCTGTTAGCTTAATTTCAGCACTGTGTTGAGTTCTAGACCATAACTTGAGGAAAGAAATAATGAAACATATATTGTGATTAATAACAAAACAGTTGAAATCTGAATTTATCAGTGTAGTTCATACAAAGATAGTCTGAAAGAAAATTGACATGAAAATGCAATATATTTTATCTGAACCTCAGTGTTTGATGACAGGAAATCATTGAAAATGAAGAGTGCATACACAAGGAAACAGTAAGGGGAACTCAGCTGCTTCATCATGAAATGTGAGTGGCTGTGCTGAACACATCTGGAAAGGTATCAGTGCTCCTTGAGGCTGATCTTGGGACTGATAATGTTATAAAATTTTTGTAATCTGCCTGTAAGGCTGCTAATGAAGTCTGGTAATACAGAGGTGGAAGGTACTTTAAATATGAAGGAGAACCAGAATATCCTGCAAAAAAGTCTGCAAATAATGTGTAGGACTTAATTACTTCAGCATAAATAGTAAATTAATACATTTAGAGACTAAGAGCATTAAGAATTTGTTTTATAGTCTTGAATTGAAATGTAGAAAGTGACATGGGAAAAAACTTGCTTGTCTATTTCAACTAGAACATGAACTAATTAACATTATTACTTTTATATGCTCTGCAAACTCCAAAGTGCCAAGTGCACTGGTAGGATGATCACTCATAGAAGTTCCAGTTGAATATATGACAGCATTACTAGTATGCTTCATGTTTTGTTACTACAGTTTTATGAATACAAATAGAAACAGACTCAGAGGGAGAAGCATTAGGATGGACAGGGCTATGGAAGGCAGTAACAGAGCATAGTTTGTTTAAACAATTCAGTTAAGGCTGGGAGGGAAGAGTGTTACTCTTCATAAACATTTGTGGGGTGTATACACAGGCCAGGTCTTCTAAGTAGAGTGATAGCAGCACTGGTGGATGAAAAATTGGGATAAACTGGTCATCAATACCTCATTTGGGAATTGGGAGGAGGCTTTTGTCTTAGAGCTGTGAAGTTTTCTAGAAGTTGTTAGCAGAGATACTGGAGCTTGGTACCTTGCTGCCATTAAGATGGAGTCCCAGAATCTCTAATCCAATGCTACAGCTGGTCTGGAAGTCCCTGCTTCTTTTAGAGCCTGAGGAGCAAAACCTGGTTTTGTTTAAGATGACAAATCTTGTGTGATGTCTGCCAGGGACTCTACTTGTTCTCAGTCATGGAAGACTAGGAGGGCTTTCCCTGCTTCTAGTCGACAATGCAGTGACATCTGGCCTTGTCTTCTGTGCCAGCCTAGTTGATCTTGAGTGTGGGATCTGGAGCTGAGCAGTTAAAGCTGGAGCTGTACCCATCCCTGTCAGGCCCTTCAGCTCTTCTGGCTCCCCTGCTCAGACTGAGCCTGGGCATCCTCCATGGCCAGGTTGCCCTTGGGTGATCCATTCTTCCTGAGGAGACAAACAGGGCTGAGGAACAGCACCCAGGAGCTGCATCAGCTCGTGTGCATTAGGATTTCTGTGCCATTTCCCAATGAGCACAGCTTGCTGCCCTGCTGCTTTAGCTGGACACCTCACCAGGATCTCTCTCCCTGCTATTGAGTCTCATTTTCAACAAGGCTATTTGCAGGATACAGAAATACTTACATCCAGTATGGGTATTGCCGGGGCAGTGTAGCGATGTGTGGGTACACCTACTGTAAAATGCCTAGAAGGAATTACTAAGCCATTGTAACACACCTGGTCTGACTGTAGGACTGGTATCAACCACTGAGTTGTGGTGGTTGAAAAATTATAATAATGTAATAATTCTCAATTCAAATTATCAGACAAACAAAACCAGAATAAACAACAAATACTTTTAAAATTGCTTTGATTAGATTGCATGAAGAACACTGTGAAATTTATATTCAACACATCAACACTTTTGCTTTTTTCTTCTGTGCTCCCAAAGGAAAAGATTTGGTTTGAAGACAGTAGATGATGTTTAGTCATTTAGGTGGAAATTGATCTTATGACTTAAAATACTGCAACAGATTGTTACTTCAGCTTTTCATGAAACTCCTCAATAAATAGAAATTAGATTATTTCTTTTGTGTGGTGGGGATAAATCGCTTTTTTAAACCTATAGAGTTTTATCCTACCTTAGAGGATAACATAATTGACTTCCAGTTCAGGTTTATAAAGTTGTTTGCTGTTTTTAAAGCATTCCACCCCCCTGCCCCCCAGTGGATTGACTGACACATTAGGAAGATAAGAAAGAAACTCACTTTTAAATGAATGGAGAAAAATCATATTTGCATAAAACATAACAAACCATATTTTTCATTATCTTTGTTCTGCAGCTGTAGTGCTCTTTGTTGCACAGAAAGCACGTATTTAGCGAATGTAATGTTTCTGAAGAGAATATGTATTTTTGCTGAAATAATGGTGTATGCATTCAAGTAGGAAAATCTATAAATGATATTCATAAGTCCTACATTTACCTTGTTTTTATAAAGCAATAGCTATACAAAAGAATTTGCTTTTTAAATGATGTTTTGATAGAGGCCGATTCTATTCTATTTTTGCAACTATATATTCCATTTTTGTCCCGATTAACAGATAACATGGTCAGCCCTTGCCTATGTCACAGGGGTTGGAGCTAGATGATCCTTCAGGCTCCCTCCAGCCCGAGGCTTTCTGTGACTGTGGCACAGTGGCGTTTCTGCTGTTCCTCTCACCTTTCCTGTCGTTCAGGTCTGACGGAGCACTGAGGCTGGAAGAGGGCTCTCTGTGACGTTCTTCCATCACTCATCTGGCTAAGATTTTTGCATTCTTAACTGAGTATGCGGCCGTTTTCTTGCTTTCACTTTATTGCAGTCGGTGCCAGGTATCCGTCAGGATGTGCCGCAGGAATTCTGGCTCTGCTCGCCACTCGCCACCAGGGGTCCCTGCTGGCCGCGACATCCCGGAGCCCGGTGACAACCGGCAGAGATCCGGCTTCCCTCCTGACCTGCAGGCACCGTTTCCATCATTTTAAGCTCTTTCCTGATCGAAGAATACTTAATCAATTGTTTATTTTAAAGCCCTTTTATATTTAAATTGTTTCCTCCAGTGATTTACCAAAATCACGATTTTGCTGAGGTTACAACTCTATTATAGTATCAATTATTAATGCTTAATAATTATATAATAAGAAATAATATGCTGAATTGTTCATGCTGTCATTAGACCTCATTCAGATACCATTAATCTTTTCTGAGGAGAAGGTATAATGAACTATGGGAACTGAGTGTCTCCATTGTTTAGTGAATGGAAGGTAATTTGGATACAAGTGGACATCATTCTTCCATAGTATGCTAGGAAAAGTTGACACCTGGTTATGTACACCTTGGATGCCTGGTTGTTGTATATATTACAAGTTGCCCCTAAAAGAACAATAAACATTGTAAAACCATGATCTCCCTGTGCTCCCATTCCCTCAAGCAATGTTTTAAAATTATTGTAAACTTGCTGTACATTACTTATTTAGCCTACTTAGTAAACTTCAGCAGCTCTCTTCTAAAATTCTCTGTTCTGTCCTTGACACATGTGAATCTTTGCATCTGGAGCACCCTTGGCCAGGGGAATATCCTTGCCAGAGAGATCTGATAGTTTTTACATGAAGAGCTGTCTCCTCTTGTTTGCTTTGAACATGGCTTCTTCAAGCTGCATTTCATAAAACTCAGCTCTTTATATTCAGAAAGACTGTGAGCTCTTCGTTTTCACCCTCTCTTTGTCACTTATTTTATAAACATTTATAATTCACTTCCAAATTTTTTTTCCAAGTGAAAAAGTCAGTAGTTCAAAGAAATTCAGTGGTTTCTGTAATTGGAACATCCTTATTACTCTTCTGTAAAGAGTCTCCAGCATTAATCTCTTCTTTTTAAATAGGACACAGTTTTCTAAGGTTACACAAGCCACAGATTTATGCAGTGGGGTAACAGGATTCTTGATTCTGACATGATTCTTTATTTTGACCATTGCTGAGTGGTGATGTAATATTTTCATGAGCTATCCCGAGATGATCCTAAAATGTACCTTACTTAATTTTCAATTTAACTATGTTGAATTTTGTTTATTGTTTTATTGTTCAGTCACGTGGTCAGACAGGAACTTGTTCTGTGGTTCTTCAAAGGCCCTGAAATAATAGCCTTTATCAGCAATATCTCTCTCTCTATATATACACACACATATACATATATATTCAGGTTTTAAATAAGATCTAGAGCATAAACTGATGATGAAGAGATCATATTTTTGTTATTTTGTTTTTGTGGAACAAATAAAAAAATTGATTTTGCTGTTCATGATTGTAATAGTCCTATAGCTAAAAAAATGGTGCATTTTTCTGACTTTTCTTACTTTGACAAAAATGATTGGCTGAAATACATTTCAAAATCATATGTCGTAGTTGTGGGTTTGGTGGCTTTGTATAATGGTCTATAAAATGTTACAAAACTTAATTATTCAAATAATTATTTTGATAAAGCACATTTTCCTCTTGAAAAAGGATGCAGAATGGCATTTGCAAAAGGCAAATTTTTACTTCTAAGATTTAATATAGTATAATGCATGTTATAACTTAATTTACTGTAATATTATTTGCTTTGATAAACACTTATTCTGGTTCAGATCCAGTGTAGTTTTTCTCCAAAGGTAACATGCAGTGCTAAAAGTTTTAGACCTATATGATAGGTCATTTAAAAATGTGACACTTTGTGCCTTTCTTTCAATTTGTGACTCACAGTCTCTTTTCTGAGAAGAATGTGGAAATGAATTGTTATTATTTGAGCTAATCTAATGCTTTCAATTAGATTGACATCCCATGTTGTCAATTTTTTCATTGAGCATCTGTTAAACATAAAAGTGTACACCATATTTTATCAGAATGAGCAATCCTGACATCTGTAATTAAGCCTCCCCTGTTTCTGCTTTATTGGCTTTAACATCCCCGTCTAACAGATTGCACAAATTGCACATTTGTTTACAAAACAGGCCCAGATTGTTCTCTGAACGTCCCCTCCACGGAGTCCTACTGGATCCTGCCCAACGTGAAGCCCTTCAGCCCCTCTGTGGGCCGTGCTTCCCACAAGGCTGTCCTGCACGGGAAGTTCATGTGGGTGATTGGTGGCTACACCTTCAACTACAGCTCCTTCCAAATGGTGTTGAAGTGAGTGATTTCTCCTTTCTGATGGGGCTTAGGGAAAACAGATCTTACCAGGGAGGGAGCTTCTATCTTCTCATTAAGCTGAAAGGTTTATGTCTCTTTTAGAGTCTTTATTAATATGCTAGTGATTTTGTTATGATTATAGAAAGTGAAAATATGGGCAACATCAAACTGTAGGTGATATTTATATGTACTTCAGTTTGAAAAACTGCAAAACATAAGGAGCTTTGTGGTGATAAAATAGTGAAGGAAATTCACTGCTGATATTTTCACACTGTACATTTTGAAAGCCATGTACATTATTAATGTTAATTTATGGTTACAGAACATTTGTATTTAGTGCTTGCACTTTGCCTGCTGGTGCCACGTCAGAAGGGTCAGGCAGGTCACCTGTATTCCACTTTTTTATACTTATGGCAGTTTGTGTATTTGACCACTAGTGAAAACAAAGTTGAAGCAGCTGTAAATAGGACTCAGGTGATGTGGATGGTAACTTCATATGTAGAGGCTCTAAATGTGGCAAACGCAAGTGTTAGGTTCTATTTATTAGCATATAATTAGCATGTTTACTTCTCCTGTTGTTGTCTAGCTGTTGCTTTCTTCCACACATTTGCAATCATCCAAAACAAATCCCATAATCTTTTGGATTTTTATTTTCTACCTTTGTAATTTATTTTTTTACCTCCCTTATCTAATGTTGTGCATTGATTAATTAGTTAAAATATAATGGGAATTAAAATCAACCATATATATAAGAAGGTTCCCAACAGTAAATCTTCAGAGTAGTGCAAAACATGGGGCATGAGCAGTTTGGTGGGGTGGGTTTTTTATGTGACTGATTGCAGAACAAACCTTGTGATTTTTGTTAGTTAATCCTGTTTTCTGAGGTTGTTGATGAGTCCCTTAAAGAGCTGCTCCTGTTCTGCTAGAGGAATATTTCATGCACTGTTATAATAGTTCAAAGGATCTTGTACCCTCACTAACAAATTACCATGTCAGAGTTAGAGTTAGTTTGAACATGCAAGCCCTTCTATTTCCTCTGCAGATTCAAAATGTTTCTTTTCCCATTTCTCTTCCAGCTACAATTTGGAAAGCAGTATTTGGAATGTAGTGCCTGTATCCAAAGGGCCACTTCAGAGATATGGACACACTCTTGCTTTGTATCAGGTTTGGACTCTTCATTGTTCTGTATCATAAATTTATATGTATGTGCTGTTAGTGATCTTAAAATGAGTTACCATGAACCGAGACTTTTGAGGATAATTTGATGTCTAAATATTTTGTATTAATGTTTTCTTTTTCAGTACTCAGGTGTATTGCATGGTTTTTGGAACAGAGATTGTGCAATACTTCTCAACCACTTTCCTGACTATAAACCTTCTGAGCTAAAGCTGCCAATAAGAGGCAGAGGTGTGTGTGTGAGATATAATTGGGGTTGTGGGCAGTGCTCTTGCTCACCAGGCACCATCCCCAGGGCTGAGCCCCACAGGGAGAGCCGATTGCTGGTGGCAGGGTCCTTTGGCAGAGCCATGGCAAGCGATGGCCCAGGTGTGGGGACTGCTCAGGGAATCCAGGAGCACAAGGAGACAGGACTGGAGAGAAGGCTCCAACTCATGCCTGAGGGGGCGATCAGGGAGACAAGCTACAGAGGGTGACAGGCTTGTTAACTGTGACAGAGAATTTGCTGTCACAAATTTTCCTTTGTTTGCATAAGGCACCGCCAGCAGGGCAGGACAAGCAGGATTGTATCAAGTCAGACCAGAGTGTTCATCTTGCCTGGTAACACCTCTTGAATAATGGGTAACAGTGAGTGCCTAGGGAAGAATATAAGACAAAATGACAGGAACTTACAGAAGCTTCCTCAGAATACTGTCCTACTTTGCAGCTGGGACTTCGTAACATATGGTAGTATTTTTATGGAAAAATTATGAATTTCTGTTGTTTACTGGTTGTTTGTTTTTTTTTCAATTTTTGTACCATGTATTTATCTTAGCATTGACATCATCCTGTGCCTAAGAATTCCAGAATATTTTTTTTTAAGAAATAAAGCCTTTTCAGGAACTGGTACTAGCTGGTTTAATTTTGATAATCCCTACTTCTTATTCTCCATTTATTTCCTCATACTACTCATGATTTTCTGTAAGGCCATCACACATGCCACCATTTCTTTTTCATACTGAAAATGCCTTGTGTTTTTAATAATCCTCTATAAGGAAGATATTTGATAGGTTGGGTAGGGTTGTACCTTTGCCTTTACCTCTTCTAATTCTGTTATTTCCCTTTTGAAATAGGAGGAACCACAGTCTTTAGTGTGTTCTTACCTCTGAGATTGAGGTCATAGGGAATTCAGGGTCTAATTTTTTTACTCTTAATTCTTTAGGGTACTTTAGCATTTTAAAAATCTGCTGTTGGCTTGGAACTGGTATTTTTGTAGAACTGTCAGTTACATCCTCAGGATATCATTCTGGGCAATTCAAAACCCATCCCTATATGTTTAGATTTTAAATTGTTTTTTCACATAGGCATCTTTTCATCCTTATGCATATGAGCGTTTATTTACTCTTGAGTTTTTTCTTGTGTTGCACATGCTGTATTAGGAGATTGCTCTGCAATTATTTGCCTTCAACCATTGTCTCAGCTATTTTAAATAACATAGTAGAGTCAAAAAGTATTTCTGTCTTTCCACTCATCCCCATGCCAGCTTGTTTTTTTAACACATTGAATAAACAAATCCCAGCTGCACATGTCTGTGGAACACCACTAATGATCTTTATTCATTTAAGAAGTGATTATTTTTTCCCCCAAACTTTATAGTCTTAATTAGCCTTGTGTTGTCTGCTTTCCTTGTTCCAGAACATCTTAGTTCCTTTAGGGCATGAGGAATATTATCAAGCACCTTGTTGAAATTTCGGATACATGTATCATCTGGACCTTTGATTTCTTCAGAAGAAGCCAACGCTTTATTTGCAAGATAAAACTTCCCTTTTCAAAACTTCATAGAATCTTTTTTCACCTGTTTGTCTGTTTCAGAAAGGAATTCTGTCCTTTCTGCCTCTCCCTTACCAGGCTTTTGGAATAGACACATTTTAAAGCAGGAATTTACGTACTACAGACAGGGGTTAGGTCTCTAATTTCTTCAGAACTGATTCCACAGACTTTCTCTGACAGGTTGTTTGTTTTTTTGGCTTTTTTCCCTACATTAACTTTGTTTTTAGTTTTTGCTATGGAAATACCTGTAAAGTCTACCATGAAGAGACAGTTAACCTCATTTTATTGCTATGGCTTTCACTTCTCAGAATACTCCTTCAGACATTCTGTTGGCACCACAAAGTATCTAGTTAGGTGTGTTGCTAATGCATTTGAACAGTGATGTCTTACTACTTCATATATAAATTCTGTAGGCATCTCGTTAAGGTGTTTCCTTCTTGCCTTGGTGTGAGTCTCTGTTTTAATCTGGTGGAATTTCTGAACTTTGTTTTGAACTCTGCTTTTTCTTCAAAGTTTCCATTATCCTTCTGTTAAGTTAAACTTTATTTTGTTATTTTTAATGGGAAGTTTAGTTTTCTTTTTCAAATAGAGAGTTCGTTCTTGTAATCTGAGCAAAAATGTCTTACAATGACTTACATTTAATTTTTTCACATTTTTTGTATTTTTCTTTTAAAGATTTTACCCTTTTAGCTGTGCATTTTAGTTTATTATTATGTTTGGGCTCCTTTTATATAGTGAGTTCTTCCTCCAAGTTAAGAGGAATTTGGGGCATGGGCTGATATTTTGTTTTGTCTTGTTTTCCTGGCATCTGTTCTTACAGAGATGTTGAATTTGTATGTGGCATGGTGGATATTGTAGAGGTGTTTCCAGTAGTAATATAAACTAGGCTTTGTGCGTGCCCTAACATCAGCTCCAAGCTTGCTTTTCTTCCTGTCAGTTCCCTGATTCATTACTAATGTATTATCTGTTCTTTGAAAGGTCAGATCTTTTTGACCAGTGACTTTGATCATTATTACAGTTCCTGTAGAATGTGGACTTTGTAGTCAAGAAACATTTGAGTAATGTATCAATTAGCACTTCAGAATAAAGACTTAAAATATAATTTAACCTTTTTATTTGATGGTGCTAATATTTTCTTGAGACATTGCAAACTAAAGGGTAACTGTGTTAGAAGTCCTTTCACCAGCAAATATTAAATGTGATCTGTGTTAATTCAGAAATCTCTTTGGATCTCAGTGAAGTGCAACTCATGTTAATAATAATGAAAGCTACAAGCAAAGTTATAGTGAAGAGGCTGGGGCTGTTGTTGAAGAAATATGTTAATTAGCAATTCGGATTCACTAATAATGAACCTATGTGAAATAATTAACTACTATGCTGCTTGTACTAGTGATTATGTCAAATGTCAGATGTTACATGGGCGAAAAGAAGCTGATCATGCAAGTCAAAGAAATTTCAAGGGGAAAAAGTATTCCTTTCTGAAGTAATTTCTTACATTAACTTGATAAGATAAAGTTCTGATTTTTTTTCTTTTAGATATACAGTCTCTTGAAAAAAAAACAGAAAAAGTAATTTAAAGTGAAGAGCAGTAGAACATAATACCTAGAGATGGCAGCTTTGAGCTGTGTTTTCAGCTCTGTACCAGTAATTGTGTAATGTTTCCTTTATGGTTGATAGGAAAAAAATATCCACAGAGAAGAAATTGGATTAAGTTTTTGACTTGAGCTTTTGAGATTTCAAAGCCTAGTGCTAGGCTGGAGTGAGAGTGCGGAGCCAGCGTTGCCCGATTGTGGTGCAAGATAAATTGCAGCTGTGTGATTGACTTTGTGGAGAATGAAGTAAGTTACTGTGCCCATTTCCCTCAGAAAGCTCCTTTGGTAAAATCTGAAGTACTGTTCTTCCTTATTCTGAAGAAAAAAAGATCTGAGGAGTCCCACTGATGTATAGTTATAACAAATCCTCACAACTTTTTATGCATTTATAGAGGAGAGAGCATAAAAGAGCTCTTGCTTTTAAACCAGCTAAACTGTTAAATAGTTTTCAAGCTGATTACTGGAAAGGTGCTGTTAGCAAGTGGTTCTGCTGCATCTGATAAATTGTATGTAGTTTCTGGCACCTTAAAACTGAAAATATCAATGTACTTTGAAATAATTTATATAAGAAATAGGTGTATAAAGAGACTGGAGGAAATGACTTGAGGTTTTTGGAGTAGGTACAAATAGCTTTGATAAACATGACTAGGTAGGGAGTTAGAGTAAATTCCAAAATACTAGATTCCAATAGTGTTCCAAAGTGTTCCTGGAATTAAGGAGAAAGGGAGTTGCCTGCAAGGTGTATATATGGTCACCTCTGGGACTTTACTCAGTTTTTGGTAGTACCACCAAAATTGTTTACATTTAGCCTTGTAATTGAGCTGTTGGTGCTGGTCCCAGGACATTGGAGCATGGCTGAGCTTGGAGGTTTGTTTTCTTTGAGACTGGCAATAGAGATGAAGCAAGCAAGCTGATGTAGTAGTAACCATAAAGTACACAGACCATTTTATATATAGTCAAATTTAATTTAGCTCATTTGAGTTTTATGAATGTTACTTCCACTTCCAAAACTTTCTTAATAAAGGGTAATTGTTTTGATTCTTTTTGCAAATTAATTAGGGTTGATGTTGAGTCTGTATATATCTTGTGGTATTTTTATTAGTCTTATTGCAAGCTAGTGTTAACAAAGCAAAAAAGAGTAAAAACTTTTATTATGAACTAGATAACATCTTTCACCAGTTGGTTTATTGTTATTCTTTTAATGCCTATTTTTGTTGGCTATTGTAATATAATTTGAATAGCTCTGGAAATATAAAAGTGCTTTCTAACTATTCTATTAAGTAGCTATAGGTAGGTTGTACCAGCAATTTTTGTTTTATTGTTCTGAGACTTTGAATTACTTCTTATGTACAACTTGCTCTCTTATTCTGATTTTCAGATCTCAGAAGTGTGAGAAGTAGGTGAGATGAGCTGCCCTACACTTTTAGCATGTAGTCTTGAGAAAAGCCTCTTCAGAGTTCCCTTCTATGAAGTGGCCCTAATTCATCAAGAGATTGGTTCTTTTTCTAGAAGTGTCATATTTTTCATTCCTCATTTCAATCTTATATTCCAGTTGGTTTGAAAGTGAAGTCCAAGTAAGGTCACCTTAATTAATACCTTTGACTAAACCCAGCAACCACTGGAAAGCTGCAAATAATGAAGAAATAAATTGACAGCACTCCTTGATTAGGTTGACCTCCTGACATACAATGTGCTCCAGTATTGCACCTTGAATTTGGTCCTGTTGGGAACATAAGTTAAAATGTTCCTCTCCAGTAACTTATTCAGGTTCTTTACAGAGAGGATATAGTCCCACAACAAAGTAAGAATTAATAAATGAGGCTTCAGGAGGAAGAGTTAAGTGAAGACTGCTTTCCAGTCTGTCAGACATGGTCTAATGGGAGGATTACTGGATCAAGTAGAAATGTAACTAATTTTTAATTTTGATATAACACATAGAATGTTCTTGCTACTGTTAACTATATTAAAGGAGATAACAGTTTGTGGAAGGGAAGAGGAGGTATTAGACAGTCCTACACCAGGTGGTGCATGTTGAATGAAAAAAACAGGCTTGTGGTGTTATTGCCAGATGACATTTTGTGAGACTTGTATTTTCCTTGGGGACAAAAAAAGGAGAATTTATTTAATGATGTACCAATTTGACTAAACTTTTAGAAATTTTGGGTAGAAGAACATAGAACAAAAAACCTAATAAATGCCAGAGTTCTGTTAGTTTACATAAAGTTAATTTAAATATCGAAGCATGGATACAGTCTAGGGGAGAAAAAAGATTGATCTTGTTTCAAGAAAATAGAGGATGACTGTTCATGTGGTTTGTGAGTAGCATTTCTTTGGCCAATTTTTCAGGAACAATTTAGATTTATATAGGGATTAAGGCAGAAAACTAATTTCTGAAAGAGAAACTTTTCTGTGTAGCCATGATATAGTACAGACATACAAAATGAAATTTATGTGGTTATTTTAATGTGATTAAATTCCTCCCAATTCTTTAGAAATGGATTATAAATTAGCCCTTTGTTGCATGGTTTTGTTTTTTTCCCCCCATTTTTTTAGTGGTATCTGCCAGATAAGATTCTTTTGGAATGCAGGCAGGATTTGCATAATGTGTCATTCCAAGGTACAGCCTGAGCAGCTAAGTATTGTTCCTTTAGGAAAAGAAAAATTGTGAAGTCTTAGGAATAACAAAAGATAAGTTTTAGAAGTCTTGAATTACTGAATTTATATGAAATATAAAATCAATATTAACACTGAGATAAGGCGTAGTGAATAGAACATGTCCAAGGTCAATCGAACAAATGATTTTTGGCTGTTTGTTCAGGATTCAGTGTGGAGAGTGTGCAAGTGTTACTCTGCTCTGGTGTACAGTCTGTTGATGGGGACTTAAAGGACAAGTGAATGCTCCTGGTTTTTTGGTGATCTTTTAAAATACCCTTCTTGATCTGTTTCATTTTTCCTCACTGTAGAATGCTCCTCTGTCAAGGATTTTTGCTCAAGACTGGAAGAGGTTGCTCATTCTCAATGAGAAAAGAGAAATGTTTATTCTTATACTCAAACTGAATTTGTTGTAATCCAAATTGTGTGCGTCACATCTTATTTATTTGCTGGATTACCTTGGGAAGAGTCTGGCTCCCTCTTTTTTAATCTCTCCCACCAGGCATTGAATTTGAATTATCTGGTTATTTAACAAAGATGATAATAATGATATCAATAGGACAAAAAAATAAAGAGGAATTTTATGGCTGTAAGTTGTATTGATTCTTCCAACATTCAAATTATGACACTTTACTTTTTCTCCTATATTTGAGTTATTCTCTTGATCTTATTTTGGTGATACTACCAAAAAATGTGCTTGTCGTTCATTACTCTATAAGAGAAATCCTAGATTAAACGAATTATTCCTTCTCTTGAGAAATGTGATTTAACTATTTTGTTCAAATCCTGGTTTGGTCTTATAATTTCTGCCTTCTGCTGTCATCTTCTCTGTCCAATATGCACACTCAACTATTTACAGATCATATGCCTTTTTTCATCTTTTTTATCATTATGGTTCATCAAAATTCTCCATTGAAGTAATTTCCTCAGGGGAAAAAAAGTGATTTGAGAAAATGGAAACATTTATTGGAAAGTTTTGGTTCCATTGAAGCAAACAGGAGCTGCACTGGCTGTTTTGTTGGCTTGAACCTGAACACCTGCCAAGAAACCAACTGATGGGATCTGTAGGTGGGAATGTCATGATTGAGTGAGCTGTCGACCTGCTCTGTTTACAGGAAAAAATTTCTCGCTTTTCCTGTAATTCCCTACTGAGCAGGAGCTCTGAAGTTCAATAAACAGTGTACTTTTCTATACTTGAATTTGCATAAAGTAGTAGTTATATGAAATTTTGGTTTAAAAACCACAAGGTCTTTCAAGGTTTCTGTAACTTCTCAGAGATTGTTACTCATATGATAAAATCTATCTAATATGGCCAAGGTTAATTTATTGAGTAAATGCTCAACTTTTCTATCTCATACTGTAATTGAAGGTGTTTGTTTTGATACCTGGTATCAGAACTTTAAAATATGAATGTGTTGGAGGCCTTCTATCTTCTTGGTGCTTATCTACCTGTTTTTTTATCTCTTCCATGGAAAAATCTGCTTCTTGTCCTACTCTCTCCTTTAGACTGAGGACAGTTTTTAAGATCCTTAATTTGGGCCAGATTCTTCACACATTTTTGCGCTAATTTCACAAAGACACTCAATTTTATATTTTTTTGTTGCCTTTTAAAAAAATATATTATTTTACTTTGCAGTCCTGCTTGGTGTGATAGCTTATAAACACATATCTACTATGGTTAATTCAGGTAAAGGTCAGCAGTGTTTGTGCACTAGCACAGTTTAAACTCTGTATTTTATGTGTTGTGTGTTCCAGAAAGCATCACCATTAGTGTATACCTTGACTTATATTTAGCATATAAGTAATTTATAAAGGTAGTATAACATTTATAAAGGGATTCCTTCTATTTTGTCACAAATTTTATGCTGCATAGGACCACTTGCAGTCGTACCATTCCTACAATCAATTCCTGTTAAGGCTTTCCAAATAAATGTCTATCTTCATGTGCTTAGGAGGTTGTTTTTTGCCATGTATAGGTATGCACGTAACATTTTTTAATTTCAGTTCTGTATTTCTCCCATAGACTTTGGACTCAGCTTGTTTTTCTCTGTGTTCAGCTGATCATCACTTATTTTAAAGCATTTTTCACCAGCGCTAGGAGCTTCTTAATCTCAGAAATAGCCCTTAGCAAAGCTTAGTTAAATCTGGTTTTGTGGCTGATAAAGCAGTTGTCATGACCTTCTTGTCTTTTTCTCTGTGAATATTCTTGTATACAGGATCTGCTGTGTCACCTAAAAGATTGCTCCTCACAGAAGTGTTGTTTTATCTGAACTTTGAATCATTTAAGCAGAACTGTAAGGAGGACTTTGCTATTGTCAGCTGTCTGAGAAATAATTTCAAAGTTCATGCAGCTCTTTAGGTCACCTTTTTTATTTTTTTAAAGTGTCTTTCCTCAGTGTCGGAAATATTTTTTTTTCAAATACTATTGTGCAGCCCCTGCAGCTCCCTAATTAGCTTTCTCTTTATGCTATAGTCTGTTATCAGCATTTGAAAATAAGTAGTTCACAATTTTAGTGATGCTGATTTGACTTTGGAGATCTATGTGGTATTGTAAGGAATGAGCCATATAGGATCTTTTCAAGAACAATACTTGCTCAAACCGTTCCTTTGGATCAGTGCTCATCCTTCTTCAGTTTTTGTGGGTCTTTACCAAGCTCCTTGAAATGTTTTATCTCCTAGGAAAAGAATGGGTTCAGATACATATCTCTCTAATCCTACCACAAATTCATTCTGTGAACATCTTTTGTTCAAACACCACCAGTAGCATAGGAAAGATTTAAATTCCAAATCGAGAAATGTTCACCTGCCTCAAATGAAAAAAAAAAAAAGTTGAAAATTTGCAGAAATTTCGAGTGTAAGTGCATCAGACAGTTTGATCTTTAAAAGACCAGTTTGGCTAGTCATCCAGCCCCTTTTTCTGAGTATTTTATGCCAAGTCAAACTTTGCCAAATGTGCTAAACCTGCAGCTTCTTTTTTTTTTTTTTTTTCCCCTTCTAATTTAAACCTGATAAGGCTAAGTTTAGGGTGAGCCCCAAACATTACATTGCAGAATGCAGAAGACAACTGCTAACTGTGCAGTATGCAAATGCAGAGTATATGGGGTGGTTATGTCCTAGCAAAGACTGAGTATCAATCTCAAACCAAAGGAAGTTTTTTCCACCCAGTATAAACTGTCCTTGAGCATGTTTGTGAAGCCAAAAATCTGGAATTTGTTTTGTGACTTCGCATACCTTGGTTTACAAATCCAGATGAAGTGAAATTCAGTATGATTTGCTTTCAGGCAACATTTAAATAAATCACTCATTACTTACCAGAACAGATGGCCCTGCTGTTTAAGGTGTGTGGTTCACGATGGCTGGAATCTCTGTTTTGCATTCCTTAAAAAGAGCTCAAAGTACTCCCCTATGGGATTTGATTTTAGTAAATGTGCTCGGGAGGAGCCAGCCACATCCTGGGCTGCATCAAAAGCAGCACAACAAGCAGGTTGAGGGGGGTGATTCTGTCCCCCTGCTCTGCTCTCATGGAGCCTTGTGTCCAGCTCTGGGACACCCAGCATAAGAAGCAGTGTTGGAGCAAGTCCTGAGGAGGGGCCACCGAGGTGATCAGATGTCTGAAGCACTACTCCAAGAGGACAGGCTGGAGGAATTGGGGTTGTTGAGCCTGGACAAGAGAAAGCTCTGGTGACACCTTATAGCACCTTAAAGGGGCTACAAGATAGGTGGAGGGTGATGTTTTACAAGGTCATAGAGTGGCAGGATGAGGGGAGATGGTTGCAAACTGTGTGAGGGCAGGTTTGGTTTAGGTTTTGGTTTGGTTTAGGTACTGGTAGTTGTTCAGAGTGAGGGTGGTGGGGCCCTTGCACAGGTTGACCAGAAAAATTGTGGCTGCCCCATCCTGGAAGTGTCCAACATGAGGTTGGACAACCTGGGATAGTGGAAGGTTTCCCTGCCCGTGGTGGTGGGAGTGGGAGAAGATGATCTTTAAGGCATCTTCCAACCCTTCTATGATTCTATATGTGCATTTTCCCTTTTCTTTGGCTTTTGGTGACTGGATTTTCTCAGAACTTAAATTACATTGCTAGTAGGAGAGAATGTGCTTTCTTGTGCATGTGGTGAGTGAAATCCCCCTAGACAGAGTGTGTGGAAAATTACATTTTAATTCTGTGAACTGTTCCTTAAGAAAACAATAGAATATCCTTTCTGTTTAGCTTTTTTAAAATAGAATGCTGCCATATAGATTAGAAGTGCCATGTAATTACAGGTTTTCTGGATGAAATAATCTCTTTGAGATTCATTTTGGTGTCATTTTCATGGCTAGGTTTATTTTTCAGAGAAATAGACTCCTTATCATTGTTGGTTTAGTTTAAGTATCATTGTCTGGGATTAGTATCTGATATTGAGCTGGTTAATGTAAGATTAAATGTGAAGATTTAAATCAGATTGCTCAGTTATGAAATACTACTCAGCAGAGGAGTATGCAGTTCAGATGTTATCTTTCTGTAATCCATTATTTGCTTTCTCCTCTCTCCATTCCCATTTTTACAGGAAGACATCTACATGTATGGGGGCAAAATTGAAACAAGTTCTGGCAATGTCACTGATGAGCTGTGGGTTTTCAACATACCCAGTCAAATGTGGAGTACCAGAATTCCTGCAGTCCTTGTCCATGGACAGCAATACGCTGTGGAAGGTCATTCAGCACACATAGTAGAGCTGGACAGCAGAGACGTGGTTATGATTGTCATTTTTGGATATTCTTCCATATACGGTTACACAAGCATTGTGCAAGAATACTACATCAGTAAGTCACTTTCAAATCATTTTGATCACAAACTGATACGAAAAATGCTGGGTTTTTTAAGTGAAAAAAATTTGATTTTTCTCTTTTCAGAACGAAAAATGTGTATTTTCCAATTTAAATAAAGCCTCACCTTTTTTCCTTCAGGTTATGTACATAAGATTTCTTGTCAAATAATAGCATGTCATGTGTGTTTGGAACACCATGACATTTTCCATTTTTGTAGGTGGTTGTGGTACCCTGAAGAGGATAAAAATTGAAACCAGAAATTTTTCACTGTGGTAATTGTGATGAAACATAGTTTTCCAACACAGACTTGCTGTTTTTACCACACAGTAGAAGAGCAAAACCAACAGTAATTTAGTTATTTTTAAGGTTCTTTAATGCTGATGTATTATTTTCCTTCTGTTGTATTGTTTTTAAATGTAATAACTTAGCTCATCATTATATATAGGGTTCTCTCTTAAAGATATATATGTTGCTGTTAGAGATAATAATTGAAAATGAGCTCTAATTTTCTCTAAAGAAGCTACCATATCTGTCTGGTTTTCCCCTTGTGAACTGCAAGCTGTTCCTGGGGTGATTTTTAATGCTGAAATTAAATAAACTAAGATAAATATTTTTATCATACACATGATACAGTTAAGATACCATTTCAATTGAATAATATTGAAAATCTACACCTGATAAATTCTTAGGTATATTTATATGCCTACTAATTAAATTTATAGTCTTCTACTTTTGTTTAATTCTCTTTTTATGTTGTGTTTATCTGAGTCTCTCAGTTATTTATGCAATTGCAGAAGGCATAATACAAAATTTCAAAGTAATACCTACATGCCAAGGGATGGTAATTGTTTTTAATTGTTCCATTTAATTTTTTTTCCATGTATGCATATTTATATAATCACTGTTTAAACAGATTTATAGGTTCAGGAAATCCCTTCGAAACTCAGATGGTTCTTATGCTCTCTGGCATTATCTCTGATGGCAGTGTCAAAATTATATAACAGTGTTGAAAAAGGATAAAAGTGAATGGCAGTAAGAGGAAGAACACCATAATGTTCTTTATTCACACTGAAAAATTCGAATTTAACTGCATAAAAGCTACCATGAAACTCTGGTCTTAAAATGATGTTTTACAACAGTATTCTAATATTTGCTAAGAATTAAAGGCCATTTTTTAGAAAAACTGACTTTCAGAAAGTTAGATTTTGACCTATTGGAGATGGGTTTTTTTATGTGAAGGAAATAATATGTTCTATCTTTCTGCATGCTCATTCACTGTAATGTTTATTGGAAAACTTTAAATTATTTGCTTCTCCTGTTGAAACTTTAAGTTATTTGCTTCTTCACATGCTGCTAATTTAATGTGGACTAGAAGTACCAATTTTATTCTCACCTATTATTGTTGTTACTTTAATTAGGAAGAAGGGAACATGATTTGTATTGTAAAATTTTCTGCCTGGCTGATTATTGATGGCCTTATGGTTGAAATGGACAGCTTGTTCCTATTTTTTTTTTTAATGTTAGAAGGAGCAACATAACACTGCTTTTGGCTTTTATTTCAGCTGTGTTTGTGGAGGATTAATAAAACAGTGTAGTTAAGCATATATAACACACAGAAACAAAGAAAAAAACCTCAAACCTTCCCTACCATGGGGATAAGCTTGGAGTAAGAGAAAGCAGTTCTCTGTCAAATGTCTGTCAATTATTCTCAATTTTTAATGTCTCCTTTTTGAGAGTATATTTTTGTTGTATTCTAGTGAAAGATTTAGTTTATTAGAGAAAATGTGCATCACTTGCATCAAACATAAAGGAAAGTTGTAACAGTCTAGGGTATTACTGTGGAAAGCCATTGCCTTCAGTGAGTCTCCTCATCTGATGAAGGATTGATTGCTGGGGCTCCCAGCACTGTACAGAGCATGGGGTACCTGAACCATTGCTGCCACAGAGTTCTCATGTTCCATTTCACCTCACTGCATCTCCCTCCTCTCCCTCCCCTCTAAGTTAAGTGAATTTTGTGGTAAATTTTCCTGAATTCTCTGTTGGCCGTGGCATTTATCTACAGTTTTGCAGCTGTAGGAATACATTTTTAACCATGAAATTCCAGCTGGTGGTTTAAATTAAGAATTGCTGTTCTTTGAGAGGGCTTTAGCAGTTCAGGATCCAAAGTTGAAAAACATAGGAAGTGAAAAGTATTCCTGTGAATTCACCTGAATGGAAAGGAAATTTCATAAAAATAAGGGCTTCTGATGTTATGGAAAGAAAAATAAGAACCTGATTTTTTCTTTCTGCTTGCTTTTAAAGCATATTACTGTAACACTTCAAATTGTACTGTTATTGTTTCTACATGTTATCAATTATGGTTTTTAGTCCTAATGAAGACTTTTTAAAGCATTTACCATATACGTACTGAAAGAAAGAGACAAAGAGGCAGTTTGTCCTTTGGTTCATATGTACTGAAACCTTTAGGATCCAGTACTTTGATGAACGTGGTACATGGATTTCTGGTGCTTATTTAGTTGCTGTGACCATGATTTCTGTGAGGTCTGGGTTAAGAAACACCTGAAGAGGTTTTAAATAATTGCGGAAATTGCTAGCTTTTCATGTAGGCATGTAGTTCTTGTTAATAAAGCATGCCAATCAAAGGTGTAGCCAATCTCAAAATGTCTCTGGCACTGTCGGGTTAGGGGAGAAAGTAATTTCTATGGGAGTAAAGTAAATTCTGGAATAATTGGACAGGGTTTGCAGGCAGATTTTCACCAAGCAAAGACACATGAATTTATTTCTACTCCAAAGGTGTGGTGGTTGCTGCAAGAAGAAAAGAGCTTCCTGTTGTCCTTTCTTGCTGCACCCAGACTTACGACTTCTGAGGAGCCAGTAAATCCTGATATGGGAATTATGTGAATGATTTTACTAACTTGAACCATAAAGCTTTTCTGGGTTACTCCCCAGGGAAATTTATTTCCCTTTAGGTTAGCAATACCTCATAAACCTTCTAAGAATCTCAATGTGAGTCTCAAGGTGAATATAATAATGTTGTTTTGTTTTAGCTGAGGTTTATAAAGGCTCCTTATATATTAAGAAACTTCTGAATAAGTCTTCTTTGCTTTTATTTTATTTCTTTTACAAGACAGAGATTTCTTTGGATTAACATAATATCACAGTATTTTAGGCCGATTTTTTAATGGCTTTAGAATTATGTTATAGATTGCTTTTGATTAAAAGTATTTATTTGAAATAATGTAAAAAAAAAAGTGGCCCCATGATGTAACATGCATCGTCTTTTTGTTAAAGTTAACATAAGCTTCCTGGTTGCTTGTAAAATTTTCAAGTTTTTCACTGTGATAAAATGGACGTGGCACACCAAGATGCTTCTTAAACATTTTGTTCTTTTTACCTTATCTGTCTGAAGGTTGTATTATGATAAGGACAGGTTGGACCCATGTATCTTCCTTATTTTTACATTGTGTGCTAGACTTGAAATTTAAATATGGAAAAAAAAAATTAAAAACCTCCTATTTCCATATTTCTAACATGTTTATTCATGAAATTTCCTCTGCATTTGACTTTTTAAGCGGTTGAGAATGCAATTTCAATGACTAGTTTGGTCAATCAGGTACTTCTTATTCTTATACATAGTTCTATATTCTTATGATATAATGATAGAAAGAGGGGGATGTCTGAGTATGAGAAGGGTTATGTAAACACCTCAATAAAAATTGAAATTTTGTTGAAAAAAAAAGTAGGTGAAGATTCATATCAATAAGCTGCTTAAAAAGTCAGATCATATGTATAGTAATGTCTTGAAATATAGACAGGATTGTATTTTTGTATGAATGATGCAATACTCAAGATACTGAAGCATGAATGATATCAAAACTGTATGTACATATTTCAGTATTTGAAATTCAGGCAACTCAGCTAATTTTTAGAATGGGAAGTAGAAGGAGCACCATAACACTGCTGTTGGCTTTTATTTCAGAAAAATGTTGCTGGTCCTCTTTCCTTGAATTTCTGTAGTTATTCACAGCACTTTTTTTTTAATTCAAGAAGGAACAGGTTTTCATATTTCTGCCCAAGTCATGTACGTGATACAATATGTAATGTTACTGTGACAGTGTTCTAAATGATACACAGAATAATAGAAACATTTAGTCTGGAAAAAACCTCAGAATCATCAAATACAGCATTGCTACCTAAACCATAATGCTTCATAAATGCTACATGAACCAGTCAGATAGAAATGCAAAATATTATATTATGGATTCTATTATGAACAACGTTGTGCCAATTTATGGGGAAAAGTAGTTCTTTTTCCTTGAAAAGCATATATGCCTATCTCTAGGACTGATCATTAAAGAAATAAATGAAGATATTGTTGGCAGTAGAAATGTGTATCTGCAGGCTGACTCCTCACCAGCCCTCTTACAGAAATTGTATCAAGTAAATCTATTAGTTATCAAAATGTACATACAAATATGTATGTAATGTACGGTATTATCAGTACAAATTTGATATTTGTGTTCACTTCTTCATAGCTTGATAATATCCAACATGGGGATTGAAATAAAATACTGCTTACATTACACTACACATAAATAATGTAAATATTCTGTGTCAGTTATAAATAGTGTATTACCACAAATACCATGATACACACAAAAATCATCACAATTCTACCTCAGAATCTATACTTTATAACTTGCCATAAGCACTTGTAACTGAAAAAAATGTAACTTACGGAGGCAATGCCTGGAAACTCTGTAAGGAAAGTATGCTAGCAAAACTAATAACTGAAAATCATGAGCCTCTTCATGAGAATCTAGAAGAAAAAGAGTTAATCTAATCTACCTACATAATATCAGATAAAAAATTAGAATGGGATTTAGCCTAACTTTCAGAGGAAGTGAGGTGTATGGTGCTGTGTGCTAGCCTTGGATAAATAACTATAATGGTAGCCAGTTGAGGTTAAGAACTGGGAGACTGCTCCACATGGGATGTCCTTGTCCAGGCTCTCTGTTCTGATAATCTCCACGAGGCTGGAAGTGCATTATTTCTGTTTCACATCTGTAGCACTGACTCCCAATCATCACAGGCCCTTCTGTATAGGCTGCCTTGTGCAGGAAATACCTTTTGGCTTGCTTTTTTTGTGACTTACATCATCATCTGGGAAGATGGAGGGGGGAAAGAAGACATTTTGGGGCTACAGCGTGCAGGAACTTAACAGGTGTCTTTTTTTTTTTTTTCTATGGTAAAATATTTTCCAGTTGTATTCTCTTCTTCAGTCATAACAGCTATTGTGGCTGGTTTTATTTGGTGTCTCTTTGCACTTATTAATCATGTGATGTAAAACATGGATTTAAATGCAAGTTGAATGAGCTGCTCTCAAATTATTCTTTTGTGGGTCTTCTGCAACTGACCGGGTATATTTGCAGTTAAGGAACTAAGAAACAGTGGTTGGAAATGGATTTTAGCTCAATAATTTTACAGTTACTCCCAAAGTGTCAGCCCATATCCATGCACAATGGAGCTGCCTTATGTTATGTGCTTCTCACGACTCACTGCAGCTCAGTCTCTGCCAGGCTCCTCAGACTCCCCGTGACTGAGCACAGGTGTTCCTAATGAATCTGAAGGAGCTGGAGCACTGAATTCTCATCAGCCATCTCTGGTGAGAATTAATCATAACTCCTAATTTCATATTTTCAAAAAGCTTTGGGCTCTTTGTTTGTTTGTGCGAGTGCTGAAGTCACATGTGGGAGAGGATGAGATACTGCCTGGCAGCTGTAACAATGATGTATTTTTGATTTCATTAAGAATAGCAGGTAGTAGTCTGACAACGTTATCTAATTGCAGATATTTTATACATCGGTGTAAAACTACTTCTTAAAATAAATCCTAATATTTATTGCTGTATTTGAAATTATATTGGAAATTACTTTCTATCCTTAGAACTCCTAGTATTGTGATTTAGCAGTAGTAAGCCTTTAAATTATGGGTTTTTTTAATGTCTCTTCAAGGGTCTAACTCTTGGCTCGTACCAGAAACAAAAGGAGCAATTGTTCAAGGTGGATATGGCCATACCAGTGTCTATGATGAACTGACAAAATCTATTTATGTCCATGGTGGATACAAAGCATTGCCTGGCAATAAATATGGACTGGTGGATGACCTTTACAGATACGAAGTTAATACTCGGACATGGTAAGTTTGATTTATTATGTAGGAAACCAAGTTGTAAGTTCCTGAAGAAAACAGAAGTGTAGAGTAAGGTTCTAGCAAAGTCATGCAGGTACGTCTATATCCTTTGCACATTTCAGAACAACACATTCTCTGCAACAAAATGGAAGAATTGTGGTGAGGGACTAGACTTGAGTCAATGGATTAGTGGATCTATTCATTGAAAGGATGGCAGGGAGGAAGCTTTGTGCATGTGCTACAAATTAGGAAAAGGTTCTCCTTTCCAGTCACAAGCACTGTGCAGAAATAGCACATGTGAACTGTTTCCTCAAGTGTGACTATACTGCTGGTGTACATTACACTGGCTGTTACTTCAAGATGGAAAAAACCCTAAGAACTGTGGAAGATTATTTTTCACAAAACTATCAGAAATAAGAGAGAAGACCTCTGGTATCATGTAGGAATCCTTAGTTATGACTGCTCTTGGTGTTTTTATTTCTATCAGTTTCTTGTTCCTCAAGTTTATTGTATTTTACGAAGGCTACTTGTATGTTATGTACAGAAAGTGACCTTGAATATTTTTTACTACTTAGAGATGATTTGAGATCAAGAACTATTTCTTTGAACATTTTATTCCTGTGATTTAATATTTGTTTAGAGCTCTAATGGCTTCACTTTGAGCACCCAAAACTTGCTCTCAGATGTTGGAAACACGGGTTTCATCTCACTGAGGTTCTTAATACCATTAACTCATGGCATTTGAAAATATTAATACAAGAATTTTTTTTCTTTTAATGTATTTATAAGTTCCTGCAATTTTAATGCTTTCTTATTCTATTTTTGGAACAAAGTGATATTTTTTCCTTTGATGGTCTGTTTGACAATAAAATAATAATAATAATTGCTGTAAAATTTTTATGCATTATTCATATAAAAACTAATAAAGAATTGACTCTATACTAATGTATAAGCATTCTCTGCAGCTTGTAGAGGGCTCAGGTTTGTTTTGTGAGATTTACACTGGGAGTGGATTTTACTATGGCACTGAAAATGGGCTCAGAGGATGGAGTAATGACTTGTAGAAATAAAATCTGAATCTTTGTTTACTGTATTTGTGACACCTTATGATTAGCATTCAAAGCACTTGGTGAGGTGAGAGGCTGAATGTGGCACTGGACAGGTGTGGTATGAGGAAGAGTTGGAATTTTGATGGCTCTCTCATGCCCATTTGCTGGTCCTCACTGTTTGTCTCTGGCACTCATTCCATTTCTGTGGCTGATCTGGCAGAGGCTCATAGGCTTCAGTTATTTGAGGTATACAAATCTGATTACCTGTTCAACTCAGTTCCACATAGGTTTTAATTTCTTAATATCAATTAAACAAACTTTATGTTTCTTGGAGTGTGAGAGGGCAATATTTTAATTCCTAGTGTGAACTGTATTCCTAATACACAATGTGATATTACAGTGCTGGCAATACCTGCATTGCTTTGCATTACTGCCGTGTGCTGCAGCTGGGGCACAACGTGGGGCTGGGCTTGGATAATGGCCTGAGGCAGTGGCAGCACCTGCTGGCTTCTGGGTGTTTCTGCTGCCATTCCAGAGTGGTACTGCTGCCTGCAGCATTTAGCACTGCCAGTTAACAAGGAGTAATGTTTGCAGATACACGAATATGTGCATAAATAATGGATTCAGGCGAAACCTGCTGAGACTCTCACAGAATTTGCATGGGGTTGATATGTGCTGGAGAGTTCTCTAGATTGCCCTCATTAGTGATGCTAATGAATAGTGAAAATCATGGCCAAATTAACAAACTTCCAGTTCTGCTGAATCTTGAGGAAAAGTTGCTGTTACTGGGAGGGATGAAACTCAGCAAACAATATGCAAAAATTACAGGAAAAAAATCCCCACACTATGGTAGGGACCAGGAGTGGGGCAACGCAGTTGGGTCACAAGTAGAAAAGTGAACAGCCCAAAAAAGAAACCTGTGGAGATTTTTTTTAATATCCGCTATGTAGAGGAGAATCCTTAGTTATCCCCAGAACAGTGTATGTCTCTTCAGGCCTTTAGTGATCAACACAACTATTTGTAGACAGCTGCGAGGCAGATCATCAAGGCAGAGCCTAGTGTATAGCAATTAGTGTAAATTAGGCAATAGGGGCTGTAGAAAACTGGAGAAGCAAAAGACAGAAAGGTCTCTGTAGTCCAAATGGACAAACATAACATGTTCTTAGGATATTATCATTCTTTCAAGTCATAGCAGCAGAATTCCTCCACTGCCAGTTGAAAACAACTTAAAAATAATGTCTTGTTCTACTTCCATGTAATTCTGATTTTCTGTGTTGCTAACTGATGAGTTGAACCCAAATACCACATTTATCTGGGGGGTACCATAAGTATCCTGTATCAAGCCAATTTGTGGTTAGAAAAACACACTTATGTGGTGCTCTGTTTTCAAAGTATGTTAATCAGAAATACACAAGAGAAAAGCAAGTCACTTAATAGGAAAGAAAAAAAAAGGGGTCAAAAGCAGAACCACGTGCATGGGTATGTAAGTGGATTGAAGGAATTGTCACATTTTTAAGCAATAAAAAAGCTCATTTATTTTCATTTAGTCTTTGATATTTCTTTTGATGTTACTTTCCAGGGCTGGGGGGAATTTGTTTCAGTAATAATATGAGAATTCAGGTGTGATGCTTTCCTTTCAACTTGTTTAAACATGCAATCTTTTATCACTTAAAATATTTCAAGTTTGTTCATTATGTTATTATGTAAGAAAAATGAGATATACTTTAAACCTTTTCCCTCAAACATGACGATGATGTAAAAATACTGAACTAATATGAGATTGGTTCAAGAGAGACAGTATTATTCAATCATAAGGAAAGATTGTTGAGTCAGTTTCTTACAGGAAACGAATGACTAACAGTTTAATTGTAGATTTGAGCAGTGTGTAGTAACATAAATGAAAATGAGAGTCTAAGCTTGTAAACTTAGATTACTGAAACAATGAAAGGTTATTAGGAGAATGTAAAAGGTATTTTGTACTGGTGATCTAATCAGCTCTTCACAAACATGTCTACAGCTGGTCTGCTTAACTAATTCATCTGGCAAAACCACAGATGGTTACTCTCTTCCTTGGTAAGATTTATTTGCTGGGATTGAATCAAGTTTGTATTCTGTTCTTTCTACTGGCCCCACATCTGCCCCTTTCAGACCGTGGCATTGATAGCTCTTGGCTACTGTTGGGGCTGTGCCATTGCTCTGGCACAAAGCAGACCACACACGCAGAGGCTGAACTGAATAAAGACAGAGATCAAAGCCCCAGTTGCCTGGACAGTTGTGTTTTTAGCACTGAAGTTTGCAGTGTTTGTTTACCAGTCTGAATAAGTTTATGAAGCAGTGCAAATGTTTAAAATGTACCTAGAATGCCTTCTACCGTTTGTTTTTGGGGCTGAGTGTTCAATTAATTAGGAAAAAAAATTATTTTCATTGTGCAATTTTAAGGATGGTGTAAAGATTACTGTAGCCTGCTAAGGAATTTTTATTGCATTTCTTGAGGAAAAAACTAACATTACTAAGGATATATAAGAATAGGAATTAATGGTATGAATGAGTTTTCATTCAATTTTGAGTAAAATTTACTATATCAGTAATAATTTTGAAGAATGCAAACATGTTAAAACTAATTTCAGCTATATTATTTGGCAAACTGTTTTATTTTAACTAAAAGTGTGATATTTTAAACAAATATGTATTTTTTTGTACCATGAGAAAAAAATCTGATTAAATGGCATTGTATTTACTGAGCTATAGTTTACTATTTTTCTTGCTTTCTGTTGCTTTCAGGTACAAATTTTCTTGATGCCCATATCCAGTTTCTCATGTGTTACTGTGTATTTGTTCTTATGTTTTGTAGGACTATTTTGAAAGAGAGTGGCTTTGCAAGATACCTTCATTCAGCTGTCTTAATCAATGGAGCTATGCTCATTTTTGGTGGAAACACTCATAATGATACTTCCCTGAGCAACGGTGCAAAGTGTTTTTCTGCTGACTTTCTTTCATATGATATAGGTATGTATTGTACTATTGTTTTTTTTTTTTTTTTTTCATTTTGGTTTTAAATACCACAATTTTGCTTTCTCAAGTCCAGCTACCATGTTTCTTTATAGTTTTGATCCCAAACACCTTCTAGTTCTTTATAAATTTTACAGATTTTTGTTCCATTTTGTCTAAAGATTTTAGTTTGTGGGGCAAGGCATAGCAGCATCCATGGATCTCGAGGCCCTGGATATTTTTGTTGCCAAAATACTACTATTTTTGTAGTATTTTGGAAATACACTTCTAAGAAGACAAACTGAAAAAATCCTCTACATGGCAAGTGGTATTAGGGCTGAGTGAAGCATGAGGAGCCTTTAGGAGATGATAAAAGGATGTGGTATATATAATTGTACAAGAGTGTGGCTGAGAGCAAAAAAGATTGTTGTTTGTAAACATATGATAAGAATGCAGTTGGAAGGAAAACTGTGTGATAAGACAAGACTAGGGGGGTGTCAGCTTTCATTCTGGTGAGTGGTTCCAACCCTTTGAGCTGTGCACTTATGGAAAAGCCTCCCTATAGGATTGTGGAGGCTATAAATAGAAGAGAATTTAATGAATCCATAATCTTTTTCCTATCTTGTGCCACTGCTGTTCTTACCATAAATAGTTTTTCCCTTCCCTGATGTTCATGTCCATATTTTATGCATAGGCTTTAAATATAAACATATAATTTGTATTTGGACTTTAAATATAATCATACAGCACACATTGGGGCCAAAAAGCACAGTCTCTTGTCCTGGGAGCCAAAAAAAGGGAAATATGTCAGAGCAGCCTGGGAAATGAACTCATGCATGCTCCTGGTGAGAATAGCCTGTGGATATTGCCTGGATCTACTTTTGGCAAGCATTTATCAGCTGCCTACAGTGGTAGATGAAGCTGAGACATGATCCTTCTTTCAGGACTAGTTAATGGTTTTTATGGCATTCACTGTAGATATCAATGCAATGTCTTTGCTTTAATACAAAAATAATGACTAATTTCAGTACATGGAATATATATGGGTTATTTCCTGCTAGTTTTAATGGGTGTGCAAATAATACCTTAGCTGAAAATAAAATAAATAAAACAGCTGGGTTTTTTTTACTGTAACCCTCTATTGCATATTCCATAACTTCTTATAGGCATCTGATGGTGTAAGCTATTGATTTTGTTTTCACTTCAGTTTACATGTGGATTTAATTTTTAATGAAACAAGGCTCCTTTCTCATTTTGGAGCATAGTGTTATTTATTGGTCTACATTTATTTGTAAATGTGCACTTACAGATCAATAGTGTGAGTCATATCTGAATTAATGTAACTTTCTGACTTTCACACATTGATAGTTTTTTATCATCTTTCATGAAAATGCTTTATAGTATTTTTTTCTTAAGTAGAACAATATTGTGGTTTGGCTAGTTGGTTATATTTAATTAGGTATTTGTATTCTCTTGCAAGTCACATTCTCCATGTATTATGAAGCTGATGAAGTACAAAAGAAGTGGATGTAGTAATCACTGTTTGGATGTAGTAATTAATCTGAAAAATGGACTATGTGAAGATTGATTTGATTCAGACTTACTCTTCTGTAATATTAATTTTACCAACTTAGAAACAAATCTCACAGCACACATTTGATAAAGACATATTTTTTCAGAAAACTTGAAATATTTTGTGAAGAATTAAATAATTATGCAATAGGTATATTTCAGAATCTTATTTACTTTGTATCATGAGTTTTTGAACAATGCTTGGAAGAAAAAAATATACGATGCTATCAGCATCACATTTCCTAGATACCTTGCAAGTGATGGAGTGTTAGCTTTGTCTTGTAAAAAATGGGTGCTGTCTGGAAACCAGCTGAACCCTGGAGATAGAGCCTATGCTATTTATGTTCAAGTTGGGCTACAGAGTACTTTTGATTATCTCTCTTATTATATGTGACATAGTCCTCTGGATAGATTGCTTTGGCTTTTTATTACCCATGAAAACTGTGCTTTTCATATTAATGTGGAATAACTGTTTGTGTGGCTTCATCTCAGCCAAGCTCAGCCTTCTGAAAGGTTGGTAATCCACACTCCTCCTCTAGTCCAGGCACAGAGAGAAATATCTCCAGAGAGTAATTCGTTTTACCAAGCTTAGGACAGAGTTACCTTTTCCTCCTCTGCTTTTCTGAGTCAGTCATTGCTCTCTAAGTTCTGAGCTTAGTCTGTAACAAGTTTTAGACATTTAAATGTGTCGTGAGTCAAGAGCTCAGTTCAGTAATTTGGAATACTTACTGTGTATTTGTTAAAGGTGAAGACACAGAGATGGGAAGACGTAATAAAAACTGCTATGGTGCCATAATTTTAATAGTTTAATGTTGCTTGATGTATTCACTTATATAGCAGTAAATACACAATGAGAAGACTGCTGCATTAAGAAAAAGAGCAGTAGAAATCTGGTCTTGGTATACTTCTGTTCTGCTTTGATTTTTTTTACCACCAGGTTGCTCCTGGGTTGCTCTGGAAGCCCCTTAAATATCCACAGAGGGTCATTCTTGTAGAGGTCAGGTATTTTCCAACTGTGCTGTTATTGCTTCATTAATCTGAAAGAGAAAGCTTGGCAGTGGGGACAATCTTGAATGCTGGGGTTGACCTGCAGTTTTCTGAATGATGTTGTTTATGGCTTTCTTTACAAGCTTAAAACTTACATTTCTGTTCCAATCACATCTTATAAAACTAATTTAGATTATATTTTATGAGTATTCACATGCAAAATTTGCAGCTAAAAATAGATTATTGGACATACATAATGAGAGTTTAAAACAGAGTCTAACTACTGATACAAGTATTAAAATACAATTAAATAAAAGCTCTTTTTAAAGACTAAGGATATTAATTTTAGTTTCTCACCAAAATGGTGCAGTTAGTAAATATACCTCTGCATGCCTAAGTTCCTTAAGTTTGAGTTTATGAAGTATTCAGTCTCAGTCCTTTTGTTCCAAATCTGACAGTTGCTAAGGTGTCTGGGTACCCTTGATATGTACAGAGAATTATGGTCAGGGAATCTCTAGAAAACCAAAACCTGAAATCCTGGGAACATGGCAATTGTTTCTGTCCTTTCTCTTAGTGGTAGTTGGAGTTCTGCATTGTTTGGATCTGTGGGAGAAGTGCAAGAACCCATATGTTTACACTAATAATATACTCCATAATATTTCTTTGTTACTATCTGGATTTCACTTTATTATTATGGATTAAATAGTATGCAAATTCAATTGCTTATGAAAGACAATATTGCATGTGAAGTATTAAGTTTCTTCTAGAGTATTCAAACAAAGCTTAGAAACATTCTCCTATTTTGAAAAAAAATTCGAAATTATTTCATGAGATTGACTTTAGTTCCACTTGTAATCAAACATATTGCTTGTATTTTGTAATAAAAATGAATTGTTTATTCATAAATTGTTTGTTTGTAAAGTAAATTGTTTCACCTCTAGTCTTTGCCATTAACAAAATGAAGTAGTTTAGATATCTATTGGGTTTTTTTCCCAATGTGAACACATGTATTTTTGCAGTTCTCCCTGTTTCTGGAGTTACAAATGGATATCAGTGTGCCATCACAAAGAAAATGTAAATCAGTGCCTGTGAAAGATTAAGTTTTATGTGTTCCTAAACACTTAAGTTATAAACGCAGTTTTGGTGCAGTCTGTAAGAGCAATTACCTCCATATTGCTGTGCTATTGGAAGAGCAAAGCCATAATAATATAATGCACTAATTGCTCCCTTTAATAGCAAAGAGTGAGGCTGTTGATTTCTTTTTACTGCTTGGGGAGTCACTGTTATGTGTGTAGACTCTGTTGTAGATGTTAGTTCTAGAGTTTAAATTCGATTCATGCTGTTTTGAACATACTTGCTATTGTGTTTTCCTGAGAGTAAGGAGATTTTTATTATCTGATTAAAGAAAAATATTTATGAAGTGTGGAAAGACTCAGAAAATAAGTTTTGTGCTAGTGCATAACTTTCACAATGTTTTAGCTATTTATGTTCAGTGTTTAGTCGTCCAGAGTCATAAATGAGAACCAGACAAAGGTATAATGGTGTCCATATGTTGTGAACCAGCATTACTACTTTTACAAAAGAAAAATGAACTTAGTAATTGTTAGAAATATGTAAAGAGAAAGTAGAAGCATAAGCTGGCATTGGATTCTGTGTAGCACATAAAGCTGAACTGCATTGTTGCAGAGTGTGATGGAGCAGAATAAATACACTGGCATTTCAAACCTATTTAAATAGTTTGAAATTTAGAAATGGTTTGATGAATGTAAGCATAAAGAAGTGGTTTCATATACCTTCTCTTAAAGCAGCGCTCCGAATGCAGTAAGAGGTTGTCACTAAATCAGTCTTCCAGTGCCAAAATAAAAATGTGATCCTGGAGGTGAAGTATGGAACATTGGTTGCCCCTTTTTCAAAGACTGTCCTAGCAACTTTTGCTTCCTATTTTTAACAATACTATTTTTTTCTATTTTTTCCCTCTGTTCAGTCACATTTTGGTAAGCCTAATTAGTTAAATTTTTGCAATCAAATTCTATCTTCAAATATTTTACTGATACTACAAGGTTGATTAGAAATTATTTGGTTGTTTTCTGGTTTTTGTTTTGTTGTTTTTTTTTTTTTTTTTTTTTTTTTTTTTTTTTTTTTTTTTTTTTTTTTTAAATAAAATCATACTGGGAAACTTTCTAGTAGTGTATGAATATTGTTGCAGCATTGACAACTTTCCTGTGAAATATCCAGGTCATCCTTTCTGATATCAGTAATGCAGTGTTGCCAGTAGGTTGTAGATGAGATGTGCTGAAGCCTGACCTGTTGGAGTGAGGGCTCTGGAGAGCAATACCCTGTGCAAAGTTCAAGTGGGGATTTTCTCTGCTGGATTGCTTCAAATCCAGTGCATTTCTGTGGTGTTTCATCACAGAAAGGTGTGTGACTGGCCATTCACTGTCAGAGCCACTTCTGTATCATCTGGTAAGCATTCAGTCTACACCAGGGAGGAGGATGAAGCTTATTATTTTAATGTTATAATGCGGTAGAGCTTATTCTTAAAGCAGAAGCCTTCGTAATAGAAAGGAAAAAACCCTTTATTTCTTCTTGTACTTTTCAGTGGCTAAAAATTCTGCTAATAAGTTTGGAATGAATAGTACTGTTTCTTTATCTGCTTAGTAAGTGGTGCAGAGTGTGCTTCCATGTGCTATACCTGGTTGCAGATATAACAGATGCAACTATCTTCCACTTTCTATCAGTAAAATGCCTTGAGGGCATAGCATTTTATGGAGGAAAAGATTTTATTCTTTGCTGCACAGTTTACCATCATTATTAGACTTAGCTCATACAACACACAGAATGCTGTAATATTGATAAATCATGTTGTAAATCATATTATATTTGCCATTTGTCGCTTTTTTCTTGGAATGGTACAGTGAAGTCTGGAAATTTGAGTGCTTGGAGTTGTTCAAAAGGAGTTTGAAGATGATGGGCAGGGATGAATTCTATTTGATTCTTTACTGAAAAACACCAGGAATCAGTTGGCTAGCTAACTGTATTTTGTGTTAATCAACTATACAGAGAAACTTGCATCAGGAATTGAAAGCTGAGCGAAAGTATTTTTTTGCATAGTGCTCTGTTTAGTGTTCAGTAGTCATTGAGAAGTCTAGGAGGAGATAAGAGGGGAGGCTATTTGTAATAAGCTTCCCTCCCTCTTTTTTTTCTTGTACTCTATTGAAAAGACCTGCCAGTTTGAAAAATACCATCAGTAAGAAAGGAATTATTATATCTCCAGCCCTCAGGGGTTCCTTTTCTGAAAATCAGCCTTTAATATGGTTTTATGGTCTTCCCTTGATGTTAAATCCCACTTCTTCTAAAATAAATTTCTAGGTACAGCAAAGACTATATATTTATGTTCATAATATATATGTTTGTAAAAATACAAAATTAATGTCAACACTTCCCTAAATTGTTTCCTTTACCATCACAGGAACACAAGCTCATGAGTGCTGTGTCTGTTAATGTGCAGTGACTTAAGACCAGCAAGAACTTGATTTTAAAGTGTAACAGTAAGATTTTGCCGGTCAATTGTTAAAATGCTTGTCTTTTGCTTGAAACTGTTTCAGAAATATCTCTCTGGCATTGTGCATATTTTCACCACTGTTTAAATAGAGAAAATAAAAAAGAACAACTGTGAAAGATGAAGTGTATTAGTAATTCCATAGTGTTATGATAATATAATGTTAACAATGGTAGTGATAGAAGGTAGGAGTTGAGAAAGAAGTAAGAATTTTGGGACGTATTGCTCCCATAAGACTGCATGAAACTTCCTATAATTCCTTCACATTGCTAATTCCATGGAGTCCACCACCTGATGTCAAAATTATTGCTGTTTGAGCCATCTGCATTACTCCGGTAATAATATGCTTTGAGTTTCAGTTTCCAGTCTATAAAGAGGTGCAATAATTTATTTATCACAGCCATGATCTCACATTGCCTCTCTTTATGGGCTCAGGCTGTGGTTGGTAGAAGCCCGAGCTGACTTAGGGGTGTTGCTGCCATAGCTGTGCCATGCCATCCCCTCCTGGGTGCCGAGTCCATCCTCATGTGACCTTGCACCAGGGTGTTCCAGCGGGCTTTGCTAACAGGATGCTGACTGCACAAGGTGCTGCTGTCAATAATTTTCTGCTGTGAATAATTTTCTGCATTAGAAGTGCCAGAATAGCAGCCCTGGTGGAGTTGAGCTGTTCTGACAATGGGAATGAGACCAGCTTGAATTCCTCCTGGTTTTATCCATTTCTGTTTTTTCATGCTGGGGAGTGAGATGTTATGATCTGACTACTGAGAGTTGCCTCTACCCAAATTAAGGTGCTAAAACCCTGTACTTTCCTTGAAGTTTCAATCTGTAGGTGCTCCCTATTTCTATTACTGTGGGATTTTAATGTATGAAGTCAGTAAAGTTTAAATAGGAAATAATGAAGAAAGGAGTAATTGTTCTAAAGAACTAAAACTCTCGTCAGGAAAGAAAAATTAAACCACACTGAAACCACATTTGTGTACAGCAGTTCCAAAAGAAATGTGCTTGGATAATTAATTTGACATCGAGATCCTGATTCAGCATTCCTCTCAAGTATGTGGAAAGTAATTAGTAGCATACTTAAATCAAGATACCAAAAGTAAAACAGTAATGAGATGGGTTGCACATCTGGAAGAGTGATAGTTTATCTTTAAACACTTAAGAAAAGAGCTAAGTTCACTGCGGTAGAAATTCCATGAAATACTTATAAATTGAAACCCTTTAGCTAATTTGAAAGAGTGTAAACATGAGAGCAATATTACTGATCCCTTGATAACAACAATGGCCAGGGCTTGTTCCTGTGGGTGTTGAAACTGGCTGTGAAGGCAGACAACTATATGTGACTCTTCGGTGAATGTCCTGTAGTCTTGATAAATGTTAGGATAGATTAGTGTTGCTGACAGGTCCTTGAAGCATCTACTCACAAATGCATTTTAAAGGAGTTGAGTTGATTTATCCTTGAGTGGTTAAAATATACTTCACGTGTATTTTGCTGAAAACTTTTCAAATTATTTGATATATGCTTGGTGTTTTATGTTTCAGCTTGTGATGAATGGAAGATTTTACCAAAACCTAATCTGCATCGAGATGTCAACAGATTTGGTCACACTGCTGTTGTCAGTAATGGGTAAATGAAATGTCTCTTAAATTTTCCTTGCCATTTTTCTGAAGGAAAAGACTGTAGCAGAAATCACACTTAAGTATGGTTCAATAACAGAACTGATGTAACCTATTAAAAAGGAAAGTAGTGCTCATCAGGTAGTCAGTACAGCTAATCCTCAGTCTGCTGGGGATCTGTTCAGTGACTTTTTAGGTGAACATTCCAGGGTACCGAGGTGTTTTCTCAGCATTGAGGGCTACACTGAATTTCATATTTGGTACCAACAATAACCCTCACTTAAGTGTGATGGGAGAAATCTTTTTCTCTTTGCAGTATACTATAATTCTTCATTCCTCTACAGTTATCAAATAACCATGTAACTAAAATTTGCTGGGAAAAAGGGAAGATTTTGATGATACTGATACAGTTATCATTCCTCCTGAAGGAGGAAAAGCCTGCCAGCAGCTAGATTATATTAAGTTGGAAAAGTTGTAGAAAACAATAGTCAGGTTTAAAGAAATGTGTATTGTTATCTTGTCTCAGCTTTTGTTTTGATGGTTGCCAGCTGGCCTAGTATCTGAAGTTGCAGTACTACAGATCATTGTACCTCTTCTACATTATTCATCACACTAATAAAGTCAGTACTGAAGTATTTGTGGGCAACTTATGGATCCTCTATATAAGGATCCTGTATAGGTCAGAAATGAGGTAATGAGTAATGCTACAAATAGGAGTGTGACTGCTTTTAACAAAAATAGCACTAAATTGTAAGTATGTACACAGAGCACTTGACATTAATCAATGAACAGATTTATTTATTAAGACAAAATTACTTGGAATTGGAATTAATGAATTCAGCAACTGATAGTTTTTCATTATGATTTGTGTGTTTTATGCCATCTAAGCCATGCCTTATACTTTGAGAACTGTCACTTTCTAGTAATTACATTAAAAATCCTTTTTTTTTTTTTTTTTTTTTTTTTTTAAGAACTAGTGGTATTTTTGGTAGGGTTTTTGGTACCAAAACAGTGCAACAAGACACTCGCCAGAATTCTGCTACTGGTAACTCTTGTGATTAATTCTGTTTTAGGAGTATATCATACAACAGATACAGAGGTTTTCTATGATTGTCTTTTACCTGAGACAGTTGGTTTTAATGAGAACGGTGAGGACTCAGGTTTAGTCTTTTGGTTCCTGTTTCAGCATGTACTACACCAGAAATGTTACCAAAAAGAAATACCCATCTTGCCAATTGCTGCTGCCTGTCTTGCAAAGAATATTCTTGTTTTCAGCAGACCAGCATTTCATGTTCTGTTCTCAATATCTAACTGCAAATATGAGTGCATCCTTCCAAAGCTTTTAATTCTTTTTTTCAGATATTTGGATATGCCACTCCATAATACATACAACAGAGGGAGCTTTCAGCAATTGTTATTTGTTACTCTCAACTTCCATGGAGAAATAAATTGAAAAAGTAATCAGTAGCGGAACCACTGATAGATTCTTTATTAGAGAAAGAACAAGATTTTTTAAAAATGATAATATGTGGGTTTTTAATGGTACATCAAGAGAGATAAGAAATGACGAAAAAGTGTCTACAGTAACAGTTAAATTTCCTTGCTTTTTCCCAATAGGTCCATGTATATATTTGGGGGTTTTTCAAGTGTTCTGTTGAATGACATCCTCGTGTACAAGCCTCCCAACTGTGAAGCATTCAGGGATGAAGAGTTGTGCAAAAATGCTCGTCCAGGAATAAGGTGTCTGTGGAACAAGAAACATTGTGAATCTTGGGAATCTGGACATGCTAATAATATCCTTAGAGCAAAATGTCCCAAGAAGACAGGTAAGTGAATTCTAGTCAGGTTTGTAATGCAATGTAGGAGATGGGGATGGGCAACCATCAAAGAAGTAACCACATGAAAGTGGTGACTGGAATGTTAAGACTGTTCCCCTGTGAGAATACCCAGTGCAAGAGATACAGAGACTATTTTTAAAAAAAAAATAATTCAGTTGTGGAATCCTTTTGTATTTTACATGCAGAGAAGTAGATTCAAAAGAGCATAAGTTTAAGGTGCTAAGGCAGAGCAGAACAGTGAGACCACAAATGGGCAATGCAAGTGATACCTGGTGTTATGGACATATGGCACTCCCATACCTGTGTGTGCCAGTAAGAGAGGAAAGAATCACTGCTTCAAGCAGATTATCTATGAAACAGAAGCATTTGTACAGAAGAAAATAGTGCAGGGACAGCTGGGAAAAAACCTGATGCAAACAAGCCCTTTGCAGTGTGTCAGATGAGTTCAAGTTGTCATATGAATTTCTCTGTGGCATTGTGATGGCTGTATTGTTTGAAACAGCAATTTACTGTTATGAATAACTGTTCCAACCTATTCCTAAGCATTTTGGCTTGTCACAAATAAATTGCTTGTGAAAGTGTTGTTCTTATATGTCACATGAACAGAATATTTATCCCTATGACACGCACCTACTATTTTTTCTGTGCATCGTTCCTTTCAGCACAGTGTAAAATTGCTTCCCAGACTTTGGCTGTGTGCTGTGTGTACAAACTGCTATACAATTAAACTGCCAGTCTGTGTTTAATGTTTGTTGAAAAGTTACTAGTACTGCTATTAATCAACACTTCAAGACATTTTATTTTTCTGATAGCTTTTACTTGTTTCTAGACTGGCTATAACATCTCAAACTCAGGAAAAAAAAAAAGGTATGTGATATAACATAAACATTATCCAGGTACAGTTTTCTGGAAAATGGCTTTTGTACAGTTTCAGAACTTTTAGAGGTCTACAGAACAGAAAGTTTCATCTATATAGAAAAAGAACCCTTGTGGCATTAAATTCAAAAGTAATACAGATAAAAAAGGATTTCATAAAAAGTTGATCATAGCAACAGGTGTTTATAAAAACCAAACAAAACAAAGCACAGATGGGCTGAAGGAAAATAAAAAAGTTAGAGCAGTTTCTCAAGTACAGGTGCTGCAGTGGAAATAAAGTACAACTCAACTTGGAAGAGATGAGGTCTGTATAATTCCAGTTCTGAACTTGTGCGAGCAGCACTGTTTCACTGCTGTCAAATTCTTCCAGTTTCAGGTGGTAATTTTTTGCCAAAAGCCAATTTTTCATATATTCTTTTACATTACTTGGCTCAGTTGTTACCTGGTTGAGAGTATCATCTGAGAAACTGCTGATGGTCAATATTAAAGGATAAGCAGAAATTTTAGTGGTTTTCAAAAGATCGATTCTTGGATGACAAGACTTCCCTGGCAAGAGAATCTTTTAAGCTTGCATGAACTTGAAAGTAAAGGAGCTAAACCAAACAGGAATTAAGGAATTAAAAACAGTAATCAGCATAGGAGATGATACAAAGTCTTCTATTTTGCATCATGGTGATTTTTAAAACCAACTATTTTTAAATAGAAGTAATATTTTGTGTCCTAAATAATTTTACATAACCTAAATTTTAGTCCAAGTCCCATTATTAAGAATATAACATTAAGTCTTTTTCAAATACTTTTTGTAGCTAAAGGACAGAACTTTAACTTACCAGTCATTATTAGGTTTATAAATTAATTGGCAAAGATTTAAAATGTCCATGTGGTGCTCATATCTGTGTTAGTTTGTTTTATTTACTACTTTGATCTCATCTTCTTGCATAGCCATCTAATATTTTTATAGAATCCTACATTTGAAGAAAATTTTTCTTCCATGTTAAATGAGTGAAGGAAAAATACTTGAAAGAAGTTTTTCATACTCTTAATTTTTGCATTGTGCTGAGAGCTTTCATGCTGTAAATCAGTGAATATTCCATTAGTTGATATAAGACTTACAAACCTTCAAATAAAGTAGTTACTGAAGGAATTTTTAAAGGAGTAAATCCTATTAACTGAATAGAATGAATTTCCTACAGTAACTTAAGCCCTTATGAATGGCTAGAGTTCAAATGAAGGCTGTAACAGAAAAAGCTCCGAGGAAGTGTCAGGAACGTGGCGTTATTCTGCTTCTGTGGGACGTTTGTGTTTGGTTTGTGTGGCAGCTGCTGCAGACGACAGATGTTACCGGTACGCGGATTGCGCCAGCTGCACCGCCAACACCAACGGCTGCCAGTGGTGCGACGACAAGAAGTGCATTTCAGCAAACAGCAACTGCAGCATGGTGAGTCCTCGCAAATCTGAGCATGCTAGCAGTGCTTCTCCTTTCCTAGCTCTAGTAGACTAGTAGTTGCTTGTTTTCAGCACAAACAATCTTGTTTTCCTGGCTTTTGAGCTAAAAATGTTGCAGAAGACACAGATGGACTGCAGCAAAAAAAATCTATTTCAGGGTCAAACAAGTATTCTTCAGGGTTGTGTTGCCTACTATATATTTCTTAAGACAAATACTTTTATTCCCTAATTAATGACATTCAAAAAGTCAGAGTCATTATTAACTTGCATTTTGTGCATATGTGATGTACAGTAGACAGGCAGAAACCATGGAATCCTATCAAGGGTGCTGTTTGGTTTTTTCCCTTCAAACAGGACCACGCTTGTCTCATTAGTCATGGTCTTCTGATCATTGATCATCATAGAAATGGTTTTCTTTGTCATGGAGTCACTTGTCATCTCATTAAAGGAATATGAGCTTCTGTAACCATGAGGTCCACTGGCTTGTGATAATTTAGTTCTGATATTTTAAATACAAGCCATCAGATCACATAGATTCATGCAAGTTTATAGCTTTCTCTTTTTAATATTGCCTAGTGCCAGGTTGTTGTTAACCAGCTGCTGCATCTCTTGCTTGTTCATTTGAATTTTGTCAAGCTTATAATAGTATTTTAGCATTATAAATTTTGCCTCCTTACACTTTTCAGCTATCCATAGACACCTGGCTGTACTTGAGTTCAAAATCCTTTCTTGACACACTTTCATTAGTAAAAGTATCTTGCTCTCTGGCTTGAACTTGATGCAAATCAATCTTGTTCTCCAGACAAATTAAGGTGTGAGTTGGATTGATTGTGACTCACATCTTTCCTGTTCAGAGTGAGCACAGCCAGCACTAATCACTGGCATTTGTAGGTAGTCACTACTAATAAAAGCAATGCAGACACAAATTCATCAGTAGTCAGGTTATAAGTCTGTCAGAGGGATTTCACATTCCAGGCACTAATGGTTAGTTTCCTTTGTGATCTTCAAGGGTCCTTCTTTTCCTGACACATTGTTCTCCATTAGGTGCTAATTTTCTAACCGTGGTTTTCAGCTCTTGAGCAAGGAATAGTTGCTAAGGAGCTGACCATCTTCATTCCTAATAAATGATCTCTAATAAATGTGGAGCACTAAGTGTTTTAGCACAAACTTCTTGGTTCAGTGTCCTTCTTTGACAACCTTTCATGAGTAAGATTGTCATCTTAATTAGCAAATGAGCACCAGTCTGCTCTGTATCATTTCCTGTCTTTTATTGAGGATTTGAAGTGAATAGCAAAGGCTGTTAGTGTAGTTACTGAGGAATGGGGTAGCAAAAATTCATCAAAATGATTTCTGGGAAGAGGTGCTGTCATAAATGGGAGGTGGCTGTTGTAAAATTAGTCTATTGGCCGTGAGATGATGGAGGCAGAATTTTGCAGCTTCGATAAAACCCACCAAAATAGCATCAACAGAATGGCACCATGTGGAAAACCAGAATGTATCAGGTTGATTATCCATTTTCATAGACTGCTACTTCTGGACAAGGCCCACAAATGTTGTGACAGAACTGTGACGGTAATATGGGATAACAAGCTTTAGGCTTAGGAACATCACAAGGAGCCTTTGCAGCTGTACAAAGGCCTTGATTTATGACTTAGATCATAGAGCTCTAGATGAGAATGACAATAATGTTTTATAATCTGCTGCTGTTGCCTCATGGAGACTGGCCAGTTTACTAAAGATGTGCTGTCAGCCAGTTTGGCATTGGCCTCATGGTCACAGATATCTGCAAAGCAGATACTGCAAAGTGTGGCTGCTCTGCTGATTGGAAGGCCTGTAAAATATGGGCATTTCCCTGGAATAACTCTAGCTGGACAGATGGACTTCATGAGTAGTGCTAATGCATTGATGCACTTTCACCTGCCTGTGCTCACCCTCTGATGTAAGGCAGCACATTAGCAGGACACTGTATTCCCCTGCTGTGCAGATTCATGCATCATCAAGGTATAGATCATACAGATCATGTGTATCACACTCATAGCTGATGTCATTGCAAGCAGAGGCTTGCAATGCCTAGTTGATCTGGATCTGCTTAATATGTTTATGAAACTGTATTCACCCTCTATGTCTGCACATAAAATGCTTTATCTTGCATCCTATGAAAATGATACTCCCTTGCTGCTGACCACGTTGTACAGAAAATCGACTGTGTTTTATAAAGGAAGCAAGTTTTTACCAAAAAAAAAAAAAAGATAAAAAAAGAAAAGGCTTTGTGGGAGAGATTAATTTCATTTTATATTGCTGCTCCTTTACAAGATGTCATTTTTCATGAAGTAGTACCATGGAAGAGTAAGTCCTTCCATGAAGGCAAAATCTTCTTGTACTTTACCAAATAAAATGGTAAATTGCTGGAGAGGGCTGACTGATTGCAATAAAATTCAGTTTTCTAAAATTCAGTTTTCTTTACTGTGGAAGACCAAAGAGAGATTGAATTTCAGAGTAAAACAATTTACTTTATCAATTTTGTTTAATTTCTGAAGAGAAAAAAAGAATTGCTTAAGTAGCCTTAAAGAGAGCCTTAGTATGTTGGGGCATAGCTGAATTATTTTATTTCTGCCCCCACCCAGTATTGCATTTTGGAAAATGTCATTGCCTTCAGAAGCTCCAAGGGAGCACATTACTACTAGGGGGACATGTTTCCTCTCTGACTGGAATTCTTGTGTGTTGGTTCATGTGGGGACATGTGCAATACAGTAAAGCCCCAGTTGGTGACAGTTACCTAAACACAGCCCAGAATGGTGTGTGATTTAAGAGTTCTTTATCTGAGTGTGGCAACGTAAAATAAACATTGTCAAATCCATAAAGGGGATGATAAAGAGCATTTTGCCAAGGAAATGCGATATTAGAGGAAGCTTCAAAGTGACCTATAGTCCTACATTGTTAAATATTTTTACACAGTGCCATAAAGACAAGAATCCTGGTTTTTGGTAATCGCTTCCAGAAAGCTCCTTTCACAATGGGAGTCTTTGAATGATACCCTAATACCAATAATAGTAATCATGGCAATCTGCCTACATTTGAGGAATTGAAAGAATAGTCAAGAGGAAATATATCAAGTAGTAGAAGGAAATAATGAATAAAACCCAATTTATCTTGGAGGAAACAAAGAAAATGTATGAGTAAGAAGTACCCAATAGCAAGTTTTGGGAGTAGCTTTAGGGAAATAATAGTGAATCTATAAGTTAATAATTTACATTTACACTATGCAAACTAGACAGGGTTATACTGTTAACCTGAAAAAATCCAGGAGGAGGGGAGAGGTACATAATTTAATAGTGATTTCTGAAATTCTAAGATAAACTACTGTAGTCTTTTCATTCTCCAGTAAATATTCAGAAAATCACTGCAGTTCATAAGTCTGTCTATATACTACCATATCAGGATGAGTACTTTAAAAAATCTAAGTAAATCAGACATGAGGGAGGCTTTATACATAACATGATTTACTCATGCTTTGGTGTGTAAACATTATAAATATCCTACAGCAATATAGAAGTTCTGTAACAGATGGACTGTCATCTTTCTGAATTTCATTGGGTTTGGTAGTTTAAGTTATAACCTTAATATTGTGTTAATATGAATTACCTATTGGATTCACATCTACATTGAACTAATGAGATTTTCAGGCAAGCAGTGTTTAAATTGGATTTAAGGGAAATAAATGCTGGGAATAAGGGAATACAACAAAGAATATTATTATAGAACAGTCACTAGTACTTTGAATTTTATTTTAAACATTAAATAACCAGTGCACAACAAGCTTCATGATTAGAAAGTAATAGAACAAATATCTCAGCTTAGGTGGAAAGTTGTAATCTGTATGTAATACCACTGAAGAGTATATAATTTAAAAAAGAAATCTGAATGCTTAAGGGTATGTCAAAATGAAATGTGAAAAGTGAGTATTAGTTGAGCTATTGTAAATGAGCAGATGGTGGTTACTTGTGCTCTAAAATTCATTTTAAAGCATCTCTCAGGAAGTTTTGTGAGTATGTTTCATGACTGAGGGAATCTAAATGTGGGTTTGTACCAAAGATTTTTTTTTGTGCGTTACTGTTGTGTGCATTTTTGGCCTAGATAGTAACAAATCTGTTACTTGCTGGCATTGCCTTTGTCTCTGTTTCGTGTTGTGGTGCAGATGCCTGCATCTAGACCTGCTTCTCTGGTCCTTTTTGCTTCACAGTAGCCTTTCCTATAGAACAGAAAAAGTTAGGACCTCTTAAAATAAACTTACTGGTAGGCATCTGATCAATTAAAGGCAAAAAATAAAAATAAAATAAAAAGCCTCAACCACAGTGTTGTTCAGCTGCAATGAAACTGATTCTCTGTGAGATTGAGAATTCACTTTCACAAATGCATTATTTCAGGACTTGAAAATAACAGAAATAAAAGGAGACAGCTTTTCTCTTCTTTGCCCTATCACTGCTATATTCCAGTACCAACCACTGTGTAACTTATTGTCATGCAGTCCCTTTATAAGTTGTTAAATCATACTCCTGGAGACTAGTAGAAAGGAAAGTTACCAACATTTTCAGTAAATCATGCATTTGCTATCCAAGTGCAATCCATTATTGCTGCCACGTATTATTTTAATCTTATGTTAAGAGAGACAAGAGTTGTTAGGGTTTGACAAGAGGGACTCCCAGAGGTCCCTTCCAATCTCAACTGTTCTGTGAGTGTAAAGCTGTCTTGCATTAGGACTTACTTTTAATTATTACCTTGAAATTAAGTTGGTAGAGAGAGCCTTATAGATGAGCTGATGAATTGGGTGAGGATTTAGGGCAGTTCATTAAATAAGGTATCAATACAATGTCTTAATTAAAAGTACTATTCAGAGGGAAGAAAGATTTGTATTCAAAATGTCTAACTTGGAAGATCTCAGTTTTCAGGAAAAAAAACTAAACACTGACCAAATCCAATAAAGGCCCCCAGCTAATAATTCCTTCAGTGTTTACTGCTTTTCTTGTGTACTAAGGTACCAAAGGAATAAAATTACTCCCAGTTTTATGTCATGTGTGGAGCATATTCTTGCACCTTCAGTCAGTTTTATGTAATTATTTTGTACCTTGTGCCATTTTTTATTATCTGTTTCACAATTTTTCTTGCTTTAACCTGCACAGGATGAAGTAATTTAGTAAAAGTATCACACTAAACTATCTAAGAAATAAATATTTAGTTTAGTTTTTAAAGCACTTCCTGCTCTCTGTACAGGGAATTGGCATCTTCAATTTGACACTTCTATTGTGTAGAACAAGTGGGTGATTTGTGCTCCAGTGTTGCATTCTGCATTTGGTAAAGGATTCTCGATAAGGAGTTAAGTTCTGCCTAGCTTTTAGGTGGCCACGACTTTCTGGGAGGAAGCTACCTGCTCTGTATTTCCATTTTGACTTCTGCTCTTTTAATAGATGTCTGCTTGAGATTCTGCTTTGTCTGTTTGTTTTTACAGTCGGTTAAAAACTACACGAAATGTCACGTGAGGAATGAGCAGATCTGCAATAAACTGACGAGCTGCAAGAGCTGCTCCCTGCACCTGAACTGCCAGTGGGACCAGCGGCAGCAGGAGTGCCAGGCACTGCCTGGTAAGGGGACACTGCTGCTCACAGCTGGCTTCAAACCTGAGAAAACCTCCTCTGTCCTTGCTAGAGAATGTTCATGAGCAGACATGGGTTTGTTTTATTCGTGCTCACTCCTCTTGCCTGCCTGTGCAGGTGGACCCAGATGTGATTTCAGCCCTGATTGGGATGTTAGTGCCACCTTTAATGGTGTTAGGGCAGATAATGGCGTTAGTGAAGGCACAATGACGTGTGTCTCTGCACAGGCCAGAGATGAGCTCTGGCCTGCAGGGAGCACTGAGCGCAGAGCTGAATGGCCATTGCAGGGCTTTTACTGCTCCATGGACACTGACATTGTTCCTTTTGCTAGCTGGGGTTTTACCTTAAAAATTATATTCAATTATACTTCAGTTTTCCTGTGCAGATATGGCCCAAGATCTGGTTTCTTGATTGTCTAATATTGGTACTACTATGAAAGCAGTGAATATTAAAATGCTAATATGAAATATTCTCAGAAGGTGACTGTTAACATCTGAAATAGTATTTATTTTGTATTCATAATTACATATATGGAGTTGGATGTCAGAACCTTTTCCATTTGATTCTTATGTCCAGATGAAGTTAATGAACACTTTTTTTTTTTACTGAGATGATTCATTAAATGACTAAATTTATTCTCTGCAGTTCAAAACTCTATTCATGTAATCTTTTTAGATTGGCTATAACAGTTGATCTTACTTATCTTTTAATAGTTATCTGAGTCTGAGTAATGCTGTAAAATATTGAAGAGAAATATTTTCTGAGATATTATCTGAATTTTCTATAATTTTGATTGCATTGGTATTAAGGCAAATATAAATGCAAAGGTATGATAAAACAAAGATAGTGTAAAGTTGTGATTTCATAATTCTAGGACAGCTATTAGATTTTGGAATTTACATAACACTTAAAAGGAGTGGTTAAAACGATTAATTATGTACATAATCTTATCTTAATATTTAGTTGTACTCAATTCTGAATACAGGGAAGAAATAGTGGCATAAAAATATGCTGAAATTTAGCATATCTCTTATAATTATTTTTTAAATTCTTAGAAGCTTCTTTCCGTAGCAATGCAGTATTCTGTGTGATGATACTTGGTATTTCAGAATTTATGTGATGTGAGAAGGGAAATTGAGTGTGGGATGCATTTTGATATACGATCTCAGGAAGATAAAATTCAGACTCCCTTGGGGTTTTTTTAAGTTTTTTTGAATCAGCTCTAATTGTATCTTTTTTGCACCAGCTCACCTGTGTGGAGAAAGATGGAATCACATTGGAGATGCCTGCCTCCACATAAATTCCAGTCGGGAAAGCTATGACAATGCCAAACTGTATTGCTACAATTTGAGTGGAAATCTCGCCTCATTAACAACCTCAAAAGAAGTGGAATTTGTTCTGGATGAAATACAGAAGTATACACTTCAGGTAACTTGAGGAACTGTAATTGGTGCTTATGTGAAACAAATTGGCTTTGAGAAATCTTTTCTAGGGTTTTGTCCAAACAGAGGGAAGTTTATGCCTTCAAAGAAATGTGCTAAAGACTGATATAAGTCATGTGTAGCATATTAAGGTTTAAAATAACCTTCAGATTTAAAACAAATCACACAGCAGCTCCCAAAGTTTCCCCTTACCAGATTTAAATGCTAAAAGTTACTATGTACTTGGAAGAGAGTGTTTGCTCAAGAGAACGGCTGGAACACTGATTTTGTGTCCTGGTTTCAGCTGTGATAGAATTAATCCATAAATTGAACACAGGCAAGGGCAGGATGCAACAATAGGGATGCATAACCCCCATGCACCAGTACAGGTGTAACTTGTCCAGAAAAGGCACTTTGCTCTGTAACTGGTTGGTGGGATCAAAGGGTCACAGAGAATCTGCACTCCTGTGTAAAACATGTAGTAATTCCCTGCACAGCAGCACTGGAATTAGCTGGAGCTAATTGGCTTTCTCTAATAATGGTGGGGAGAGAGAGGGAGCTGAAAACTCTTCCATGCCTCTGGCAAATACAGCAAGCTGCCACCAGAATATTCCTTAGAAAAGTGATCCATATTACTTTTTTTTTTACTGTGGAACAAGAGAAGGGAAGAAAAATCACCTGTCCCTGGGTGGTCAGGTTAAATTTTTTGGCAGTTAAATATTCAAATGCTTATTGCTGTGTTTAAACATCATTGATTAAAGTGTATGAAATGTAAGAATGCTCAGAAATATGAAACCCAGCAGTGCACAATCAGATGGGATGTCTTAGCAGAATATGATTCTGATTTTACAAGCAAATCAGTTGTTCTTAGCAAGGGGTATTTTTGGGAGTGTGTATTTAGTTTTGTAGAACATGCTGCACTTTGTTCATATAAAATCCTCAAAATTTTGAGTAGTTTAGGATTTTAAAGGAAAATGAAAGATAATTGTGGATAATAATTAAAGCTTATATCAAACTAGTATTCGATTTACAAAGTTGTTATGCTGCAGATGAATTGAGATCATTCAAAAGAAACAATCACTTAAGGATTGACTTTATGTTATTATTGAATCTGAGAGCAAGAGGTTAGGGACACATATTGTGGACAAAAATGGCCTATTATCCTTTTTAGCATTCCTCTGCAAAATGCAGATTCAAACATAGGTTATGTACTTGAGATTTTGTGGGTTTTTTCCCAAGTAAATACAGGAACTGGACAGAGAAAGTATTTTTTACTAGAACTACACTTTTTTCTATTTCTTTTGCTAATGAAGGAGAGAAATCATTCTGTGTCAGAAGTTCTTCCCTGTTGCTGTATTTAATGCAGCCTTGAGACACATTTTGTCTGTCCACTCTTTGATGAGTTAATGTTGAAAATATAATTGAAACAAAAACAACAACAGAATGATGCTGGCAACATGATTGCTGTGGTTATTTATTTTACCACCTTTTTTTCCTTTTTGCTTTCCTTTCCCCTGATTCCTATTAAAATACTGCATAGGATGCCTTCAAATCTAATAAAGTGTGATAGACTATTGATATGACTGATTTTGGCTGACTGGCTTGAGGTGTAGATGAGAAATAACTTTTTTTTAGTGTTTGGAAGCAAGATATTTCTTACATTTCAGAGCTTAGAACTTCTGCAAGGTGACATCCTACTGAGCATATCTTTATTTAAATGAAGTACCTCCTGAGCCAATGTGGTGATGTAAATTTGAGATACCTCAAATACAGTTTAAGCAATTGTAGACAAATTTATCCACTTTAGAAAACCTATCTTGGATTAAACAATCATTTAGCTGTCAGAACCTCTAATGAAATTCTGCCATGAATTATCCTGGTGTTTTCAGTGGCACTTGGAAAAGAAAAGATTTTTTTCATTCATATCTATCTGTCCAGCTGCATTTACTCAGTGTGATACATCCTAAATGTGTTATCAGGTGCGACAGAGGCTCTCTGAAACTTCTTGATTTTCTTTGCCTGCCTTTCCCTCTCAAACTGCAATCATAATGATTTAAAGAGTGAGATTTCATTTTAGATGGCTTTTTTCTGTAACAGGTGCTGGTGGGGAGTTCACAAATGGAGTCAGAGCTGCTGTAAGGTGAACACCGTGGTTTTAATCTCTATTATCTGCAGTAGAGTTTGACTTGGGTGGTTAAATGTTGAAGGCTTTAAAATCATCAGCCTGGGAAAGAAAAAGTTTCAGTTTCACCTGAAAACAAACAAAAAAAACCCCAGCCCATTTCAGGATTAATGAATGTGTCAGAGCAGCATTTGTAAATAAGAATATGATTCTGACTTTATCTCCTTGTTATTTGCTATTCTTATGTTGAGAAAAGGAAAGTAACTTAGGTAGCTGTTGTGTATTTTACAAACTGAAACAGTATCAGTAAATCTACAGCCTGGAAGGACTTCAGCATTCTTTATTGTTAACAGAAATATCATGTGATTTGGTAGATTGTTTCCTAATACACAAAATCCCTCTTCTGGGACAAATTTAGGACAATTACTTTATCATGTTTAGAATAGCACATTGATGTGTTGGGAAGATTCAGAGGGAGGGGACTGCCATTGTCTCCATACCCTCTCCAGACCTCATTGTGTATAAATAATTTCTCCTAATACCAATATTAAACTGGAAATCAATAGGTTGCCTCCTTTTAAACAATAAGGAGAATGTTCATTTGGTACTAAAGAAAGGGACAAAACAAATATCTGTGTGGTATGAACTCAAAAAACTGTTGAATTTGCAAACATATTTTAAAATTATCACCAGCAGTTTAAAGTGAAGTTTGTATTGTTCATGAAAAATAAATTAAATTCTGTCAAAGAATGCCAAAGCAAACACAATGGATAGGCTGCAGATTCCCACACTAAAGAAAAATGACACTTAATATTTTTTTCTTACATGCTTTTATTGACCTAGTAAGCAAAATATTATGAAAGGGAAGATTTGAATTTCGCTGAAAAATAGATTAAACAGCAATATGAGGTTAATTTATTGTTCCTGCTAATATTCAAATGTTGTATATTCATTTAAAAGTGCAATTAGCTCTCTTGGGAGTTGCTTGCTACTGTGGGATTTGACTAAAAATAATAATTTTCTTGTTAGCATGCCATAAATTCTGAGAAGATTTAGTTTTGGTGTAGTAAGCACAAAGGAAGAAGAGAACAGTTATACACAAAGCCTTTCATTATATAAACTATTTGCAACTTTTCCTTTGACTCACGGCTCACAAGGCTAAGCATCTTTTTTATAAATTACACTTGAGTGTAGGTTGCAGTTAATTAGTGAGCTTTGCATAGCAATGTTATTCCTTGTTAGCTCCAAGTATTCTCTGAGGGCTCTCTGTTTCTGTGGTTTTATAATGTGTGTGATTGTGGTGAAGTTGACATCTACTCTTGGTTTCTCAATTACTCCCTTTAGAACTGTTTCTACCAGTCCCACTTTCCTATTGTGGTTTTAGAAGTCTAATAAGTTATTTTAGGACTTTGGCTCCATTTTACAGTTGTTGCATTGACTGTCCATTAGCTCACCTCTAGTTTAACTGTCTTCCTACAGTCAGGATTAGGGGAGCTGAGCTTGCTTTGGATGCCTGAGAATGCAAATTTTGCCCCAAAATTGTCCCCTATAAAGGAGAAATTACAATAAGAAACCAAAGTCTCAGTGAAATACTAGCTAGAATCTCTGTAGATGGAAATTGGGGAATTTCTATTTTTTCAGTTTGCCAGATTGTACGTTTTTTTAAAACTAATTGGACTACAGAAAAGTTTAAAAAGAGTAGGAGAATTAGGTGTTCTCATGACCTGACACACGACTCCTACTGTTAATTGCATCCAGGTTGCATCATATGTGTCTAATAGATCCAGAGACGCATAAAACTCATAAATCTTGCTGCTGCTGCTTAAAATGTGTCAGTCACTGGGTAAATATTTACAAAACATGGAATATGCTGGTATCTGGCATAGTCAGAATTGCTGCAGTTAAGGAGTGGAAAACCCTGCATAGAACACATTGTTTCTTTTCACAGAGCTGCTTTTTGAGGAAGTAGGTTTTTTGTTCAGAATGGTGCAGAAAAGAGTCAAATTAACTGCAAGCAATTTCTCCAAATTGTGAATGTTGTGGAAATATGGGCACTGGGAGGCCACAGTATTTTCAAAGTTTAATTGTATGTTTCATCCTGGAGCAACAATCAAGGAGTTGAAACAATTCCTGAGAAGTTTGTTGAATTTTGTTCATAAGGTGTTGTGGTGCACGTAATAGAAAATGAGATGTTAGTGTGTTATGCACTTTCAGGACAATTTGAGATCCAAAATAAAAGGAATTTAAATAAAGGTGCAGATAAATTTTTTTGAAAGAGATATACACTTCCTCAGTAATTTGCATAATTAAGGAACAAAGGAGATTTTTGAGCCTCAGTGGTAGTTGGCTATTCAGTAAAGGTAATCTTGCTCACTTCACTCATCTGCAAATTATTCAGCCCTCATTAGTTTAGTGCTGATTCAGCAGTAGTACCTGAAAAAATGTGTCATCAGTAGAAATGATCGCTTTCACTTTAGATCTGAAAGCAACTTAATCTAATTTAAATTCTCTGAGTAAACAGTGGATTTAACATGAACTACCAGCTTTCTAGTTAAGGTTACACAGTTTTTCTTTCTAACATAGTTCCTTAAAAACAAATTAAAATTGTCTGATTTACAATAAGAGAAGAGCATATTTTTTAACTTACTAGTGATCAGCTTTTTATAGATTCCTGTTATGGCCAATTCCCATTAATTCTTAAGCCTGAAGAAGAAACTGGATTGGCATTTTCAGTCCACACGTTTGAAGTCCCTTGGTTACTTCAAGTACTTTGAGATTCCCAGCTATTCTGACTAAACCTTTCATCAGTTTGAGAGATAATTTATACTAGATTTATGCCTTTTTTTTTTTTTTTTTTTTTTTTTTTTTAAGAAATTAGTTTGCTAGCCACAGGGCCCTGGTGGCTACAGGTATTTCACGTGGAACTTCCTGAATGCTCTTGTTGTGATTTGATTTTTCCTGTTGGCTTCCATGCAGTGCAGCAACAATCATTTTTGGTGATAAACTTTCATGATATCCACACACACTCTCTGCTACTGCCAACAGTCTTCACCTGTGGCCCACCACATGATGGAACTGATGCCACATAATTGAATATGCATGTTAAGCACATCACTGGAACATTTGGGAGGCCTTGCTTGGATAATCTGTGTTTGGCATCCTAACAGCATGGCCTGAGTGGCTCTGCAAGGTCACAGCTTCCATGGTGTGCATTTGATAACGTGCTCATCAGCATTTGGGTCTGTGTTTTGGTGGTTTATCCTAGCAGAGAGCCAGAGATGGTACATATGGAATTTGAGATGCCTGACATGATGACTGTAAGCTGTCCAGATAGTCCAGCTATTAAGAATGATTATGACTGGGATATGTATTGCTTTTGCTGGAAGTCTTTTGTTTCAGGGATGTTGCTTACATTTCCTATGGCTGCTTTGGCTTTCATGAGTCTCCCTGAGACTTTGTCATCATTAAAGAGGCTTCCAAGACAGTCTCCTACTTAAATGGAAGAATTTATTTCCAAATATCACTGCTGCACTGTCAGTTTTCATTATTGGCTCACATACTTTTTCACCATAGCTGGAATATGATCCCTGTTTTTTTTTTAATATACTGATGCTGAAGCCAAATTATTTGGCAGTGCAATTGAAACAGTCAGTAATATGTTAAAGATTCTCTTGGCTGGAATCCTTCAATCCCAAAGTAGGCATGTAGGGTTGGTTTATGTGTGTGTTTGTCAGCAATTTATCCTGCCTAAGCCCTTGACATTATTTCATATGTGCTTGGTGTGCACACTCCATATCTACAGGGACCTCTGTAGATATATGTGCAGGTATCTAAGGTCTTCTGCTCCATGTGGACCACATAGTAAAATAGGAATCTAGGCAACTAAACAACAAATAAAACAACAGATGTATTATCTACCATTTTCCAGATGCCCAAGTTCCACTTTTACTGCTTGCATCATGTTCTTTCTGGTGTCCAGGACATGTGAGTCCTCACAGACACCGGAATGTTAGTCACCTGGGGTAGCAATGGAATTAGGAAGTAAATACAGAAGTAAGAGACAAAGTGGACAGTGGTAAATTTGCTGAATGTTCTTGTTGTTGTTCAGGAGTCTCCCAGAACACGTCTTATGGAATGGAACATTTCTTAGTCATTTTCTGTTTTATTTAAAATTGTGTCCCCAAGTGTTAGTAGGTAAAGCAATTTTTGTTTGGTCGTGATCTCAACTGAGAGTACAGAAGCAGAAGAGAGCATAGGGAGTGCATATTAGGGAGGTCAGGAATACTGACTATCTACCCATACTGACTATCTACCTACTGATTGTTTTAAAATATATTTACCACTGGTATTTTTGAAACAAAATTAATAATCCTTCATATTTCAATTTGCACTAACAAGACAGGGGAAAAAAGAAAGAATGCTCTGATTGTGTGCAGAATGAAGAGTACTGAAAGATTTTCTTTTCAGCCATGGGTTAAACCTGTGTGGCCAGAGAAAACATGAGATCAAAGGTGAAAGATCAGAGATAGAGAATGGCAGTAATTCTTGGTTCACTTGTGGAATACATAGCTTCTTAACAGTGGCAGGTTCCCTTTAGATGTATTATAGTGTTTTACTTACCTTATAAATTATCTTTACTTACCTTGTAAATCAGTTGTGAACCTAATTCACAATCAGATCAATATCTCTGCTTTGGAGCTGACAATGTGTATCCTCTGCCTGGGCAGGCAGCTGGGTTTGGTATTCTGGCATCCACCTGCCATCATGTACCTGTCACAGCCCAGTTGTCTCTCTGTATCTCTCTTCTGTGTGTTTAAACTGGGCTTAATGAAAACTGCCTGCACAGAAATTACGTGTGGAAATGTGTTTGCTTTAGATGTCGTGAGATTTTTACACCAATGGTAGCAAGTAATGCTTGTAGATTTATCCTGGAACAAGCAAATGCCTTTTTTTCTTAAAATCTGCTTTTTTGCTTGCTAAGTGTGTAAAGATGAAATGATAAAAATCAGTAGAATTTGTGATATAGTTTTACTGATATATCCTAAATATGTTTTAAAAATGTGTGGTTTTAGTTTTTTCTAGACTATGTTTTATAACTTACAAATCAATAATGAAAGTCTATTCAATGTGTATTTAACAGCATTGGAAATGTAAATGTGCCACTTTTATCTCTGTCTCTGAATTGCCTGAAGTTGATCAGTATCAGCACTATGGACTTTAGAGGATGGAGTATTGATCCTGCTTTTTCCTGAAATTTGATTTCTCTGAATTGCTGTTAACATATGTGTATTTCATTATCCACAGTGGCCTAGCAATTAGTAATCATACAGTACCACTGGGAAAAAACCAAACTATTTCATTATGACCAATAATTGAAATCAGAATTGTCTTTGAACAGAATGCAGGTTTTTAGTAGAAGAGAAATACTCCATATAAGGAGTGGAGTTTTTGTTGGGGTCTTTGGGGATGTTCAGGAAGGTAGAACAATTAAGATAAAAACTGTGTAGACAGTGATTGATGAGATGATAAAGTGAGATAGGAACATGGTGAATTTTGAGAATGTGAAGCTGTTGCTGTTGAACTATTTTTTTGAAATGTTTTATCAAGACAAAAAGCATTTTAAATGGTTCTCTTTCTTTTGTTTCATTTCCATCCACAGAAGATTTCCCCCTGGGTGGGTTTGCGCAAGATCAACATCTCCTACTGGGGCTGGGATGACATGTCCCCTTTCACAAACACCACCCTGCAGTGGCTCCCTGGAGAGCCCAACGACTCTGGCTTCTGTGCCTACCTGGAGAGAGCAGAGGTGGCAGGGCTGAAGGCAAATCCCTGCACTGCCATGGCAGATGGCCTTGTGTGTGAAAAACCTGTTGGTAAGGAGCCTCTTACTCCCAGGAACTGATGGCGTGGTGAATAACAAGCTCTTTGGGGTTTAGTTTGCCTAAGAGGGATTTGGGGACAATTTGGATTAAATAATTACAAAAATATATATATTTTTTAGGTGTTTTTGGAAATAGCTGTAATCTATTAATATTCCTTGTTATGGTTTGACCATAACAAAGCAGCAAATATTTATTTGAGAATTAGTTCACATGGCCTTTTGCATTACACCAGAAATCTTATAGTTTGCCTCTAAATCAGAAATAGTCAGTGGTAACAGTAGCTATAACGAAATGTGGAGATATTCAGCAATGCTGATGCGTTCTTTCTGAATCTTGCTGAACATTAGTGAATATCTTAAAGTTGTAAAAGAAGGACAAATCCAAAATTCTGGTTTCTGTCTTTTAGGTTTGTTTGTAAAGTTAACTTGTACAGTCAAGTGACTGTCACAGTAAACATCCACTAAAATGGACTCCGAACCATCATATGTTTTGCATATTAAATTTTTGCAGTTATTATTAAATTTCAGTTTTGCATATTAAATTTTGATTTTAAATATAAATAAAATAAATGATGATTTTTTTTTTGTATACAGAAATGTAAATTTGGACCAAAAATATTTGTAGCTAGTTTAGGAAGCAGCCACTTCAACAGAGATTTTTCTAATGGAAAAAATGGTGAAAGAAAATGGAGATTGAACTTGTGTTTGAAATGATAAAATATTTGTGATCTTTTTCCAGTCAGTCCCAACCAGAATGCCAGGCCCTGCAAAAAGCCCTGCTCCCTGAGGACAACCTGTTCCAACTGCACGAGCAATGGCATGGAATGCATGTGGTGCAGCAGCACCAAACGATGCGTGGACTCCAATGCCTACATCATCTCCTTCCCATATGGACAGTGTCTGGAGTGGCAAACTGCCACCTGCTCCCGTGAGTGTCTTAGTGAATGTTCACCTTACTAAATATATTCTTAGATTTATTTTCCACTCAAAAGGGCTGGAGGGATTCAGCGCATTCTCTAGAGATTAAAAGATTTTCAAGCGAGTGACCTCATATAGCTACTAACATAGCTACTAACATGAGAAAAAGGGCTGTGTGTACCAGGCCACTACATATCTATGTTAAAGGGAAATAAGGCATAGGAGAGCTTTTCCTTCAGGCTAAACTGGCCAAGAGCCCACATTCCTCTAATTGAGATTCCTTCTTCATCTTTCATAATCATAGAATGTAATGAACCAGGACCATGTTAAGTTTTCTGGTAAAATTTTTGGCTAAGTTAGTAAATTTCAGATATTAATCCAGGTTCTAGTGCCCAGGTTCAGTGTAACAGGTAATAGGAATGTTTAATCTCTTGTCAATATCTTTGGAATAATAATTCTGTCGTTACATAAAAGTTTCTCTCTTGTAACCATTCACAGAACTTTTTTTCCTCTCCTGTATAGAAATCAATTTTTTAACTTATAAAATATTGATAGCGAGTTGTGGCAGGACTTAAATAGATTGAAAATCTGGAGATAAAATTGACAGAATACCACATAAATGATGCTTATGTTTTTGAACTAGCAGATATCATGTCAGCCTGAACTTTCAGTTCAGTTTTTCTCTTCGTGTAGTGTTTGCATATCATGCTGATTCAATTTGTTTGGGGAACATAAGAAATGGTTTTTAATTTGATTGTCATTTTTGTCAGGTCTGTAAAATTTTATATTAAATAAGGCAAAAGGGATTTGCTCTGTACCAGTTCAACATTATATAAAGGTAATTTTGTATGAAAATGTACTTTATATTCAACAAATTAGAAAAAACAAGATTCTGTGGCTGTAAGCAGTTTTCCCAGAGTTTTATAGCATCAGATATTTTGCATTTAAACAAGAAAATGCATGTTCAAATGAAGCATGATTCAGATATTATGTTAGTCTAAAATGACTTGAAAATTTTATTAGGTAAATATATCATTATTGCTGCTGAAGTAATGAATTATTAAGTGGATTCCCTTATCAAGGGATAGTGTTTCTACTTGAAGAACAGTCTGGAACTATACCTTTAAAAAATCCTCCTTGTTTTTAAAATTTTATTTTTATTTTGAATGACTAATTTCTGAGCTTATGGGTGTTTTGCTCTGAATGAAAAAAAAAAAATTCAGACAAGCATTTATGATTTAAAATATATGTATAAAAAAACAACTGAGAATTTCACATTTATTTTCACAACTTGGAATTAAAAATGAAGAATGCTGTTTTATTGGTGACATATTGTCATTTTAATGCCTACTTGCCAAAAACTTGCATTTCCACTCTTCCCTACATCTTCCATCCATTATGATTTTTGATTGAATAGCTGACAGTTGAACAATCTTGGACCACCTCTAGAATTTCAAAGAAAACAAAATTGCTGCTTGAATATCCCCTTCTTCCATCAACAATTGCTTCTCAGCTCTCTTCAGTTTTTCAGCTGAATGCCACTACAGATAATAGCTGAGGATTTTCACTTTTGGTTCTGCTTTAGCCTCTGTAAAGATAGTGCAGCTGATACTTCAGAGCTTTATAAATAGCAGCATGAGTATAAATAGCAGCATGAGATTTATTTGGATTGTTTAGTGTGCATCTCTGAAAGGGCAAGCCAGCCAGTGCAGAATGATGGTCTTTATTTTTCTGCTGATCCTCTAATGTATTCAAAAGCCCAAATTTGTGTCATTCAGCTTCAGCTCTGATGGTTTAAAACTGATTTTTCACGTTTGACAATTTGCAACAACAGTTGTCCTTTTCCCATCCCTGCTATTTTCCATATTTGGGAAACTTGAAACATTTCCTCCTGTTTGGATTCTTTCAAGTCTATTGAAGAGCTCTTGCTTCAGCTTTCATGTGCTGTTAAAATCCTTTTGAGATTCTCTCAGACTCTTCACTGCCTGTTTTCCTGATATCTGCAGGTATCTTTAGACTGTGCAGTACTTTTTCTTTTTACAGCTTTCATTACTTTAAAACAATTTTAATAGTTGCTGAAGGCAGAGGAGCTAGCTTTATTCTGCTCTCATTTAATTTGGTTAGCAATGAAATCATTCTGTTTAGTATTCCTTTTGTGGACCAGAGGAGCCCAGGTAGCTCTGAGCATTATTTGGATGCAGTGTTCTGGCTGCAGCTGAGCCAAATTGAGAAATGTAGAAACCATTTGTGTCCTTCAAAATAACTCTGGGACTCTTTAAATTACTTTCTTCTTTTTAAAAAGAAACTTGGATAATTTTGGCTTCACAGCAGGAGCTTACCTTCATGTGTGCTTTTAAAATTTAATTTTGAAAGCCTATAAGGTTATTGTGAGGAGAGACAGCAACCCATAGTGATCAATGTTTGAATGAGTCTGATGTTAATTTGATCCAGTGTTACAGCAGTAATTAAAAAAACTAATATGTGTCAGAAAAAGCTTAAAGAAGCTTGGGAACTTTAATGGTGTTCATGAAGTTACTAAAATATTAATTTCTTATTAATAAAAAATAACAATAACTTCAGAATAAGAATTTTATTTGGTTCTAAACAGATTTGAAATATGAGGAAGACCGTTTAATAATTTTAAAGAATAGAGTCTAAAAGGTCTAAAGGGATATTTGGATTTTAGAATGCAATTTTAAAAATGAAACCTGACTAACTGATGAGAAACTTAAGATACAGTTAATTTAAATGGGTCTGAATCATGACTTGTTGCTTGAGATGTGTGGTTTGCTAGCTTGTTTCAAAAGCTGTATGTCAGGAGACTAAGCCATATCTGTAGGTGAATACTCAGGTGACATCCAGGGATACTTGTGCCCAAAATAATTTTTGATTTGAATTGGAATGATCCTGTGGCTTTTTCTATTTATAGGTATTATCAATCTTACTTGGTTTATTGACCTTGCATTGAATTCTAGTTTTCCTTTTGGAAGGGCTGTTTATCTCAGTAAAATTTGGGATAAATGCATTATATACTACTAATAAGGAAAGAATATATATTTTCTTCTGCGTGTAACGAAGATGTGCAATATTCTTGTTCTGCTTCATTTTCTTTGTTGATTTGAAGTTTTTATTGTTGCACTGTGATATAACAAACACCTGCTGCATGTTTTGTGGTCTTTAAGGATGTCCAGCTTTTAATGAAAACTGAGTTATTTTTACTAGTATAACTGATTTTTTTTTTTTAATTTGCACAAGGAAAATTTAATTCTCCGTCTTCTGTTGTAAAATTCAAGCATCTTATTTAAAAACAATACATTAATATTGTATTCCATGTACTAAAGCTCAAAACTGCTCTGGGCTGAGGACCTGTGGACAGTGTTTGGAGCAGCCAGGGTGTGGATGGTGCAATGATCCCAGTAACACTGGCAAAGGACAGTGCTTGGAAGGCTCCTCCAGAGGCCCAATGAAACCTGTCAGTGTCCACTCCAATGAAATGGTGCTTGATGCTACTCTTTGCCCAAAAGAAAAAAATTATGAGTGGTCTTTTATCCAGTGTCCAGGTAAGGTTTGCTTCCATTCTTTCTTATATATGAAATAAGACTTTAAGCACACCAAAATAATGTGATTGTTCTAAGTAATGCAAATAGCATTTTCATTAAAACCTGTTTTTTACAAAATATTTCCTAAATGTAGAGTTTGCTTGTGTACTGAAAAAAAGTGTAGGTTGACTTGTGAAATGCAGTGCAAGTAGTTTAGCCAAAATTGCCATTTATTTGTAAATAAGTTTTCACCTTTCACCCGCCCTATCCCTCCACATTTAGAAATCAATGTGAATTTTCTTCAGCTGTTGCTTTCTTCTGGCTTCTGTATCCATCAAGGAGTGGAACAGGGGAAAAATTATCCATAGAGGAAGACTGATGGACACAAAATTCCCTCCTGCTCTTGCCAAGTCCAGCTGACTGTCAGAATGGGGGGCTGCCAAAACCTGAGCTGTGCTTCCAGCTGACCTTTTAGACACAGCCTGAATAGAATATGTGCTTGTGTAGCCTTAAAGAGAATGCCTGAACTCTCAATTTAAGCCACACCAGTCTGATTAGAGTATTAATTTTTGAGTTCATTGGAAAAGTAAGGAAGATATCAGGTGCTGTAAGACAGTGAAAGCTGTGCTGGTGCAGCCTCCTGTGTGGAAATCCTCCAACCCTGACAGCCGAGTGTGGAAGCAGCTGTGGAGGACTGCAGGCAAATGAAAAGCACACTAGGGACTTTGACAGCCCTCCAGAAGTCATTTACAATAAATAATACAGTTTAAAAGACAGCTTGAAAACTTTGTGGTGATTTTTTTTTTTTTTAAAGAATAAATGGTGTAACTGTGCTAAAGTTATTTTTTCAGGAAATGTTCTAGTGCTGCTAATCCTGGAAGCTGGAGCTTCTGTAGGATCAATAATTTTATGGGTATATGCAGCTGTGTTTCCCTTCTTGTCTGTTTTTTTCCTCAGTTCATTCTCTCTGTTGTTGCATATATATATAGAGTGAGGGTTTTTTGAAGTCTTAGAAAAATGAAATTAGATATAAACCCCAGTGAACATTGTTGCATATTTTCGGTTAAAACCAAAGAAACCTTCCACATCATCTAAATACTACTTCCTGAATAAAGAAGCCTCTAGTATGTTTCTGGAGACAATAGAATGACATTCTGTTGTTGTATAGAAATTTCATTACTTAGTCTATATATTGATATTGAAGGATTGTTAACCCTTCACTGGAATGCATAAATTATGCCACTAGTGAAATTGTAACAGGTGAATATATTGCTTGTCTAAACAGCTGGGTTTAATATTTATTCTTGATGGACAAAATTCTGTGTATGTTCTGTATGAACATACAATGAACACAGAATTTTATCCATCAAGAATAAATATTAATATTTATAAATATATATATAAATATTCTCTTATAGAGAATTTACTAAAGTTCCTCTTCAGTTTAACATTCCCTAGCTTTATGAGTTTAAGGGACAAATAGTACAGAAGTCATAGAATTAAAACTTCAATTGATGTGAAATTTCTTTTTGATCTGTTTAGGCTGGAGGTTTTGTTCTTAAGATTTTTGTTTTCATTTTCATAGAATATTTTCTGTAGTGGATTATACTAACACAGTTTATTCTTAGCACAGCAATCATTTGATGCACTTGAAACAAAATAGAATTAGACTAAGTCTATGGAAGCCTACTGAACAGTTTGCAGTTAGGATGAAATATAAATAGTTTATACCATGCAATTTGGAGATTATTCTGCCACATTGATGAATAGTTGGCTGAACCATTTATGGTCATTCAGGCATGAACTTATTTTTCCTTGTAGTCCATATCCATCCTCCTTATAGCACTTCTGGGCAATTGTGCTGATGATAAAACTTTAAAATTCCTTCTCATTTTCTGTTTGTTCCAAACTTCAAGATTACTATTCATCAGGCAGTATAGAAGATGTTTATTTTTGTGATTGGTCACTTTCAAATTAATGGGCTTCAATTAAGCTGTCACAGTATTTCTTTTGATAGGAATACAATTTTATTTTCATTGAATTCTTAGTTTAACAGAACTGTTGTTATAAATTAATTTGCAAATAACATATATATATGAAGAAAAGAAAAATAGCTTTGACATTCACCTCATGAGAAGAAAGGTTTAGGTAGAATGTAAGCCCAAATTTTTCTTTTAAGTCTAAATTTCTCCTCTGAAAAGAAGTGTGAGTAGATTCTAACTAGTTTGTTTAAAACTAGATGAAGTATCTTTACACTAGATCCAGATTGCAATGAAGACACCCTGATCATAAATTTTCCTGGTTTCAACTATTTTCTTAAAACTATAATTACCAACAATTGTCAGCTTCATCAGCTATTTCAACACAGAGGTCCAAAGCAAATTAGACATAAAATTGCTTCTCTCCAGGGCAGTCTGACTGAGGATTCAGCTGAAGCACATTTTTGTCTGTGAGGAAAATGACTTTGTTGCTGCCAGTGATGTACATTAAAAGGACTTAAGGAAAAAAGAACTTTTACAAATTTAACTCCTAATTCTTACTTAATTGCTCATTACTGTGTCTCATTAATTTAATGGCTTTTTAAATTATTTAATACTGATGTCTCCAGTTTGATTGCACTGTACCGACTTTGAAATTTATTGAACTTTCACTTCTGACTTTTTCCAATGAGATGCATATTTTTAGGGAAATCAGCAAATACATAACGTAATTTTTCTATGGTGTGTCATGTCTTGTTGATGGCATTACTTCTTATTGTGTATATGTTTTTTGAATTTGTTTTAAAATCTCTTCCATTTACTTTGACCAACAAAATAAAAGAATTCAGAGGTGTCAGGTATGACCAGATAATATTATGACTTGCAGAAAACTAAACTTTACAATTAAGGATGCTTTCATCACCCTGTATAACACAAAAATTAAGAAATACAAAAGTAAGTATTAGCAAGAATAGAAAATCTATAAACCAATGGCCCACTAGTTAGAGAATATTAGTATTAAGCATTTGTCCTACACAATTATGTACTCTTAATTAGACAGACTTACTTTAATAGAACATCTCTTTAATGTACTCTCTGTTTTTACTTCAGGCTTATTGGGTCATTTTTTTTTTATGTTTGCTTTAAGTAATTTAAGGGTTAAAGTATGAATACAACCCCCAAAATGGATCTGCAGCTCATGGTACTTTTGTGTAGCTTTTCCTGAGAATGGCTACAAACTGCAAAAGAGGGAGACACCATAAAGGTGTCTGAAATTCAAGTGTTCTTGGGAAGAATAAGGCTTGTGATTTCTAGAGATGTAGTCAAGATAGTGAGAAAACCTAATGGTACAGAAATGTTTAATACTTGTTTGGAAGATTGTCTAGGCATAGTTACAGAAGAAAGAAGAGATTGTCAGCTTGGGAGGTTTTAATGGTTTATGAGCCAAGTCTGGAAATGGCTATAAATATATTAAGTTACTAAATTATAAAACAGCTCTAAAAACTTTTAAATCATGCAGTGGGAATCCCTTTTTTCCCCTAGCCAAGACACCAATCACTGTGACATTTAAATTAAAAATCCAAATTTTAAAAAAAATACAGTCTTACTGTGATAGCTGTCCTCTTCCAAGTCTTCCACCCACTTTGGCACTGAGGAATCGACAGGTCTGACATGGTTTGACATTTGACAAGCTGCTATAATTGACAGATTACTAATCTGCTGGACACCATGAGCTCTGAAAGCTCCACTCTATAGAGAGGTCATCCTTCAAAACCTGGCAGCAGGATCAATGATGCTGGCAGAATTCACATTGTGATTTTGCTGCAGGAGTGATCAGTGCTTTCTGAGTTTCCCCAAAATGTGAAGCTCTGGAGTGGAGCTCTGGTACAAGATCAGTGGCTTATAGTGATGTTATTTGACAAAAAGCAATTTTATGCTTTCAAGGTCAGGTGTGAAAAAAACATGTCAATAGGAATCCAGTTTTTTCAGTTTCACCAAAATCGACTGTAGTGAGGACAGACTGACGCTGTTTGATGTGGTCCTGTTGTCTTTAAAACTGCTTTGTATGCCAAAAGTAATGAGGGTCAGGACAATTAAAAATAAGGTAATATTTAGTTAATTTATTTTGGAATTCTCTCTGCCCACTAGATATGCTTAGCTGTGAGTTCATGTTCTCCATCACAGTAGGTTTTCAAATGCTTCACGTTTGCATGTAGGTATTGGGGTTTTCGTGGAGTCTCAGTTAGTGACTTGCTACCTCTTCAAAGCTTTCTGAAATGCCTAGACAGCATTTTAAAGCTGTAAGGATTAATTCCAATGGTAAAAAAAAACAAAACCTTTTCTCATAAAACCCTCCTTACAACTGGTGTGTCACAACACAGGCAATTTTTGTGTGAGTCCGTCTTGTATTGCAATGCTGTTTTGAAGAGGTTCTGTGTCAAAGTGCAAATATATTTATGCTGGTTATTAGTCAGGACTAAATTTCTCCGAATCACATTGTACTACAATTTCATAATCACATAGAGATGATTTTGTTCAAAGAGAAATTTAGTAATGAAGCTTTTAAAATGTTGTATTCCAGCTTGCCAGTGTAATGGCCACAGCACCTGCATCAACAGCAATGTCTGTGATCAGTGTAGAAACCTAACAACAGGAAAACAGTGTGAGACCTGCATGCCAGGATATTATGGGGATCCCACAAATGGAGGACAATGTACAGGTAAGTTCTTCTATTGGAAGGAAAAAGAAAAATAGCAAAATGACATTTTATGTAATATGAATTTAATGTTTTTAATGTATCGTGAAATTAACTTTTCTTTAAAGGTTAGAAGTTTATTTTATAGTACAGAGGAGCTGATCAGCTAAACTAATGATTCAAGATCAGATTAATGTATTTAAAGAGAAACTCATTCAGAGTAATTATTTTGCAATTGCTGCTCTCTCAGGAGGAGGAAGAAACTTCCTCGTTGGAGCAACACCTCAAATTATTTCAGAGATATGTCATTAAATTCCATGTGAACAATCCTGTTAGAGACAGTGAGAAGGTACTTATAAATAAACTTCACTATCTGCCAGAATACCTGGTAACACTGATTTGTATAAATACATGGTGCTAGTGGAGGAATTATGCATTTAACAGACTAACAGGTCTTACTCTTGTATAGATGAAACAAAAAGTCCTGGTGTGCTGAGGATGGCAAGGCACCCAGACCCATTCAAAGTTTAATTTTTAAACTGCTGCACTGGAGGATTCTTCTTGGAATGAACGAGAGAATGAAGTCAAATACTCCAAGTAGTTTTTGTATATTGCTGTAGGGCTACAGGAACTCCTTCCCTTAAAACTGAATAGTGGAAGGAGGAACATATTCAATATGGAACCTCAATAAGATTGGCTTTAAATCTAGGAGGGTGCTGGAAAGTTTTGTCCCATGACAAAACTTCATTTTTCTTCTCAATTACTGATGTTTCTTTAACCAGACCTTTGCTTCTCAAGGAGTATTGCTTCATTTAAAGGGTTTGTTGGTTCCTCAGCACTCTAATGTGCAGTAGGCAATGCATAAAGATTCACATCTGGTACACTCAAGCATGATATGTAAAAATTATGTTCAAGGGGATAGAAAGATTAATGTCTACCTTTATTGACAATTGAACATTTTGCTGAGGCTTTATGATGCTTTAAATAATTCTTAATAGTTCAGTTTTTCTCCTGAAGTTGACAAAATGTTCTTTTGCTGTCTGTATCACCTTTATGGCAAAATGATATATTCATACAGCTTTTATTCTTCAGGGATACATTAGCTATCAACCAAATAAGCATTCCATCACCTTTAGTGAAATATGCGTGGTGCAATAATGGCTGAAATCAATTTATAAGACCAGTAAAATTATAAATTTTACAACTTGTTTTTTCAAACCTAGTCTGTAAAAATGCATATTTTTATTGGTAGACGTGATTTTAACAGGAGCTATGTTGACTAGAGAATGCTTTAAAAAATAAAAATGATCATTATTTCAATGCTTTATCTGCTATGGTTTGTTGTATTTTTAGTATAGAGTGTATAATAAATGTTTACATCCTTAGGATATTTTGAAGGATGTAGTAATTGTGAACTGTTAGATTTTCTACAGTATCATGAGTACTGTGATAGAGGTGCCCAAAGTGTGGGCCAGGGATTTCTGCAGGAAAAAATACCAGTGATCCATAGATAAGTCAAATCAATGTTACTGGGAATTAAGAGGATCTTGGAACCATAGCTAGGATCAAGTACAGTGCAAACATAAAGAAAAAAAGTAATGGTTCTGTTTCTTTTCTCCTTCATTCTTCTAATGCTATTGGTAATGCAGAAAAAAATTAAAGTTGGCTGGAAATTAAAACCATAATTAAAATAGAAATATGCGGAGAAAAATATGAGTCGAAGAAAGGGAAACCTTCAAAGAAGCTGAGCTAAGTGTGATTGAAATAAGGAGCAAATAAGGCAGGAAATTCTATGAAAAAGCCAATCAAAGGACAAAAGAATCACAAGGAACTTAAAAATCAGTCATCTTTAGAATTGCATCTTGTGTCATTTTCTGGCTGGACCCCACCTGCCTTTTCTACCAAGACTCAACCTTTGGTTCCATGGCTGCCTGAGCACGTGGTGTGTTTTTCCCTTGGAGCTCCTGAATAATTGAGGATGCAGGTTGAAAACTTTTTAAAGGCATGACAAGATGATGACTGTAACTCTGAAAGTACCTCTGTAATACTGTAATATTCTTCATGGATCAAGTTGCTATAGTTACAAGGGCACAGCTTGCTTCGAATTGGAGAGCAGTCAAAGCTGGGGACAGAGGAAGTACTTGATCTCTGCAGTGCAGAGGTGAAGTTATGTGCTCTGGGACAAAATCTGCAGGTGATTTCCCTAGCACTCATGACATAAAATAACTTTTTTCCAGTGTCCTGGTGAAAGTACTTATGTGTTCAGTGCACACATTAGGTTTCCTGCTGTCATGATTTATGTACTTATAGGTAAAATCTGAGCTCTTAGTTTGACTGTTGGTGATACAGACTAAAATGATTTGCAAGAAAACCTTCCTTTTTTATATAGATTCCATTAGCCCTCAGGAAAGAGGAGGACTTGCATAGCAAGCTTTGAAGTCCTTGGAAAGCTTTTATCTTTTCTCCCTAACTATGCCAATAGTTTCCTAAACCCTTTCTGTTTATACTCCAAGGAGGTAATTCAGAAAGCTCTAAAAGAAATGACTGTCCACCTCTGAGTGATCAATTCTGTTCTGACCTTTGTCTAAGGATGGCAAATTCTGTTAAAATAAAATTATTTTTTTCCACTCTGGTACTAATGGTGGCTTTACAACTGTCATCAGATGACTGATACATTTATAGTGGTATTGCATATTGTTATGGTATTAAATTACTATGAAATGAGTAACAGTTGTTATAGAAGAAAGATATAATTCAGATTTCACAAGTTTTTGAATAGTTATGATTAAAGAATGGGTAAAAGAAGTGACTTTTTGGGATTTTCACTCACTATAATTGCTGACATTTCAATAGCTTTAAAACAGATCTGAGGACCTGTTTTGCATCCTGATATGATGCAGGCTTAGTAAATGTGACAAACCTTGCAGAAGGACAAAGAAAAGATGGAGGCATAATAGCAGGCTTCAGATGCATGAAGGGAAGCTGAGAAGAGAGGGAGATGATAAAGTGCCTTCCCCCATGTCTCCATTTTGGTTGAGGAGGAAGTAATGGGATTAGGTTGCAACAAGAAAGATTAAGGTGGAATACAAAGAAAAATTTCTACTGGTTAAACTGTGAAAGATTACCTAAATATGCTATGAAATCTGCATTACCACTTGTACTATCCCTTTTAAATTTTCAAACGTCTCAAGCTTTGGAAATGGGTAGGGAACTAGCTGATTCCACGCGTTTTTCTCCAGCCCTAATATTCTGTAGTGTCTTGGAGACTGAGATCTAGAAAGCAGGGAGGTATTGGGTGAGAATAAAGTATTCTGATTATATAGGAAAATGAGCTGTGTATAGCCCTATGGCTATGGATATGTACTATATTTTGGGTCCTTAATATTACTAAGATGTCACTAATTTGTATACTACTTATTTTTGAATCTGCAGCATTTTAGTTACTGTGCAGTTAAAAAGCTTTCCACCCTGTGCAGGTTTCCCCTGTAGCTGAGACTCTGGTTTAGTTGTGTCAGAAGTGTGGTATTTTGGCTGCTGATGGGCAATAGTTTGGCAATAGTCATATTTTTAAGAAGTCATTACTGTTCTTTTTCCTGAAATAACCATACCTAATACCAATTACTCATTTAAATTCTCTCACTCGAAGTCTCTTTTCAATACAGAGAATGAGAGTTAGAATTTGTACTCGTGGTGTAAAAATGAGCTTTATATTCAGTTGTCCTAAGATGTGGCTTGCAGTGAAGATATATGTGCTCCTTCAGTTCTTTTTGACATTTCATTGTACAAATATATAGTTTGAATTATTTTATATTTGATTCATTGCTGCATTCTGTACAAAAATCAGTAATAAATTGCAGGGGTCTTTTATGATAAGGGGAGTTCTGTGGCTGTAATCTATTAGTTATCTGTTCTTATACTAATTAAAATGGTTTCAGATAGTCTGTGGTGTCAAATAGGTAGCCACAATAGAAAATGAAATTGATTTCTTACCTTAAATGATGAAATATTTTAAGTTATACAAAAAGATCTGCATTCCTTCTTGGACATAAATGGTAGTGCACAAATTAGTAAATCCAGACCCCATGTGCACATGCTTAAGATTTGTCATCCAAACCCCCTGTCTAGCAAAGAAAGCATGAAGAGAGGGTACCACCCAAGTTACCAGGTGAAGTTACAGCATCCTTTTGAAGAGTTATCTCAACGTGTAATAAAATAAGAGGGAAGGCAGAGGTGAATTCTGAGCATGAGGGAATAGGGTGCTCTGGGAAGAGACAGGTTTGGGTTTCCAGGCTAAGCAAATCCATGGGAAGTCCTTGGAGTGCTAATTCAGTGGTGTCAGCCTGTGCCAGAAATATTTAAGTAATCTGTCTTGTGCAGATTACTTAAATATTTCTATATGACAGATAAGGCACATTCTTTTTTGTGGTAAAGATTAGATGAGAGAATCACAGCTCAGCCTTGTCTGTTCCTGGGACACCTGGGCAGCCTTTCAGTCTGAGGTGCTGAAGAGCTTGAAAGCAGATATTCCAAATCACTTTTTAAATTTTTTTCTAGATTTTGCTCAAGTCCCATTTGAGGGATGATTTTGAAGGTATGAATATTGAAATTTAGTAACAGAAAATTCGCCATTGAATATTATTGGATTTTCAAAATAAGCAGCTTTGACTGTAGGTGGGAAGAGGTCCTGGCTTGTTGTATTGGTGGTTTCTCTTTGTGTTTTGTATTCTTCTGAGTCTTGCTCTGTTATGTGCTGCATTTCTGGGAAATACGCAGTTTTTAAATAGAAATTCTAGAAAAAAATAGAATTGTATGTGTACTACAGACTTCACATAAAGTACCAAAAAAACCTCTCAGTAGGAGATTGCTTGGAACAATTTTGTTTCATCTTAGTGATTTTTTTTTAGTATTATTTTCAAACTTATTAATCATCTACTTAGTTGTCAGTGTTAAAAAAATTGCTCTAGCTGCTTATCACTTTGTCATTTTCCTTATGCGTGGTATTTTTAAAAATTATCATTACAATTTATGAGATGCCAGTAAAAAAATTCTTTACAGTAACTAATGACACACACAATGAATGTATAATACATTTAATAATAATAAGATAACATAAGCATTTTTCTGTATTGTCATTTTCTTTAATAACGGGATAACACTCCAAGCAGCATTCAGTTTTCCCAGAATTGTGCTGCCATTGTTGCTTTTGCAGGAGACGGAGAGTGTGAGTCACAGCACAGCAGGAGCAGTGTGTCTTAACTTGCACTGATTGTTCTCTAAGCAGCTCTTAAAGGCACCCGAGACACTGATGACCATCCTGTAAAAGCTTCCAACCACACAGGCTGTTGGGGTGATGTTTTTTAAGCAAGTTTGCAGAATTTCTGTTGCTTTTATAGATCTTTTCCTTTTCCTGTTATCACACATTGGACACTTGCAATACCAAAGGCATCAGCTTCCCCCCACGTTTGGTTTGTAATCATTCTGTTTGGAAAGGCAAAGTTCATCTTTTACTGGAAACACCTGATTTTTTATGAGATCTTCAAACCATTATCAAAAGTCAGTATGTTTTTAGCTAATGTACACCATGTGTGTTTCACCTGTATTTGTGCACCTATGTGTATACGTCTACACATGCTGCTGCTTGAATGCATTCCACATAAACTTTGGCATCTAGACATGAGCCACCCAACTGGCATGTAACTACAGGAAATGCCTCAAGACATTAAAAAAAGTAAATCAGACAGGTATCAATAAAAGACTAACTTGTCAGAGTTACTTTAAAGTACCTTAGGTTGAAGGACTTTGGTGAAATTTAACCCAGCAGTAGATTAGTTGTATAGAAACATATTTGTAATTATTAGTGTTGGTTAAAAGAATGAAAACTAAAACTTATTAGTGATGTGTTCTCAGCGAAGTTACATCTGAAGAATGCTCTTCCATGGAGTTCAAATCTTGTTCTTCAGAAAATGTGATTAGTCTGCTGAGTTACTGACAGCTGAGATGTGGGGTTTGGAGAGAAGAGGCCAAGGGTGCCACAAGCCATTACTATAAGTGTCTGTGAAAGAGAGACATGAGAAAGATGTTAAACTCATCCTGGCAGCAGACTGATAATGTTCTCCTTGGATTTTAAGTTCTATCTAACTTTTAAAGGTGCCTAATGGGTGACTTTACAAATTGTTTTCTCTGGCACTACTTCCGTCATTTTTACCTATTCAGCAGTGGCAACCTTCATAATGTGTTTTCATCATGACCTTCTGTGGAGGAGTTGATTCTGATTTCCTTCCTTCCTTCTCCAAAAGAAAGACTGTTAAAAGCTGCCATGGGCACCCTCAAGAACAGACAGAGCTCTGTTTCTGTAGAGCACAGAGGGTAATCAGTGTATTAGATATTTAGAAAAAGAATCCAGTTTGATTACCTTAAAATAATTGTGGAGCTCCTTAGATGGGATGCCTGCAGTAAAACCCACTCTAATACACATACTTTTAAGTAATATGCATTCTGATTTTTTAGCAACAAAACCATCAATTTTAATTAGGTTGTCTATGGAAAAATAGGAGAAATGTGATAAGGAAAACCAGTGGAAATAGATCCCAGGAAAATTAGCCCAGAGAGCCCAGGATGATGTCAACAGGATGCCTTTGTTTGCTCCCCAGCCATATTCTAAGAATATAGTTACACATGTATATATGAATATGTACACAGCATTTGTATATAAAATTTGATGGACAGCAGATTACATAATTTCAAGCATTACCAAAAGCAACCTGTCTTTCCTAAAGGAAAAAGTTGATAACATGACAAGGAAAACAGTTTTTATTCACTTCTTTTTTTTTTTTTAACAAATTGTTGTGTATGTAGTTCATAGAAAGGTACCTGCTAATTTACATTTAGACTTATTTTTCAAGGTTTCAAAAAATTATTTAAGCAATGAGTGAACAGAAGGCAGAAGTCTTATTTTTTCACTTTAACACTATTGCTATGTAGCTTTAGAATTACCTGTAGTTTGGGGTTGCATAGGGCAGGTAGAGAAGCATCAAATATAAAGCATCTGAATATAAGTTTGTATGACTTCATTTAAGACAGTAAACCTAAATATGGAATTGTTTCCTTACGAATAGTTTTATTTAGTAAATATCAAATATGCTACCTTTTTCTATGATTTTTGGTCTTAAAACACCTGGAGATTAACAGCTTTAGGAATTGATGGATGATGCTATTTCAACAGGAAAAGTTGGGCATGTGCTGTTGGCCTGAGAAGTGGTTTTTTGGAGTCCAAAAAGGAGAGAGAAAGTCTTGCATCAGGACACAGCTGTAAACTTGGATTTTTTCCTTCTACAACATGCAGTTCTGTTTCAAAAAGGTTTCTGGTCCAAAATTCTATATTCTAGGGCTATGAGTCCTGTTTAAGGTAGGACTAAGAATGAAGGCGATGAACTTTTAACTGACATCTGCTGGAAAAAAAACAGAAATGTAGGAAGCCTAAATATCCTCAATTAGTAGTATAAACACCAGCAAAGGCATTTACTTCTGCATCTTCCTAAAGTAGAACAAATATTCAAATGGGAATTTTGACTCTCTTGGAGTTTGAAATGGCAACTTGGGATACACAGGTTTTATATAGTTTTTCTGCTTAGCTGTTATAATGTCTAGCAAGTAGGGAGTTGTATTTGTGGAATTCACTGGTGCAAGATCATACATTTGGCATTCCATCATTAGCTCTCTAAAATTTACAGGAAACTTTGTATTAGGTTAAATATTGTATTCTAGAAGCTCTCTTTTCACAGTGACTAAGTATGAAATTGAAAAATCACAAGTTTCTTTTAGTCCAGGCACTTCAAGGTTAGTCACAGAAAAAAGGATTTTTAGTAGATTGGATGCTTATGACGCAAGACCACAGGAGCCTATGTGAATAAAGACATTTTATATAGAAACAGGTAAATGTTGGAAGTCAGTGGAAGAAAGAGTATAGTGTGCTCTGTACTGTCTTCAGGTACTAGAATATGGAACTAAATTAGAAAAACCTGTTTGCTTGTACCTTGATTTGTAAGAAACAGTATGTCACAAGTTCACAGCCAAACTCTGTGGTAAGAAGCTGTAATTTAAGATTATTGAGACAAAGAAAATCTTACATGCTAAGTTCCAGCAGATAACATGACTTTGTTCATGCTGTACAAACAAAATATCAGAAGGCTTTGATGGATGAGGGGACTGTCAAGAAATCCCATTTTGCAGTAGTAGTGGTGTTTTGTTTTGTTTTCCCTAATTTATTTTTTACCTTTCAGTATTGAATAGAGATGACACCAGTTCCTTGGTTTTTCAAAACAAAATACCTTATCATAGAATAAATGCATTTAATATTAACTAAAATGCTGGAATTTGGTTTTAGTAGAAGGAAAAGGGCTTCTTGGTTCATGTGAAACACAAAGAAAATGGATTCTAGCACAATAAGCTATTAAAAAAAAGCCTCATGTTGCTTTTTGAAGAGTTTGAATAGTCAGAATAAACACTCTTTTAAGAAGACCTTTTTCCCCAAAGGTGATTTGAAAATTTATTTTCCTTCCTTTTATGAATGCTGTTTATTGAACAGTATCCAAGATAGTCTGAACACTGAGTGAAACCTGTTTTGGGGCTTAGTTATGAATTTAAATTGCGTTCACTTCAATCAGAATGTATTCAAAATCAGTTCTGTGCTACTAAACAAGAAGTGGCTTGCCACAGGAAAAACTTTGTTGAGGAACTTGGAAAAAGACATCTTTAAAATTACTGTTCCAGTTTTTTTTTGACTGCCAAGCAAAATGTGCTAAGCAAACTTCTCAGTATGCAGCTAACTCTTGTGTACACAGAAAATTTTCTTTTTGATTTTTTTTTGTAGATTAGAGCTATATTATACAGTATGATTTCTAGCACAATTAATATTAAGTTCAAACAAAAACTCAAACTAAAATTAGGAAACTTTTTATAGATGCATTTGTATTCCATAACCTACTTAGAATAATGTTAAGTGAAGGACCTGGAGTTACACTTCAAGGAAAGTATCATTGTCAAGTATCAATAGACATTCAGGTGCTCATAATTTTATGAGAGAAAAAAAGAAGAAAACTGTTGAATGTATCATGATTATCTCCAGAGAGAGTTTATTTGTGTGGCTGTGGGATTTCAAAAGGTTTTGACAGGATGCCTGCTTAACATGTTTAACATTTTTAATGTATTTTCCTTGACTGCATGCAGAAGATTTTTATAAACTTTCTGCCAAGTACAACTGTTTTAAGCTACCTCTTGTTTCTCTAAATTTGCCTTTACTTCCTAAACCAGAATGCGTGTGCTCTCTGCAGAATGATGTGATTTTAGGAATAGTCAGCGTGGCAAAGAACTGGTTCAGGCATCACCTTAGAATTGCTGTTGGAGTGGTTGATTATGGAGAACCACTGACATTTTTTCTTACCTAAGAAAGTTTTATTTCCATTCCTGAACAATCACAGTGTAATTGTGGAGTTAAATCACTAGTAAGCAATTTTATCAACCACAGTTTTGTTCCTTAAGCCTGATCGCTGCACTAGGCTGCTTGGTGTAACTTTTCCATCCAGCAAAGTTGATTATAATTTACTCAAGTGGAGTTGGAACAAGGCAGCGTTTTTAAAAATAAAAATGAAAAAACCTTAATTTAAACTGTTTCTGAGGTCTACTGTGCAACAAAAATATCTGAAATAGTAAAAAGAATAACTTGTGCTATCTTAATCTGTGTAAGTAGCAGGCATGTTGTGCTTGTTCAGCATCTTATCCTGAGAACTTTGAATTCAGGCATCCTTTAATTGATCACCACTTATAGCTTTTACAGATATTGAAGAGATACAGAAGTTTGATTTATATTATATTCCTTTATCTCTGTGCTTATTTAATCTACTTGCAATGATTAATGACAATTCTCTTGCTCTCACTGATGTTAGTGATCAAGTCCTCCTGTATGCTCTTGTGGAGCATAGTTTCTGACAATGATGAACCAGTTTCTCTGCATTCTTATTTTTGTAGGTTTTTTCAGGTTTGCATGCTATAAATTTATTTTATGTGGTAAGGAATACTTAGAAAATGTATTTCTGATGTGCTGTCTGAGCTTTATATCAGTATGTTCACCTTCCTAATGAAATGTGTAAATCCATTGGTTTCCAAATGATGGTCCTAGAGGAGGTAGGCAGGACATGATTTAGAAACTTTCAGCTGTCTAGAAATGTACTGATTTTGTCAGCCTCTGATAAACAAACATATTTTACCCTGTATTGAAGGAGATGTCAAGAGCTCACGGAGATGCTGTGTCTGGCTCAGGGGGCACTGGGGGCAGGCAGCTGCAAGCTGAAGATGACATTTTCTTAAATCACTGTTACTTGATCCTCAAATAAGCCTTTGACTAAAGCCAGTCTTCTCATCCCAAATGCAATAAAAAAAGCAGGAATTTTTCTTGTTTCTAATTTCTGTATCTCCCCTTCTATGTGTGTTTTGGATTGAAATGGTTGCCCCTTTCCCTAGGGGGGCTTGGGAACCCCCCTGAGCTGGTGAGAAAATAGATTTTGAGGCATTGTGCAGCTCATTCCTCAACTGATCAAAGGAACATCCTCAGAAAAACTTGTAATGGCATTTCAGTTTGATTGCAGTTGATTCTGTCTTCATTTTCTGAGTGCTAAATGAAGTACATTGTAATGCCAAACCGCATTAGTTATTTAAGGAAAAAAAAAGCCTCCCTTGCAATGGAATACATTAAAAATCAGTTGTATTTTGTACGTCCTAATGGCCAAGGGAGGGAAATGATTTGCTGACTTCTTTACATTTCGTGGCATTTTTGCTTGATAAATTGTAGAAATAATTTCTTTTCTTTGGGCTTTTACTCTGAATGACCAAATACACGCAAATAGTTGCAATCACCAGTTGTTGACTTCAGATGTTTTTCACCTTAGATTGGAAATTTTTCTTACCTTTAAGGCTGCTATGAATAACTTTTGAATGCTTTTAAATAGTTTTGCATTTCATACTGCCTTATAATAATCTTTCTAATTTTATTTTTTTTTTGTTAGAACTTCCAAAGTGTTCTCTTTAGAGAGAATGGGGAGCAAACTAACAGCCTTTCGAAGAAAGGATCTTTTTGACCAAAATTTCCATAATAGTACAGAAGCTGCTGTCTTAAGAAAATTTAAAAAGACATAATAGCAACAACAACAACAATATTAATAGTAGGTACTAGGCCTTTCATTGTCTGAAAAAGTCTTAAAAACATTTCAGTATGAACATTGGGCCATTAAGGTATCCAAAATCTTCACTTTATATTTCTGCTTTGAAAACAACTACCAAGACTCACTGTTTTAGTTTTTACTAAATCTGGTAAAAGTTTGTCTGTCAGATCTGAAATTACTTATTTTTTAAAATAATCCTAGTTTTCTCCTGTGTTTTCATGTGAGAAATCTCTTCACAACTGAGAAAACTGAGTCATTTAAGGAATAATATTTTGAATCTTGTGAAAGGTCTCTTTAAATGCTTGGATGTGTAAAAAACTGTCCAATGCATCAGATACGGAGTTCAGTTTTTAATTGAACTCATAAAATCTGCAAGTTAACTCAGTCTAAAATGTGTAGGCAATTTGGTTTTTTGTAACTAATATTAATATTATGTTTAGAAATGAAATGTATAAGTGGAAGGAATGAAAAGGAAGCTGATAAGTATGGCATGTTAAACTTATCTCCAAATAAAGTTAATAATTTCAATTGGAATTTTTCAGTTTTCTATGTTCAAAGCTAGTGTAAAAGTTTTAGTTTTTCAAACAGATTAACATGGAAAACATGAAATTGCTGCTACTGTATTTTGTGAGTTCATGTGGCAATGTTTTGGTTCAGCATGTTTTTTGATAGAATATGCATATTATTCCAACAGCAAGCTATAAAAATGCTGTACTGTGGCTCAGTATTGGCATGAGAGATTCAGGCACAGCATTACTCTTGTTAATTGTTTAAGATTCTGCTCAGTTCCTAACAAGAAGAAAGATCCTGTCTTTCTTTCAGTGTTAATCTCGTGTGTTGCATTTTCATTATCTACTTGTATAAAGTAAAATTACGGTTTTCCAAGCTGTCTTTATACTGTTAGTTGCTGATGATTAAAGACAGCTTTACTGTGATTGCTTGAGAGGTATTTATTACAAATAAACAAAAGAAATCAATTCACTTTTCAGGATGAATGCTTTGAACAGAAGGAATAATGAAATAGAAGCTATTTTACCAGAGCAAAAATGGCTAAAGAAAAAAATACAAGCCTATAATTGATGAAGGTGGTTTTTAAGTTTAACCAAACTAAATTTTGATTTCTGCCACAGATAATCAGTCTGTTTGTTGTTTTTGGGTTTATTAGGATAAATATCCCTCTTCTGGAATGCATATTTAGTCCTGAAAGCTAAGGAGGTGACACCTGTGATTCCCAGATTGTTGACTGTTACTTTTCAGGAAAAAATAATTGCTTTGCCAGTGGTCACATGATCTCAGTAGTGTCAGTTCAAGCTTGAGTGAAGTTGTCTGTGTTTTAATATGACTTTAAGTTCCATATCTGAGTGACAGAAATCCAAAATATTTGTCTATTCTGTTTATTTTTTCTCTGTCTCACAGTCTTTAGCATTGTGTTAGTCCACCTGTGTCTTTTCTGTGCTATTAGGCTACTACAAAAATAAATTAATTTGAGACCAAAGAAATGTAAATCACAAGGTAAAACAAGAAACAGGAAAATGAAATTAGTTATGTGTGTGCTAATTATTCTATTAAGACTGATTTATTTTGGGGGATAATCATGTCACTGTAAAATGATAGTTCCATTACTGCATGTACAGTAGTATGTTCTAATAGCAGCTTTTTCCTTTTTATTTATTTTTTTTTCTTTGTACTCCTTTTATTGGTCATTGCTTCACAGAAGTTCTTTAGCTTAATTGTAGCGCTACTCAATTAATGATATTACAGCAATGTTATTGGGCACATCTTTTTGCTGTTACATTTCCTGTCTCAAAAGCTGAATGGATGTAATTCCTACAAAAGCAATTGTTGAGTGCTGAAAGGGTATCAGGGGCTTCTAGCTAAATACACATTTCTAGAGAATTAAATGACTAGACAGTTTGGCCATATTACTAGTGTAGAAAATAGTCTCTGTAGGGCAGTTGCCATGTGAGTAGACTAATAGATTACATAGGTGAACATTTACAGGGAAACTGGGCATTAAAATTTTAGATCTAATAGAAGTTTATACTTGCTATTTCTTACTTAGCCTAGTCTAAGTGAAACACTGTATCTCCTTTTGATTTAACTTATGCCTTGAATGTTAGCAAAATTAACAAAATAGCACTGCTCTATTTAAAGCATTGTCATAGCTTTCCTTTAAAAAACATCAGCAAGGTATCTTATAGTAATTATCCCTGTGCAGCTCTGGTTTAGCAACCTTTCATGTAAGCAAACATATTTACTTAAATCACCATCTGTAGTGAGCTCCATTTGAGAGAAAAATGCTCTTGCAGCTGTATGTTGGAGATGGGGGCTAAGCAATAAGTGTTTTTAAATTCAATTGTTTAAAATGCACACTGCATGGAAATAGTGATGGGTATTCTTTTGTTGTCAGCAAGAACATTTATATGCTGAGCTAGCAACTTGGAGTCAATCATACAGTGGATTTATTATTTAATAAATTCTATAGAGTTGTGATTTTGCAGCATGGATTTGCTCTACTGGATTATATTGTTTTCATCTAATCTTTCTGTTCCACTTAGAATCTGCATGTTGTACAAAAGAGTATTTTGAGCTGCTATTTCCCTAAAAATAGAGTAGATATTGCAAGGATGAGTTTTTTCCTTGTTGTTATTAAAGCTCTAATGTCATCATTTCGCTTAATATGTAAAAAATAACAAAACAAAAGTTTAAAGTCTATATTTTAAGTAGGTTTTTATTGTGAGCCATAGATATTTTATTTAAAATATTTAGTTATTGGTAAAAAACATGGTAATCAAGTATTTAAAATAGCTGTTTAAACAAAAGCAGGTGTGCATGATATAAACCCCAGTTGGAGATGAATGCACAGAGTTATTATGGGAAGACTTGAAGTTGGGCTGAACTCACTGTTTCTGTCCAAGGGTGCAGCACAAAGTACACAGAATCATGGAATCATTTAGTTTGGGAAAAACCTCTAAGCTCACCCACTCCAGCCATTACCCCAGGAGTTCCAAGCCCATCACAAACCCCCATCCCCTGGTGCCACATCCACACATCTTAAATCCCTCCAGGAACACTGAATTCACCACTTCCCTGGGCAGCCTGTTCCAGTTCTTGACATTCCTTTCAGGGAATGAACTCAAGTGTTGGACTCAAAGTCTGGAAAATATAAATTGAATCTCTTTTCCTGATTTCTGACCACTTACAATGATTGGTATTAAACATGATTTAAAAACTGATCTCAAGACTTCGTGAATTTCAAGGTAGCAAAACTAGTAGCATTAGGCTGGGAAAGATCCTACCTTAGCTGCAGTTTTAACTATTGGCTACATTATTATCCCAAGAGAAACCATTCACTGAGAGTGGTTAAGCAAAGAGAAACATATAGAAAATATTAAAGAAAATATGTATAGCAGAGTACAGAAATATTGGGGTAATGGAAGAATGTCAGTCTTCCAAATGTCCTACAATATTGTCCTGCTTCTGCTATTGCATTTCTTTTATCATATACACTCACATTTGCTTCAGTAACAGCAGAGATGGCTAAAATGAATTGTTTTTGGGTTACCCCTACATAGAGATCTACAGATTGGTAGGAATCCATTTTTCATCACACACTTGCAAGCCTGAGATAATTAACTGCATATAAAAAGCATATTAAAATATGCTTTCGTGGCTGTGAAACAGATTTTTTTCTAGATTTAAAAAGTGGAAATGTAAAGGTGTTGTCTTTTTCCATGGTATTATCCAGGAACAGTGAGGTTAATAGGAACTTGCTGAATGAGAGTAATAAATGTTCACTGAAGTGCTGCTACTATATAATCACTTACGTTTTCCACTTCCACATTTGTGATCTGCTTCCTATTAAATGAACAATAATTGTGGGAGCAATCAATTAAGGTTAGTTGGAAATAGCTTTTATATTTGTCAAAACACTGAGAGCTTTTGGAATGTGCTTCAGAATTATTTTAGCTCCTTTATAAGTTTTGTACTATCTTGTAATGGAGCATCACTGTTAAGAGCACTTAACTATGAACAGAATAAACTGCTAAGAATATATTTCTGTATTTTTCACTGAAAGCATTGCAAAGATTTACACAATTAAAATTAACTTTTGTGAAGAGGCTTTTCCAGCTTAAAGTGCCTAAATAATAATTCCATAAGTGTAAAGTGGAAAACATAAATGGATTTGGGAACACATAACTGATAATGTAGTGGCAACACTTCAATGAACATTTAATGTAGAGTGTCAAGAGGATAGCAGAATTACAACATGTAGGATTTTGTGGTAACTGCAGGTATTTTTCAGAAGTGCTGGGTTATGAAACAGAGAAAAACATTACACATCACTATGTGCAGCTTAGACATTTCTGGTGTTTCTCGCAGACAGATTGAATGCCTGGCACCTCCTTAGTAAGAATTCTTCTTTAAGTTCAGGTGGCTATTTAATGAGCCCTCTGAGGGCTGAACAAACCACTGAAGTCCTGAAATGGACATGTGATTTCAATAATATCTTACATTTAATTAGGTTTTTACATGTCTAGTAACTTTTTTTCTATTTGTCTCAGGCTGAGGCAGAGAGGTGAGAGTGTGTATGGGATGGGGCACTGTCAAAGAAGGATTTATTGTGTGTTATTCCTTATCAGTATAAGGGAAGTTTAAAACTCAGTCTGTGACAGGAATTCAATATGAGATTATAAAGTAGAGAATAAACTTTTATCTTATACAGGTCACCACTTTGTACCATATCTGTTCCCAAGCAGGACCTCATATATTAAATCCTTTATCTTACTCATAATTAAAACTTCAGTGAAAGCCTAATATGAACATCATGGTAGGTTCAGAGTTACTTTGGATGAAAGAAGGACTTCAAGTGTGGTGTGAATATTATATGTCAATATTGATATTATATATCAATATTGACATATATATTTCAATATATATATCAATTGATATTATAATATCAATTCCATTGATGCAGGAATGTATTGACACATTTACCAGGGAGAGATTAGTAAATTTGGTACACTTGGTTAGGAATAAAAAATGGCTGCCTAAATGAGGTAGTAACACAAATAAAGATGGAAAGGAAAAGAAAGAAGAGAGCTCAAGAACTGGGAATAGGAAAATGTTTTTGAGGTGAGAATCTAGCAGGCAGCAAGAGTGGCAGTGAGCAGACCACAGTGGAGAGGATTGCTTTGGCCTTAAAGTGGAGAGGAGGGTTGATGTTGTTCCTGTGATTCTCCTTCAGAATCCAGGAGCTTTTCAAGTTGCCTGTTTCCTGCTTCTAGAAAACTCTTCTTGTGGGCTATATCTGTAGTGTTTGCTCTGCCTTTGTTCAAATGGTTTCAGAGACTTACTTTTGTTCAATTTTGTCCATAGCAAGAATTCCAATTATATTAGATCTTTTACCAAACATCTGCAATAATACTTTAATTAGATTTCAAACTAAATGGATTTTGTCATTGGTCAGGATTTCACCTTGTGTAGCAAAGATGAATTATGAATAATTTTCTGTGTTGCACATTGAAATGGTAGGTTTTAATGGCTTTTCTCAAACTGCTGTTACTTAAGGTGTGGAGGACGGCCTCTAATGACACAGGAATAGTTTTTAACTGCAGAAAATAATATAAGTGATATGCTAGTGATTTTTTCTGAAAAAGATAATAATTGAAGTAGTAATAGATATATATTTCAATACAGCTTGTAGGAAATGTGTTTGGGATGAAGTATTAAAATCTATAAATATTCACTTAATTTTCAAATTAAGTATGAATGAGGAAATCTCATTTTTCCTTTTTGATTTTACAGCTTGCACATGCAGTGGACATGCAAATATCTGTCACATGCAAACAGGAAAATGTTTTTGCACAACCAAGGGAATCAAAGGAGATCAGTGTCAACTGTGAGTACAAGTCAATGTAGCCTAAAATTATTGCAATCCTTGATTAGTGAATAATCACTATTTTTCCCATTTCACATCCTTGTTTTGGTACTGGGTTTTGTGATTAATCTGCTAATGTTTTAGTGGTGGATATAGTCTTCCCTACATTTCTCAGGAAATTTCTCTATTACTTAGACTTTAGTTAAAGAATTACATCACAAATATTAGTAATGTTTTGAAGGCACAAAAGGCTTTTTAAAAATTCATTTTGTTTCCAGGAACAAACTGGAGAATTCTGTTAGTCTTCCTTTCTCTTAAGTTTTTAAAATACAATAGTGTAAGAAAAAAAATACGTATGAGTTAGTAATTACATTTGTCACTTATTTTGATGGGAATCTACAGTGATTCAATTTCTAGGGTTTTGGAATCTTATTAAGGTGTTTGAGACATTTTCCCACATCATAAAATTGAGACCATAGGAATGTGTAGACCTCTCATGGAAAGTACTCTTTTTTTGCACTGGAATAGCTTCTTGTGTTCAGAGGAAGAGTTTGCACCTTCACAACGAATGGAGTCCTAAGAACAATCAAGTGCTGAAGTGAAGTAACATATCAAATAGGATAAATAACACATGGAAGTTAATTGTGAATAGCCTTTTATTTAAAGATATTTCTTTCAGTCTATTCTAGCAGGTGCACCATGTTATTTAGTAGGAACTTTATTAATTTTGCAGTTATAATTATTTTAATAGTGTCTGGCAGCAAACTCATCTTAGCAGTGTTATTTGGAACTGGGGACAAGGTACATGAATCCAGCTGACTCCTCCCCAGCAGGGAGAGCTGCCAGGAGCTTCTGCTCTGCCTGCCACAGGACATCCACTTGCACTGGATTTGTGAATTTGTCTTTGACACACTCAATGAACTGGCTTGTATCCGACCTGTAACACTCTGCTTATAAATTGTAAAGAAACAAAAATTTCTGATGCAGAGGATCTGTGTATATCCGTGAGAAAGAGCTGTGCTGGCAGCTCTGCTGTTCCCCTGCTACCTCTGGGACTTTGTGTTCAGCTAATTGAAGACTCTCAGGATGAGATGGGAAATCAAGATTAGGACTAAGTGATGAAATTTTATCATGACAAAAGCCGAAATGATGATATCTTTAAGCTCTGAATTAAGTCTTCACTGAGAAGTCTTTTTCCCTCTTTTTGTGCCCATAGAATTAATCAGTTCTAGGTGTTAATGAGTGATCTGATTATCAGCTACCAGCTCTGGACTTGTATTGATGCCATTCTGACTATACAAAGAACAGGAAGAAAAAAACAACAATTTCTCCTCTGTCCTTTGTAACACCTGAACCACAGAAAACAGTTTCTGTGCTGAAATGCCAATTCTTTACTGACTGCCTTCCACACAGGGCACCCTCTTCAGGCCTTCACCCCAGCCTTTCCTATATCTCTGTGGTTGTTGGTGTCCTTTGTCCTGTGTCTGTTTCATCACTGTTTTTTCCACTCTGACATGGAACTTTTATTTCATGAGATTGGTTGTGCTGCTCAGCTGTATCAGTCTGCTGTCCTGAGTTTGTGTATCCTAAAAGGTTCTTTTACCCCACTTACTGAACTAGAAGGGAGAATGTTTTCCTAGTTGTGGACTTGCCTTGGCAGAAGTTACAGCAATTTCATAACACAGATGAAACAGAAATTTGAATTTTGACTTATCAAGAGTGAACTTAAAATTGCAGTTTCAGACTGAAAATCTCTTTTTTAGTCACATGTAACACATCCCCATTCTAGATTCATACACAAACCAAAGGCTTGTCCAGGGCAAGCTGTGGTGTTAAAACATTTGATATTTTTAAGTGTTGGTGAAGTTTTTTTTGGTGAATAAAACCAGCAGCCCTTTTAAATTTTTTTTTTGGCTGTGATGACATTTCAGATTGTGAGGTTAACATCTGTTGGGTTCATAGGCACTCAATCAAATAACCACACATTTTTAGTTGGAGGACGTATCATCAAATGCTACATTTAGAATTTGTCATTTTACTCTTGGGGTTGTTTTTAGAGAGTGATCCTCTCATGTATGGAAGTTTCAATCAAATGGTTTTTTTAAATATTTCCCTTAGAACATCAGGGGATGAAGAACATAAAAAAAATTCCAAAAATCAATCACTAATGAATGCAGTCCCATACTCATTCTAAAATTAGTATGAAGAATATGAACTTAATTTATTTTGTATTATGCTTTTAAAAAATTAGAAAATCTATTTCCTCTTTAAAAATGATTTGTACACTCACAACCACTCTTGAATGTATCATAAGATATATGCAGTCATTATCTAGAAGATAAGGAGAAATCAAAATCAGCTCAATGCTTTCCTTGTATTTATTACTTTATTATATTCTTTATAAATAATCTGAAACTTGATTCTAAGTGGGAATACTGTTCTCCATTGCTCTGGATGAACGTTTTGGGGTTATTTTGCTGATGACTAGTTAGGCTAAAAACCTACAACCTCAGCAGCAAACCTACAGCCTTGTGGTTTGCTAAAATAAGTATTTCAATGAAAATTCCAAACTCTGGCTGTTCAGTGAGAAAGTTAGATTGATATTTCTGTCAAGAATCCTATTGATTGAGAAGTCATAGCTGCAGGGCTCTGTTGTGTACACACCATGCCTTGTGGGCAGAGGTTTTATGAAATCTGGGAAAGTTTACAGCACTTTTATTTTTCTTTTATTTTTCCTTCCCTATTTTATCAACTCTGTGCTTTTATGGAAGATCCTATTTATTTTTTATTTATTTGTGTATTTTTTAGCATACCCATCTCTCAGTTGCATTCATTTCTTGATTGTGCTGTTGGATGGCATGAAGCACAGTGCCATTTGAAATTAAAATTAGTGTTGTAAAGCAGTTTGGAGCACACATTTGCATTCTGGTTTACAATGTTTCTTACATGGCCATATATGATCATGACCATATGGTCATATCACATGGTCACATGTTCATATATTTGTCAAATGTGAATATTTTTGTTTCTGTTAAATTGGTAGTTTCAGTTGGTAAAAACTTTTAGTAATCTCCTGATCTCAAGGGAATTATTGGAATGGTTTGATTATTCTAAGTAACTAGACTGTAAAGATTAAAAACAGATACAAATAAAAATACTTGATTTCTTGTTTTTCCCCTTAATTTTTTGAAAATGAAATATTCAATTGGTAGTAACAGGAAAATCATGGTGACTTAAACCATATTTTTAGAGGAAAACTATTGAGTCTAGGCACTTATTTTATTTAATTTTCGCTCACATTTGATTTACTAGCTGCTGATTTTATTTTCTCATAGAATTCTGTTGACAGAGATTTTCAAACTTCCATATGTTTTGGTGTATCCATATGCAGGATTGTGCACAGGGAACTTTTCAGGGAATAGGGATGTAGGAATGTGTAGAATATACAAAGGTGTTGTTTCAAAGTTCAAGTTTTGATATTAAATGAGAGAAATTTTGCTGGAGACAAGGAAGAAAAATATGAAAGTGATGGGATCAAGTGAGTAATTAAATAATTCTTTGAGAAGTTTCAGTAAGTCTGGGCTCTTGCAAATGAAAGCCTTCACTTAGCAAGGTGTCTGCAGCTTTTGTCATCACCATGGCTAAAACTGAGCTTCAAAACCTCTGTAATGAAGAACTACTTGTTGGAAGGAAAATACTGGGCAAAAGTATTATTTTAAATCTCATATTTCATAGTATATTTTATATAGTTGTAGGAAGGATAAATTCAAAATTATAAAATATATTGCTCTTTTTAGTTCTAATAAATGTCCAGACCATTAATTTCTTAGACATATCTCTCCTGTAAAAGTGGAAGAAATACTATTTTATTTATTTAAATATATGGTATTTATTTGGTAAAAATCTTTCCTGTATGTAAGTTTTAAATAGCTTTTTAATAATGTAAGGATCTGTGCCTAAAAATAAGAACTTATTGATAGTCTGCTGTACATAAGAACAAGATTTTAAAATATCCAGCCATACTATTCTGTATAATTTCCCTCCACAGAATGTACAATTCATCTTACAGGTAAAAAATATACTGGGTTAAGAGTCAAATTCACCATTCTGTTGATATCACTGCAGCTTTATTTGCAGATAGCAGAGTAAACATTTTCCCAATTATTTCCCCACAGAGCTTCTCTTGGTGCTTTCCAGTACGGGAAGAATTGGCAGCCATCATATAATAAATTCAGTTGATTTGAACTTTCTTTATCAGAGACACACACACAAATCCCAAAACCAAATAGATAAAAAGGAATTCTTATTGCTGGAAATTTAATAAAAACCCCCTTATTCTATTGAGAAAGTATCTTTTCTTGATTGAGGGTATAATTCATTTAATACTGGTTGCCATGACAGTTGGTTGTTTTCTAAAGTAACATTAGAAAGTTTAATATTTAGTGGTTTAAATTACTACAGGAACAGCATTTTGATTTTTTTTGGTTTTTTATTGTTCCTGATTTCAACACTTTCCCCCCCTTTTTCTGTCATCTGATAATATTTCACCATTAGTTTAACATATTTGATTGTGTTTGATAGGAGGTGTTTTGTACCTCTTCCTGCTGAGTCCAGTCCTTGATTTTTTCATTTAAGAGAAAACTTTGACATGCTAATGCATGTTACTCCATTACATATGACATTTGGAGGAGAATTACAGCAAAATCTGTCATGTAGCTGCTGGTGTTTAGCAATATTGGTGGGTTTAGCAACTGCCTCTCTTCTTATTTAACTGCCTGAAAATTTCAGCTTGCCTCTGTAAGGACAGGTTCATGCCCTCAGCTAGTTCTCACAGTGCTGGATCATTAGGTTTCTAAGGAGAACAATAAAATAAAACTCCTACTTCAACATTTATGAGTACATTTATGTTTTAAATGTACTCATTTTCTGCTCTACATGTAGTAATTATTGTCAGATCTTTCAAGGATTTGAGCTATTTTTTTTCTTTTAATTCATGTTTCTTGCATCAATCATTTTTTCTTAAATTGCAGCTTTCATTTAAAAAATGTGTCTAATATCAAAGCTTCAGAACATGACCCAAATGCACTCTAATGGCTCAAACCCTCAGAAGGCACTTGAAACATTTGAGATCTAAAATTTGAAGAAAAGGAAAATACAGGTTTTAGTAGTATTGTATGTCACTCTTGCCCTTTCTGTTGATTTTTTTTGGTCTGCAGTAGGGTCACTTTGTCTGCTTTGGTATATTAGTATATTATATGTAAAGTTCATGAGGCTCTCTGGGATCTTTCAGAGTTGCAGTCTCTCTGTAAGTGAAACTACACTTTGTTAAGCGTTGTTACATCCAAACATTACATTTTATTCAGGAAATTGTCCAGTTTTGCAGAAATAAAGAACGAGAGCTGGGATGTCGTGGATCATTCCTAGAAGACAGTTCTCTTAGAGCAGAAATGAGGATGAGGCAGTGGCCGAGGGAGAAGCTGCAAAGCACCTTGCAGAAGGCTTTGTACCTTGGGGCTTCATTATGTTCTGTCCCTATGAATTATGCCTTTTATCCTTCTGAGTTTAGTACTAACTGTCCGGAAAATGGGGAGCAGTCTGGGCATGAGAATTTCTCTTTCATGAGAATAAAGTAATTTTGCTTTGGCTTCTAAGTTCTTCCATAACTGACTATATGCACATATATAAAAATGTGCTTTGGTTTGGCAAGTTCAACAGAGGAGAATCCTCTCACCACTGGGCTTTAGTTGTTTTCTAAGATATTTCGTAGTCATTACTTCCTCTTCAGGCTACCTCTAAAAATGCTAAGTGCAGAGCAAAACAGGTATTTTTTTACAATTGTTCAAACACTCCTGGCTAAAGAAGGAATGCAAGCAGTGTCCTTGTCTCTTGTGCCCAATTGGTTTACATTTGTATGCAATGCTGGACAGAGATTTAATTAATATCTTTTTGGCTTCTTATTTGAAAAATATATGGTGCTGGATTTTCTTTCAAAAAAAGTGAATCTCTTTTTCTGAACAATTGTTCCTCCAATGCCATGGCCATGTCATTCAGTGACTGGCATGTGAATAGTCTGTTTTGCTCAGTGCAGGTTATGTCAGTGAAGCAGTGGAACAGGGCAGGCTGCCCAAGCCTTTCACAGATCCCATGCCAGTGAGATCTGTTTTGAATTCCAGTGCTCAGGGTGCATTTGTTGTAAGGCAAACCTCTTTATATAAAATACTAGTAATTTTTGGTGCCAAGTGTCAATTGTCTAGGGGTGTACAGTTAAGGCAATACTTCTGTGTGCTTTTTTTATTAAAATAGAATAGCACAGCTGAAAAGAACAGACAAGTTTGCATTTTTTAATGTCTGAAATAGACTCATAAAGATTTAAATCTAAATATAAGGTGAAGACATTTCTTCTGTCTTTAATTGGTTAGGTACTGAGTTCAGACAGAGATGAAATCAGGAGTGGGAGTGATGCTGATGTTTACTCATACAGGAAAAAGAGAAACAAGCGTAGACCGTGCCCCATGGAAGAGTTATTGGGAGCAGGAGAGAAAGGGAGGTTATGGCTGCCATAAAATTGCTTTATTATTGAGTCTGATGTTTTTCTTGCCCAGCAAAGTTGTAGCTTTAGTTTCTGTGCTTGTTTTTGGAAAGGAGGAGGTCAAAGGACTTTGTGGATTGGGCTGGCTTTACATCTTGCCTAGGGCTAACTTTAAAGCAGAATTGCACATATCTGCATAGCCAGTGCTTTTTCTTAGTCTCAGGGTCAGAGTAGGTTGCAAAGACTTACAATTTGAGGTTGTCTTTTTTAACCCCAGTTCAAGCAGTTGAAAATGATAGGGCTCTGCTGCATTGCATCTCTCAAGGTATGCACTGGAGGCACCTGGGAATGCTGCTCTGTGGCCAGGACTGGAACCCAGTTAAGAGTTAGGGATGCTGAGTAGCATCAGTCACATAAGCCAGAACTCAGTATGAGCAGCTCTTGTGAAATACCAGACCTGTGGGAGAGGTGTTTGCAGTTACAGCATCTCCTGACGTTGCTCCTTTGAGAACATGAAAAAGGAGACAGGAGAATTTCTTATAAGACAGCCAATAAAGTGTTTAGATTCCAGAAAACACTTGCAGGAGGCTGCTGACAGTGAAGACAATCTTCTTTTCAACATGTGGCTCCACCAGGAATTTGTCTTTCCTCACCCGCGTGAACAAAATACCCCCAACACTACAGTTGGTTCTTTCTGCCAGGTGTAGTGCTGGGGTCTCCACAAAACATAAAAATACATGCAGCTTGATTATCTTGGTTGCTACCTCTAGTAACCATTATTATGTTTTCATGTTGCTGGGGTGGGATTATAAACTCCCATTGTTCGTGGGAGCCATAATTAATCTCACAAATCTGAAATTGCCACGTGTAAGATAGGATAGGAATTACTCTGCAGGCAGGGGAGAGAAAGAGCAGATTTCCAGTAGAGTATGAGTTTGGTTTACCCTTCCTACTGCTTTGGTTAAAGACAAGTTGTTCACTTTAGAGAAGGAAAAGAAAATAACTGATGGCTTTTCTGGCTACTCATCCTGCTGTCATCAGAAAAAATCCATCAGCTGAGTTGTGACTGACAAAACCAGATAGTTCAGGGAGTTCTTTAAAAAAATTCTATTATATATTGCTTTGTTGTAACTGATTAAATTCAATGTGTGCTGTGTTATAGTAACAACCCTCTACATCACTATTATTATTGCTGGCTACTGCTACTGCAGTCAGCTTTGGACAATTAACTATGGAGCAGAAGGGAGGAAAGTGATATCTCCTTTGTGGAAGGCAAATGTTTAAAGAGATTTAAAAAAGAAAACCATTGAGAGTAAACAGTCCTACAAAACTTTATGGAGGACAAAACCTTTTCAAGGTGATCATCTTCCAGAAAACAAATGTTGCTAGTACAGTTTTTAATAGACTTGGTATCTAGAACTAAGAATTTGACATATTTTATTATTTTTGCCTTCATGGCACACCAACAGTGGTCAGTTTCAGTACATGTAAACATCTGAGAAATCAATGTTCTCAGAATTCTCAATGTTCTCTTAAATTTTTGGTGTTTTTTAGGGGATCTTGGCTACTATAGAAGATACAGATAATATTTAAAAATGGCTTATCAAAATGTTATGTATCATTATTGGTCCTTTATGTTGGAAAAGAGCTGAGGAGGAAAACCGAAGGATTCTGACATGCCCCCATCCATGCTGATCATTGTAGCATCACAGACAGAGGCAGTTTGTCAATTCTCTGGAAAGGAGAGAATGGAAATAACTGAAGACAAGGACTTAGAGCAATATTATTGTGCCCTTCATCAAACCCTTTTATAAAAAAATGGTTTTTCTATATAAAGCCATAAATTTTCAGTTGTTTCATAAGAAAGTAGGCTCTTTAATTAGTTTTCAGTTTAGGGTAAGATCAATCAATCTATACTGATTGACTATTGGATTGCTACATCGGGAGGTGTATTAATTGTTTGAGCTTCTTTTTACAGCTTCCACTTTCTCCTGTGGTTTCCACCAAGGATAAAATAGATATTTAACCTTCTCTGATAGAAGCACTTAAATATATTCTAGTACAATGAAATTCTTTCCAAGTCACTCATGGTAGCACTGCATTAAGTAAATAGTAACATTTTTCTACAGTATTTTATTGGAGAGAAAGGAGAATTGGTTCATTTTCCTTAACTGATTATCTGAACAAATGAGGTTTGGCTGGCTGAAGTTTAGAGAGAATGGAGTTATATTGTAAAGACAATTATGCTTTAGTTACAGACATTGATTTCAATACACAAAACTGGTGTTTCATTATGTGCTGCTAGACTTTAAGTACTCAGTAATGGAAACTCCACTTGTGAGAAAAAACAGTAAAAATTGTTGTGGGCCACAGATATATTGAGTTTTGAGACAGATAATATTGTTTCTTCTCATTTGAAAGTGGTCTGTACAATTTGGATTATTTCAAAGGAACTCCAGCTGTTTCTGAAAATAGTATATTTTGCATGTTCATGTAAATTCTGACCTTTTTTGAGATTTATGACAGGAAAGATTCTATGGTGAACTTATTAAATAGTATTGGCTGTCTCCCAAAACTCACCTTTCCCCTTTTTTTTTGGGTTTGCCTTTTTTTTTTTCCTATTTTTAAATGAAGTTGTATCTTCCTGAAATGACACCAATTAGTGGGGCACAAAGCATCAGTTCTTAGTAAATGATGAATAGTACTTATTAGAACTTATGCCTTTTAAATGACTGAAAAAATTTTTTTCTGTTTTAATTTAAGAAAAATCCTTTTAGAAAGAAATGAGTGATTATTTGATTTGATCTATACTTAATATGTTTGAATATTATTAATATCCATAATTTTCTGAGATACTTGATTGAATGTAGTCTGAACTTTATTAAAATGGATTTTTTTGAAAGCTATGAAATAACTGTAACTAAATCCAGTGGGAAGTATATGTAGAGGAATTATTTCAGAATAGTTTTCTCTTGTATTATCAGGACTCTATGCAAATAAAATACAGCATTAGGATATTGCCTGTCAAAATAATTATTTCCCTTACTATTTCACTGTATGGAAAATTCAAAATATATATGGAATGGGAGGTGATTTGGAATTTAACCAACTATTTCTTTCCTGAGTTGAACTGATATAACAAAGTCCTCTTGCACTCCAGGCTTTCATTTTTTTTCCTTTTCTAGCTGGGCAGAAAAAATGTGCAAGGAGAATTTACAATGAAAATAGATTTTCAATAGAATCAGTGTTAAGTTTGTAATTTAAAAAAAAAATCAGGTTGAATGATTAGAAGGTGATACTGATTTTATTGACAGTTAACTGAAAATATTGGCTATTGTAGAGTTGTTTCTGTTGAAATCCAGGTTTGCAATAGTACAGTGAGTGTTGAGTGGCTCTGAAATGGTTGTGCTGCTTTTGTTGTTTATTGCGGCCAATTGATGATGGGATTTTGATGAGGACTGAACGAAGGCTGAAGTCCTCTCTCTGTCTGCTGTCAGGGCTTGTGCTATCCAAGTCAATACATTGTGGAGGACATAGTTTCTGTTTGAAGGAAAAGCAGATTTCTAAGGTAGATCCATCCAAAATACTCATGTTGTCTTTACTGTCAATGCACAAGTTCAATGTATATAGTAATCCAAACATTTGATTTATTTTAAATTTTGAATTTAAAAAAAAAAACCCAGGTTTTTTGAATCTCAAATTCTTCTCAGTAGAACTACAATTTTTGTGATTTTTCAAACTGCTGAAAATATTTTCGTTATTCTTAATTCTTAATTCAGATAAAATAATACCCATTGTGCAGCATAGATCTGTGCTTATAATTCACATCTGATAGGCCATTAGTATGGTAATTAGTAATTGGTACAAGAGTTGTTAAAGTGGAAATAGACATCTGGTTTAATCAATTTGTCATTAAGGAATTGCAAGTGTAGAGGTAGTAATGGGAAAAGAAAATACCAATGTGAGAGCTCAGAGCTCTCTCTGAGCTGTCAACCCAAAGCTAAGTTTGAAATTGGAATAATACTTCTTTCTCTTGCTTGATATGGGTTGCTCAGTGCTCAACTTGCTCAAAATACCACACCCTGTTTTTATTTTAAAATCTATTTTCAAAACCTTACAAATAGCTGAAAGAAATGAAGCTAAATTGTGATGAAAACTCGTTGATAGATATATCCATCAACTTCACCTTCTGATATTCATATATTTTATTTACTGAGAAAGGGAAGAAAAGAATTTTTTATAGGGAAATAAGGAAAGGCTAGGTCAGGTGGATATTAAAGACACTATTTGACAAAAATCTCCTGGTGATGGAAAGATTGTTTTTCTTTTACTCTTATGGTCTCTAATAGATGAAATATGCATCTTCCTACTGCCATTTTCATTTTCTGTTTCTTCTTTTAGCCAATTGCATACCTTTACATATAGATGAAAATTTAGCTGGAATAGTTTTATTTCTGGTTTCAATTTTTGTTTAAAACTTAAAACATTTTTGCCAGTTATTAGTTTTAAATTGCTTCAGTAGTTGCCAAGAGTATTAGAAGAATGCACACAAAAGATTAAAGCTATGCACAGAGAGAGCTAAGAAATGTGTTTTGGTATTAAGACATGGGAGTGAGAAATGCATTAGTCCTCTTTTTTTTTTTCCATGAAGCTTCTGATAATTATGTAGACTGTGCACATCAATTACACAGTGCTAAATTGTGCTTAAGGAGTCCTCATCCTGAAGAGCCTGCCAACAAACTTGCATTCTGCTGCAGCTGCATGTGCAGACATCTGGCGGTCAAGCAGATTTCTTACACATTGAATCCTCTTCCCATCCCAACCCTGGCTGTGCCCTTGCTGCAGGAGAGCCCATGTTCTCATGCTTCCCCAGGGCCCAAGTGCCCTGGTCAAATACTGGAATCATCTGCACAGGGAGGTGGTGGAGTCACCATCCCTGGATGTGTTTAAAAAAAGACTGCATGTGGCATTTGGTGCCATGACCTAGTTGAGGTGTTAGAACATGGGTTGGACTCGATGATCTTAAAGGTCTCTTCCAACCTAGAAATTCTGTGATTCTGTGCTATAGAGGCTTTCTGTGCCACTCCTGCATTAAAGACGGGTACCTGAAATGAAATAAAAATTCCATTCTTGGAATGGTTGGGTAGATGAGGGGACTGTGTGCAACAGTGCTTAGAAAAGTGTAGGTATCTGAGTTGTACTTTAACAATTAACGTAATTAAAAGGCGGCTGTGAAAACTATGCTGGTTCAGAAATGTGATTGAAGTCCTGTCCTTCATTTGGTCACTGAAATCTATTGTGATTCCTTGTACTGATATTCTTCCTTGCTATAGCTTTGTCTGTTTAAGGGGAGTATTTTGTTCACTCCTGTTTAAAAATCGGGAGATGGGCTGTCTGGGATAATGAATTCTGCAGGCAGAACATATATAAGCACATATGCCTGCATAAACATCCTTTTTTCTTAGCCTGCATTATCATGTGAATGACATGAAATAATCTCAACTTGAAAAGACAGCAAGTTACAATAAACATTTCTAAAAAACATATGTAATATTTTACCTCTTGTAAGGTAAACTCACTATATTCGATACAAAAAGTAAATTCTCCATCACATGCAAGGTATTTACAGAGAATGATAACTGATAAGGCAAGAAGAAATAACAGGAGCAATTCTATCTGTATTCACCAGCTGAAAGATTAGAATGTCTTAATATTAGAAATACTCCCTTATTCTTTTCTTCTTCTGTACTGAATAATCACCACTAGAAAGTATAAAATATAAATTAAGCTGCACAACCTTTGCATGCTTTGAGCTTTCTATTTTTTTTTCTTGTGGACGTATTGAAAAATAAGTGGTATTTGTCAGCTGACTAGATAATGGGGCTGGGGAGCTTGATTACAAGGCCATAAATCAATCCAAGAACCTGATGATATTCTAAACTTCAACAGTGGAGCCTGAGTGGCTTAGATTATCACTTCAGAAGAATTGACTTAAAGATTTAGTTCTCCATCTCTATCTATTATTTCTATATTACAAAAAAGGATTTTTTCCAGCCATTTAAGAAAAGAACAAAGTACTAGAAGGCTGAGTAAAAACTTACCTAGGAAAGCTGTTTTAAATACTGTCAGGAGTCTGATTTAGAATCAAAGCAAACTTATAATCACATTTCAAAATTTGATCTGCCACAACACTTTTTTTCTCAGTGTTTCACAGAACAAAGATAAATTTAGGAATACTGGGTTACAGCAGGAGGCCAAAGGGAGAGCAGCAAGATTAGCAAACCAGAATACAGAATGTGTCAAAAAAGGCTCATTGTCCTGCAAGAAAAGATTTTGGGCTGCTCACAGAGAAGTGATAAGAATTAAAGGGTAAAGGAGCAGTCAGGCTGAAAGAGATTTAATAAATCAGATTTCATAAAGAAGACTTAAAATAAAATATTTGTCCTGGAAATGAGTTCTTACAAGATCCGTAAGGAGATAAGGGCAGCAATTACTTTCTAACAGCTGCTACAAAATCTAATCTTGTTCTCCTTTAGGTCATTTTATCCTCTCTTACGTAGAGTCTTGATTTAATCACTGATTTGGGCCCTGATTCAGATAAATATTTTAATACATGATAACACCTTGTTGTTTAGGTTTAAGAGGGGATTTTCCCTTGGTTTGGTGAGAATTGGGAACATATGATTTACTTTTTTCTCCCCTGCTCTTGGAAGGCTAATTGTAAGATGTCACTATGGAATAGCAGCTGGAGTTTCACAAAACAAGTCCACAAAGTTTTGTTTTGGTCCTAATACTTTGCTTCTCTTCATGCATTCATTTTCCTTCATTATGTTTTTAGGTGTTTTCTGTACTTGGTAAATAAAAGGGTTTTTTTAAGAGGAAAAGTGAAGTTGAAGGTTATAAATGATAATTGTAATAAATGAAAAATATATAAATCAATGCTTCATGTTGAACAGAAGGATTGCCTCCTCTATAGTTATGAATAAAAGAGGTAGTAGCACATCTAAACAGATGAACAGCTTCACTGCTGTTCAGTGCCAACCATGTGTAAGTTAAATAACTCTGGAATTCATAGGTGGGAATTACATAAACACATTATTTGTGAAAGATTTTTTTAAAGAAAATGCATTGTTGAATTGTACTGTAGGGTTTTTTTTCCCATTTTATTTTCTGTTTTATTTATACCACCCTGATGTGTATAAAATTATGCATTTTCCTCCCTGTTTTTAGGGTAGAAAAAAACCCATCAGGATGTTTTTGTTTTCTTAATTCTCTTTTCGTTTTGTCATTGCTTTCCTGAAACCTTTCTTGTACCATTACGTTTTTGCTCTTACATTTTTGGAAAACAGCTAAATATGTGACTTCATAAGTGGTTAGATATTTGCCCTTCAGAAGCTTTTGTTCGAGCTTTGTCTGTGCTCTGTTTTGTATTGTTGCATTGGCTTGTTTTGCATTGTCTACTCAATGCTCTTAGAATATTTCCATGTAGTTAAAGTTCTGCTCTTATTACAGGCTGGTTTTAGACTTAGTTATTATGCCAGAGGAGGTTGATTCTTTTAATTGAAATATTTGAACCCATGCATACTCCCTGTGTGTCCTCAGCCTTTGACAATTTCCTCAACCTAAGAATCTCTTGTGTCTTGTTTTAATTAAGTTTGTAACAAATGAAATTTTCTGCAACAGGTGTCTTTTAAGTACTGGCCTTAAAATAAGCTACAATGAATATTCAGCAAACAGTACTTATTTCATAGGGAAAATAAAGAATGGAAGAAATGGTGACCAATGTAGCCTTTTTATAAACATGGTAGAAGTTCTATTCCAGTTATATACAGGCCTAGAAATGGAAAAGAAGCATTCAATAGTACAGCCCAAAGATTATTCTAATACATCATCTTCCTTCATAGTGGTTTATTGACCTTTATTCCAGATATATCCAGCTTTCTGTGTTTCTAAATAGTGTATCATATTTGTTATTCTGCATGCTCATAATACAGTAAATTGTCATACATTCTGTTATCACACTGTAGTAAAAGGTGGCAGGTAACATTTTGTATGAACGTTGTTTTCTGCAGATTTAGCAGTCATTGCTAAATTTTGTGAATATTCCTTACAGAAAATTCTAGAATTCAAACCTATCAAAAATTTCTTCTCTATGGCAGGAGATCATATTGTGCACATGTTGTTTTTAAGACAGAACATTTCACTATAGTGCTTGTCTGTTTCTTAGGAGATGTTTGTTAATTTAATATTTTGTCTTTTGAATGTGTGCTCATTCTTACTAATAATGTGAATATTATGAATCAATGAATTCAAGATAGCTTATAAATATTCTGTGATTTCAAAACTGCTGTGGTGCTCAAAACACTTTTCTAGAGTCACTCCTGGAGTAGAACTTTGAAATCAGAGGGTCATTCCATTTTCTTTAAAAACAAAAATCCAGAAGAGAAATTTAGAATGATCAGAGAATAAATTAGTTGTATTTTTTTTCCACCCTGATAGTCCCAAAAGAGGATTCACCTCAGAGTGCCTCTCTCCACTGTGTTCTCAGTTAATTTCTTTCTCTTATTTATGGAATATCTGACAAGTACTTTGTTTTTCTGACATGATGGACCGTTTCAGTCACCACAATTCTTTTTCAATTGACATTAAAATATTTTGCATTTCTAAGTTATGGTTAATGTTGCAGATTATAGCATAACTTCTGCATAACTTAGAAACCCACTCAGAAAACACGTGAGAAAAAAGGCATTAGGGATGTGCAAACAACCAAGGAAAGGATAGTATTTTAAATATTTTAGAAATCACTCTCTATAATGCAAAATATATACACATAACTGATAAATATTGTAACTGAATCTTTCCTCTTAAATACTAATTTTGATACTATCTCTCAGTTTAAAAATATTTCATAATATAAAACCATTGGCTAAATTATTGGACTGAAGGAGTTTATTATTCTTTGACTTAAGCAAAATGACTGGGGACAGATTTTCATGCTGGCACGCAGAACAAATTTAATTCAAACTGAGATGAAAGGCGGTTAATGTAATTGTAGCCTATTATCCTATGCAGGCTTGAGTTAAGAAGCAAACCAACAGACAGTCAGAAAATGATGGATAGAAAATAGAAATGCTCAAGGCTGGTGAAATAGAGACTTGTGAAGGGATTATGCCATAACTGTTCCCACATAATCTCTGCATCAGTAATATCCCACCTCTACTGTATGTTTGGATTACTAAACAGGATTTTTATATGCCTTCTGCATTCTCTTTATTTCTCTCTGACGTCAAAAAAGGTCCTGGTTTAGTCAATTTCATTACTTTGTAATTAGGATTTTTTTTCCCCTTAATCTACCACCTTCATCAGTCCTGGGCATGCCGTAAAGCATTCAGTTTTCTTTTCTTTCTAAGCACCTTTTTTTTTGTTATCACACAGAGTGATTGGAAAGTAGTTGGCCACATAACTAGTTAATCTTTGATCGTAAGTCCATCTAAGGGCATAGCACAAACTGTTATTTTTATTAGTGTATTGAGTTAAAAAGTAATAAATAGTCAGCTCCCAGGTTTTTCAACAGTAAGAGTGTCTGCTTTTTTTGTATAGCCCTTTGAATGTAGTTTTTCATATTTTAGGTGATCAGATGGTGTTTTTTAGTACTGTGTTCTGGCAGATTACCTGGTTTTTATTATTCCATTTCATTGTTCAGTAAGAGGAATATTTTTTTAATACCTACATATTTTACACTACAATATTTTAAAAATTGAAAACACATGTCTTGATCTCCTCAGAATACATAGAGAAAGGTGCTAAATTGTAGTTGAAAGCATGTTAATTACAAAAATAATTCAATAGGTTTATCACCCTTGTAATAGCCCATAAAGCAAAGAAAGAACATGTTTTTCTCTAAAGAAACTGATTGTACCCAGTGTAATACATATGTCTGAGGTAATTCCAGCAATAACTAGTTCAAGCATTGAGTGTGATGGTTACAAAATGCAGGAGGTCGATTACTGATCAGAAGTCCCACTAAAGCTGCTGTCTTATGGCCTCTTTGCTGAGGAACTGAGTCTATGAGGTACCTGGGATGGAATGATGAAATAGCTTTTAGGGGAGTATTGGAGTTTGATTTCCCAGTCGCTCCCAGCTGGAATGCCAGATTTCTCTCATCCACTGCGAGTAGTTTCACCAGAGCTCTTACAGTAGCTAAAAAATTGATTTTCTTTTCTCTTTCTGACATTGTTTAGGATAAAACTTTGTGCATTTGAAAAATGCTGAATTCTGTGACTTGCCCTTTGAGAAGTCTTTGGGATTACTTAAAGACTCTGTTTGGTGCTGTACTCCCACAGGAGCAAGCGCTGCTTTCTGTGGCAATCCTGTGCAGCCTGCCCATCAAACTCTGTATAAACATAGTCTGAACGGATCAGGGCTGACAGAGCAAAACTCCAGTTATGAAATACTTCACAGTCCCCTGCCATGAGGCTGTGGACTCATCGTGGTCAGCTTTTTTTCCTTTTATAGCCATTCCTTTTAAGTTCTCTTCTTATGCATCCAGTAACTTCGAGGCGAGCTGGCCAAGACTGGAAGTGTTGACAGTTTCAGTATTGCTGCTGCACCACAGACAGAAACACTTATTTACACTTCTTTGGCACTTCATAAAGAACTATCAGTGTCATCTCTGCTCCAGGAAATTCATGAGGTTATGTGCTATAATGGGCTAATGGGAATTTGGGCTCTTCATAGGCAAGAGGCCAGGGAAAAGCAGATGTGTGTATCTCACTTGATCCTTTCTCCAACCACCCAGGCATTTTTCTGTGTTCTATTCTTAATAGATATTTCTCTATCCCTTGGATTGATATACTTTTTTTTAATAAAGTCAAATAAAAGATGGTGCAGGTTAGATGGAATGATATCCTAGATATTAAAAAGGACTTGATGAAAAAGCCCGGATATGCCCATAACGGAACAGTGATAGGCAGTAACACATGGATTTGATAGACTGCTGTAGAGGGGTAGGGTAAAGAAAATTCTTTTATGCAGGAGGAGAACTTACCAGAACAACATATTGAATAGATGTATAGATATTGGAATGATCTGATGGACAAAAAAATGGTGTTAAAGACCTGCAGGTCTTTAAGAAGGAAGCTACAAGTCTGGAAACTGTGATGCCTCCACATTTGCTTTCTAGTGATTCTCTGGGGTATTCTCTTGATGCCATGGGAAACACCTGTGGGAAGTAAAAGTTCTTAATATCTCATCAGAAACACCTAAGTCATCCAGGAGTAATGAAAGTTACTTGAAAATATAATGGCTAGAGTTTTGGCTTCCTAAAGGTAAGGATGACAGCTTGCCCATTGCAGTATGCATTGTACATAAATATCTGTGTTATTTGTACATTCACATTTATATTATAACTTGTCATTAACTGTAGAAGTTGTTGCAAGTAGAGCAATAATTCAGATAATATGACTGTTTTCTAAAATTCTCTTATACTGTGTAGCTGACAGCCTAGAGAAAGCCATGACATTCTGATTTATTCATACCTTTGTCTTCATTTTGCTTTTAGTATTCTTGAACATCCACATATAAACAGCATTTGGCCATTGCTGAGATGCAATGTCCACTCCAAAATATGTGATATGCTTTGCTTCCGAATTGTCATTTTTGTCTTGGCTTAGTCAAAATTTCCCATATTTTTGGAGATATTAATTGCCGTATTGTGCTAAATTGTTGTCTTAAATGACAAGAAAATTACCAAAGTTACCATACGTAATTTGAAATAGAAAGACAAAAAGTAACTTGCCTTTGTACCATTTTCTGGAAATTATAGTGTCTGTATGGCATCCTGAAATACGTATTTCTGAAATTGCCTTTTCCTTAAATTGCCTTGAAATTATAGTCTTATATAAATAGTGATTTTGTTAAAAATCCCCAGCACAACAAAAACAAACGAACAAAACCCATCCCAGAATCTTGAAAACAAAGTGAAATGAATGCAGGGAAGATCCAGTGCAAACAGCTGAGAACTCTATAGCACTCTGTAGTACCACAGCATTGAACTTTCTGCACTAGCAATAATTTCCCTCAGAGACTGACCATAGATTAAATTCAACAGTAATAAAATAGTCCTATTATAAATCATTGATTAAATTCAATAATAATAAAAGAATAAGGTTATAATGCACATTTTTTAAAAACAAGCCAGGAACTGTTTAATAGTTAAATATACTTACTACAAACACACTTAGTAATAGTAAAATTTTACAATTCAGTAATGACTAATGAAAATGCAGTAAACCACTTGGGATTTAGTGTGTGCATATTTATTTCTTTTTCATGTAGTCTACTTGATGAAGCCATTTACGATGCATTTACTCTGACTGTCAAGGCCTGTTAAAATATTTAATGTTCTGATGTGCTGCCTCTCCTGCTCTTTTTGAGAAATGGTTTCTAAACAAGAGCAATATACAAACACTCTTGGAAAGTGCCAGAACAGGCGGTGAATAGCTGATCACAAAATCACAGAATGGAGCCATCCCAGAGCACGTGGACAGGGTTGTGTCCAGATGGTTCTGGAATATCTCCAGTGAGGGAAAATCCACAACCTCTCTGGGCAGTGTATTCCAGTGCACAGTGACTTACATATATTTATTTCATATGCTCTTTAAAATCCTTTCCAAACCATTCTATGATCCTGTGAATATTCTATTGTTGATATTAAGTTAACATTTAACACATTTCATCAATATTTATCTTCTGAAAGGATTAAACATGTGGATTTTATGAACTGTTCACTGGTTTTTGAAAAGTAAACATTTAGGAGGGGCTGCCATTCAGTTTAAGCAGTAATAAGTTTTCACGGTTATTTTGCCATTGCTTCTTATCTTTCTAAAAGGAAAGAAGTAGTTGAGAAACCCATACTAATATTTCTCTGAGTTGTGGTTCAGTTCAGTGTAAACAGAGCCTCTTATTTTTGAGTTATGGGATATTCTAACATTTACTTTCTAAGGGCTGGATGAAGTGTCTGATCTAGGTCAAAATGTGAGAGAAGAAATGTGGGTATTGGGTATTTCTCTTCCATGACTTTGAAAGAACAGTGACTGATAAGAGGGAACTCTGCTTGTCCAAGTTCACCTTTTTGCATATATTCAATTTTGGGCATTACTGCCAAAAACATTGCCATTTGTGGAGAAAGGAGTGCCAGAGGTAAAGGGTAAGGCCATGGACATGAGATTTTTCTTGTTCAGAGTAAGCAGCATAAAATAATTTGCATATAAAATCCATTTAGTGCCTTATTCAATAAGATTAACAGGAATTTATCCAGCTATTCCAAATTTGGGCTGTAGGTCACTTTATTCATGTATAGAAGAACTAAATAGAATCCAGACTTTATTAGAAAACTCTTATTTTACATATTAACCTTTATTTTCTCTTAATTATATAATTACATGATAAGTGACACCTCATTGAAAACTTATTTTGTCCTGAGTGCAATGGGTTTTGTGATTTGAAATATTATTACTTCAAAGAGTATATAAGAACTCTATAATATTAATTATTCTTGATCTTGCAGGGAAGAAGGATTTGAATAGCATGAGGGGTCTGGATATGGAAAACTTTCTTATGGCATTTGAATGTTTTACTTTTTTCTTTTGGTGAGATCAGCCTAGATTAAAAAAAAAAAGTATTGCTGGCCTAGGCCTTTTTCATGAATTATGTGAGGAAGAGACAAATTGATCTACAGAAGAAACATTGTCTTGAGACATTGTTATGTGCACTTACAAGAAAAAAAAAAAACAACCAAATAAATCATTTCCCCACATTATTAAAAGTTCTAACTGGAAACATAAATCCCAGTACCTTTTACCCTTTTAGGTTATCATTATCTTAAGAGGTAGGCTGATAATTCTTTATATCTGAACTTACTCAGATAGACTGGAAGGATCTTGGCAGTGTGAGAAGTGAAAGTGTCCAATTTTTACATTAGAACCAAAGATCTGAGAGGTCTGTTCATCTGAATATATGCAGTATTAATGGATAGCTTTGGGACAATGTAGTAGAGAGTACAATGTCAATGCAGTCAAAAAGCAGACCTTTATCTGTAAGGTGGATAAATTTACATTTATGGATTATGAAGTTTGTCTATTTCACATATTTCACTTCAGCAAAATAAAAATTATATTGCAGGATAAAAAAATGCAATAATAATTAGCAAATGACCCCATTCTCTGAAAATCACAAAGCAGTCATTAACATTACTTACAATACCTCCTTTTTCATTAAATGTGTCATCTGACCTCAACTATTGCACCTAAATCTTAGCACTTCTGTAGAAGGATGCTGCTGTTTCTGGATCTTTTAAATGTACTTGAACTCCCAAAACATGACACTGGCTGCTGTATTGTAGGTGCTGGTTGTGAGGTTCCTCACTTTCCTTGCTGCTGACCATGTGGATGGTCAGAAGATGTGGTTGTTCTTGGGCATTTCTGTGTCAAAGGTATGGATGCCAGGCAGGCTTAAATCAAGACCTAAGTGTGAATTGGGCTTTCAGGAATCAGTCACTCACTGCTCTGGACTAGTTACAACCTCAGCTGTTCTTGGGTTATTGCTTTCAGCCACAAGTCACCACTCCTGAGCTGAAAATCAGCAGTTTCTGTGGAATCACTTCCAAAATGTTATGAATTACAGCCAGTTGCATCTATTGACTGTAGTTAAGCACATACCTCAGCTTATTTCCTCATTGCTGGAGATGTACTGTAAGAGTAGGATGACTTTCAAGAAGAGATAATCAACAGGCAGAATAAAAAACTTTGTGTGATCTGAACTAAATGTTCCTCAACTGCCCCGTAATTACCTGCAAAAGCTGCAGTCAACAGCATGGAGGTATTTTCAGTGCTGAGGATGTAGTAGTACATAGTAGTATGGAGTAATTCTTCATATCCACTTATGACGCCACAGGGCTTACCATGGGACTAGAGAAATCTTAGGTTTAGCCTTACAAACACTGTTTGAACTTCAGTTGCAAGGTGTCCAAATACCAGATTTTTGTTATGTGCATAGTATTTTATTATTCAAAACCCCCATAGCATCATACCACTGTGGAACCAGGAAAGTAGAATAAAACCAAGAGCCAGCTGGGCAAGATGAGGAGCTGGGTGCAAAGGGATCAGAAGCAGATAGTGATGAAGGACAGCAGCAGCAAGACCACAGGTAGAGAGGGACCAGCATGAGGAGTAAAGGCTAGGACACAGGTGAGCAGTAGTCCTGGAAGCTGTTCTGACTGAATCAAAAGCTGGGGTAAGTAATCAGCCTGGGACTAAGAATACTCTGCTAAAGCAGACGGTTAGTCTTAATTTCTTGTGAGCCTTCTGTAGGAACAGTTCTGGGAACCTGGGCAAAATCCCAAACCTGTTTATGACCAGCTATAGATCAGCCAGGTGACAGTTCTTCCCCAGGCACTGTGGAAGTGGTCTGTTAATTTGCAAGGACAAAATATGAGGTAAGGGTCATAAATATCTATATTCTATAATATGCTGTATCTGTATCATTGACAAGTCTTGGTCTGGGCCAGAAATAGATAAAACTGTGTCAGCCAGGAACCAGTTGAATAAAATAACTCCCTGTTGGAGTGGCCTTCCCTGAGAATTTGGTATTAAAAACACACTCAGCTAAAGGAAAGTCCAGCTGTACTTAGGTTTGTTTTCTCCTCTTATTTTCTTCCTCTTATTTTGCTTCACTTTTAATTGAAAGAAAAGATTTAACAATTAGTGGCAGCAGCAGTACTGCAGAAACTTCTGCCTTCACCATGAAAGGTTGAATGAACTGTTATAGGGAGGTTTTCATGTGATCAAATCTCTTGTCTAGAAAGCTGTCAATCTAGGTTGGTGTTATATTGATAGTTTTCCTCAAGTGAGAAGCTTGAAGGTTTGCCCTTCCTTAAGGGCCATACCAGTAAGAACAATAAAATTAGGCATATAAATTTATATATCCCTCTGCTGTCAGTTCTTTTGCTTTCTTAAGCCTGCAAGGTACAGAGCACAGGAACATACATATTGCTAAGCTTCAACAAAAGGTTGTTTGTAAACTCTCTCTTACAAAGAAGCTTTTCATTCATTAAAAAAAAAAAAAAAAAAAACAAACCCAAATCTGCCAGTCTTACTGTAAACATGTACTCGTTTACATACATTTATTGTATTTAAAGAGAAAGCAAGACATTATCTTGGTCAGAAACATGAGAACAATTATTTTTTAAATGCATTTGTCAGTAACTTCTATTTTGGACTTCTAGAAAACCCAGGGAGATAAAAGAAAGTGAAAGAAAGTGGTTCAGTTTTGAAAGGATAATTGAGGGAGAAGTTGGGAAATAAGTGCTAATGGCAGGCCATCCAAAGGTCAGTGAGCTTGATGAATTGAATACTTTTGTATTGGAACAAACCATAGAACTTGTACATAACCTAATAGGAGCCTTCCTCCATTTGTCCTTGTAAATGGGAGCTGTGTCTTTGGAGTCCTGCCAGAGTGGAACTGCTCATTCATTATGACCACTTAAAGCAAATGATCATGGCCCTATGGCACATAAAATAATGAGTGTAGCTCCCATTTCTCAGATATGAGGCATATATTATGCTTCACATATGGTCCAATATGTGCTGGCTTTTGGAAAAGGTACAAAAATTACTACAATGAGTAAAGCTCATAAGGAAACAATTCAGCAAATAGGAAATTTTGTAATTGGAACCATAATCAGTGACTAATGCAGAGCAATATGTATGCTAATAAAATAGGAGAGGATTAAAAGACAAAACTAAATTTAATCGAAACCCACCATACATGCTCGTGTGAATAATTTCAGATATATTCTTAATCCTATTAGTTTCATTTTTCCCCTCCACTGAAAACCAAGTGTTTAAGTAGTATCTTCCATTTAAATTAAAACAGGCTTCCCTAACTAGTAAAATCTCTACCTCATCTTATTCCTAATATACATTATGGAAGTGTTCTGCATGAAAGGCCTGGCTACAAATGGTGTAATAAACCAGCTGTTTTCATGAGAGGGCATAAAAAGAACACGGATAACAGGTAAATCTCATGCCCCTTCAGTTTCTGGGGTTCCTGTGTGCCTGCAGCACTGGATGAACCTGGATTTTCCCTCTGTGCTGTACACGGAGATGTTCCTTCTCCCTCACATCCCATGGTGCCTTCTATCCTGTGCCCAGGCAGAGCCGTGTGTCTGCTCCTGTCAGGCTGGGAACTTCTCTAGGATAGCAACCACCAGGGCTCTCTTCTGCCCAAAATCATTTCCTCCTTCAGAACTTCCATGAGGTTCCCAACACAGAGAGTACAATATCTATGATAATATATCAAAATACTCTGCTGTGGTGTAATTCACTGGTCTTTTTTTATTGTGCATATTTTATCATTCCATCGCACATGATGCTGAAACAACTGAAATGGCTGTAAAATTGCACTGCTTTTTTGTTTTGAAGGTCACTTCTGTAATTGTCAGGAAATTGGTAATTATTTGGATTTGAGTGAAAACCTAGTAATTTTTGTATTAACCATTCCATTGTATGTTCTTGTAAGTTGTGAATTCTGTCTTGTATTAGATGGAGTTTATAGATATTTTTATTTCATGTATTCATGTTTGGGTTTTTTTTCTGTGATATAAATAGAAATTAAAATGTAAGGAAGGTATATGTGATGCTGGAAACCCCTGGGTTCTGGCACTTATTGATCCACAGGAGATGGTTGCATCTGATTAGAAGGGCAGCTGAATGGAGAAGGGAAGCTGTATGGAAACAGCTGTCTTTTTTCATTAAGATTTTCAAGATTAAAAAAAACCCAAAACCCTGAACCTTTATTCTCAGGGTCAAAGCACCACAGGTGGGTGTTTTGACTGGGCAAGAGTTCAGAGAGGAATTTATTCTCTCCCCATGGAGAAGTTGTTGTTGTTGGGAGTTGGATATTGCTCTTCATGTCATACACAGATCAGTGCCATTAGCAGTGAGCAGCAGGGGAAGTTTCTGGTACAGAGGGTGGTTTTGTGGGTTTTTTTTTCCTTCAGGTATATATTTCTCCAGCATATTCTAAATACTGGCTACATTTAATCTACTTTGAGTTTGAAACAATTCAAGTGGAAAAATAGTCCTCTTACAATGTTATTATAATTTTCTACGTGATACACTGTCTCATTTATGTGGCAATCTTACATAAAGAAATGCGAATTCTTTTAAACCCTTGATACAAAAATGGTCTCTTTCCCATAGCTCTCTTTCAGAATTCTAAACCTAAAAGTCCTTTGAGACATGAATATATTTTTTATTGTTTCAGTAGCAAGCTGCTCTTTGTAGAATGTTTGTAATGTTTAGAAAAAAAACTGTTTCAGGCAGACCAATGTTACTACTTGAGAGATTTTCTCCTTTCCAAGTACATGCAAGAGAGTCAGGATTGGACTCTGTTCTAAATTCTGTGCAAAGGATTGTAGGGTGAGAGTGTCTTTGTCAACAAGATCACAAATTGTGTTCTGCAGTTAGACTTGAAGCATGGGGGGGTTTGTTTTCTTGGAGATGAATCATTAAAGTTATTCTATTTAAAAAGTGTTGAATTTCTGTATAATTGACCCTGCAAAGAGTTCTCATGCTAACGTGGGATCAGGAGTGCACAAGGGGCAGAGTCCAGAACATCTTTTTCCTGCTTTTTGATTTTATTGCTACTGCTGATTATTTTCTTTATGGTATTGTAACAAAGGGTCAAGGAGATTCTCTGCTAATTTTTTAATAAAACGGAGTATGTTAGGAATCACCAGTTAGAAACTATTGAGGAAACCAGCAGAAATACAAACATCAAAATATTTTCAAGTCTCAAACTTGTTAAATGATATGACATCCAAGTTAGAATGGATTTTTAATATCAATCACAAATAAAATAACAGCAAAAATATCTCCTTCCAAATTAAGTTTGTTAGGATAAAGTAATGAAAAGTTATTCCAAGATACTAAATGATTCAGATTACTTCTGGAAAAATATTTGTATGAAATTTAATAGACAGTGATTAGCTTTCTCTTTGTTTTGTGACTATTTCTGTATATTTAAGAGAAAACTGTAATCTTGCTGGAGACTTCCGTGAAATAGCCAAGGAAACCTAAAGCAGATTAATCATTTTCTATTAAGATATTTGGCATTTTTAGAGTAATGTTATATAACTGAATTTCTGTAGGATATTTCATGTCTCTGAAAATAGCTATATATCTTATCTTATTCAATAAGAAAGCTATTTCTCCAGCCCTTATCATGTGCACGTCTTGTCAGCAGCATCAGTACATCATACTCAGTTTTATTTTCACCTGGTGCCCTGGGTGGTCAGTGAAGAGGAGCAATTGCCACTGGAGTTCATGGAAGTGAAGCAGCTGAGATGCTGCTGTGCCAGATCAAAACCAGGGAGGGAATCAGCTGTGACTGGACAGGGATAAGGAGATGCAGTGTGTGGGGTGGCTGCCTGGCTCTCCTTTGCTCATTAGAGTGCAGAGAGCCCAGATTTCCTGCCCTGAGTCCCACAGCAGGCACTGACCTCAGGCAGGGGGCTGAAGCTCTTTATTCAAGAGCCTGCTCACTCTGGTTTTCTTATGGTACAGAGAGCTGCCTCCAGATAGTAACACACCCTCATTAAGAACTGTATTAAATACTTCTTATTTGCATGAATTTGTGTTGGTAGTACTGGAAGTCGTGCTATTTGAATAAATATTCTAGCTGCGTTTTTATTGAAGCTGTACTGTGTTTAATGGGAATGTTTGGTTTTGTCTTTTTTTTTCCCCCTGCAGCTGTGACTCTGAAAATAGGTATCTTGGAAATCCACTTAGGGGAACATGCTACTGTGAGTACTTGTATTTTTAATGCTACATACTGAAATGTTGATTACATATTATATGATAATTTCATTTCCTTGGAAAAACAAAATAAGTTTGTGGAGATTTTCCAAAATTGAGCACATTGATATTTTGACTGAAAAATAAAATGCCCTACTGATCTTCTCTTACTTTGTCCACAAGAACACAAATTAAAGTCCTTTAAAAGTTGATTCCTTACTTAGAGGGACTGACCAAGCCACAGGGTTATTCTCTGTATCTCATCATATATGAATGAAAGGAATAGTAATTGTGTCAATGCTTTAAAGACAGAATTTGTGGTGGAGAAATGCAAATAGTGCAAACGGCACTATTCCCTGGAACGTTCTGAGTGGTTTAGCCAGTCTGCCTCCCAGGGACATGAGACACAGCTGCTCTCCACAGTGTCATAAAAGGAGGCTGTGTGTTGTCTCCATGTTCTTAATGTCGTAGAAAAGTTGCCTCTGGCAAATTTACTCTGAAGCATTGCAGTTTTGATAGTCTTAGTGAAGGACCTGAAGGTATGAGAATGCCTATTACCCATGTGCAGAAATCCCTTAGTGAGCTGTGCCAATTTTACTATGCCAATATCAAGTTCAATAGTAATTTTAATCATCATAAAAACAGATGGGATGTTGGAGAACACTATTTTAACTTTTGTGACTTCTGCACGTACCTGCTCCATGTCAGACAATTGGATCCATTTGTCTGTTGTTTCTAACATCGTCCCTACTTCAAACTTGAATTTATACATAAAGACAGATGTCTGAACATACTTATAACCTCTCTTCTGATTTTTGGCCTTGTTTCTTAGCATTTTATTTTACAACATACACAAAAGCTTTATTTTAGAGTCTCTTTAAGGCATAATTTACCTAATAAAGGAATGTTTATTTTCTTTGCTAATCTGTCTTTTTTACCTTAAGTGGTTTGCATCTGCAAGGTATGTTTTACAGAACAAAATAGTACATTGCATACTGCATTACAGATGTTGATGTATCTCTAGGCCTAAAACATTTATTCTTCCTGCCAGCTATTAAAGAACATTCATGTGGGTTTTTTTTATTTTTTTTTCTCTCAGACAACATAAGTTTGAATGTAATAGTTTGAGCTGGAACATAAATTTTAAATGTTGTAGACCAAGTTGAAAATTCTCCCTAAATCTGTGTCTTTAAGATACTCTTGATCAATAAATTCGATTCCATTTGTTGGTTTTTGACATAAGAAAAGCATCTTACTTTAAAACAGAAATACAAGTATTTAGAAGAATAATTTTTTGTATCTATACAACAATTAAATATTTTTTTTTTAGGTTTAGACTGAGTATATGAGCAGTTCATACTTTGAACACAATTATATATAGGCTATTTTGGATATGTGTGTCAACGTTTTTGTCCTTTTAAAATAAATGTTATTAAATTTAAGAGATTGAAAAGAAATGACAGTAATGAGATTTGTAGACCTCAGGCACCTCCATGAAAAAACCTTATTTTTTTGCTATCATGTTTCAGGCTGGGTCTATAAATCATGTTGGAGACAAATTGTACTATATTCAAGATGCCCTTTCACCTTTAACTCACTACTGCTATTTGTCTTCTGTCAGATTTCAAAATATTTTAAGCATCTTGTTGTTTTGAAATTATACATTTTCTTTTAATACTTCTAGCCATTCAAGGTATCCCTTATAACCAATTCTCAGAGTTATTTCATTGTAGAAATAGGGAGACTGCACTGGGAAATAATAAGGAATTCTGCATTTGCTAGATGGTGCATCATAATGGGAAATAATAGTTAATTTGTGGATAACTGACTGGCCTAAGATTTCAGTGACAGTTTCTTAGCAGCACAGTCCATTTCCTGCTAAATCATGTATTAAAAATATATATACACACACACCATGAAGATATTATCTAATTTGTTATCTATATTCTAAAATATGGCCATACCATGTTTTGGTTTTATACAAGACAGGCATTTGGACGGTGTTTTTCCTATGCTTCATTTCACTCCTCATTAAGAAACTTTCTCTTTAGACCCTTGAAATGTCACTTTACTTTTCCTTGAAGTGTGTTTTTTACAACACATGAATGTTATTGCTCAAGAGGAGGGAAAAAGAAACTGTATGTATTTATGAGCAGCATAAGATTGTGAGAAATTAAAATTCCAGGCATATCTGTTTCTATTACTTAGAATCAAAATCAGTGAATGCAGATAATAATTTGCTGTGTGGTTAGGATCTTCATCAAGAAAACTTTTAGTCACATGCTTGAGTTTACCATCTTCAAAAATGACCAGTTTTAAGTATTTAAATTTTGCCCTTTTTTCACTTGTGGAAATACTGCCCTAAATTAGAATGCTCTTCTGAGCAAAACTTCAGGATTTAATCCCAAGTGTCTAGATAACTTTCTTGTGATACTGGATGACCTGGATTTCTCTTTAGCAGCAGGATGTGGATTGAGGAATGCTTGTTGCTTTAGAGAACTTTGTGCTGTGAATATTTGCTGCCCTGTAGAATCTTGCCTGGTTTCATCTCCTCCAGCTCTCTGCCCATCCTACCTGGTCCTTGCCTATTCCTCTGCTCCCTCATGCCTGTCATTGTCATCCTCGAGCCTAGGAAGGGGGAACAGGCTGGTGTTGGTGCAGGTGTTGACATCAATGGACTGATCAAGAGGGTAAATGAAAACAGAGTTTGCCACTGAGAGAGCACAGGTTGTTTTAGTCTCTTCATTATTTGTTTCCTTTTATAATGGTGTAGGAGAGTAAACAGAATTTTAATTCTGTGCATGGATGGTGTTGTGGTTGAAGAAGTGATCTGAGCATGGATAAAAATACAGGAAAATTATGGATGGGTCTGGCATGATTGAAAAGAATTGAATTTATGTAGGAGGTAACACACTGAAACACTGTAGGGACTTTATCTAAATACAGGTACTGTGCCAAAAGGATAAGCAAGAGAGATCAGCAAAGCCATCAAATCCTAGAGATCAGAGGAACAGTGCTTTAAACATCAGATTTCATTCTCATATAGCAATTCCAAACATGGCAGCCCTGGACAAGAGTAATTCTTCTGCTTTAAATTATGAAAACTTAATAGGAATGGAATAAGAAATGTGTAATGGGGTATGCAGTAGTGTATTGTCCATATTGTGTGAAAATCACTGTACATGGCTTTTTTAAAATTATTTCAATATCATTCTTTGTGATTGAATTGTGTTATTGAAAAAGCACAACTTCTTTGAGAGCAAGAGAGTGAGAACAAGCCTCACAGATATAGAAAGAAGAAAAGTACTGAGTGTATGAGAATGTGTGAGCAGCTGCATGATGATCTATCTATTCTAGCACCCTGTTGTTAGGAGTGGCTGAACACAAATGCCACGGGAAGAATATAGCAAATAGACAAACATACAGTGGTAATTCTCGTTTTTTATCCAACAATTTAAACCTTAGAATTTCATGAGAGGAAGGATTTTTTGAGCTGAAAATGTCCAGTGTGCCATGGCTTAGGAATATCAGAGGAGACCTTATCAAAGATTTCTTATACAAAATAAAAACGGTATTAAGGCAAAAGAAAGCTTTGTGATTTTAGAAGGTACAGTTTTGTTTGGCCATGTAAACATCCTTGTTAGCTGGGGACAGCTCTGCTTCTGGATTGTCTCTGTATTTCTGGTAGAGGCTCTGTATCCCTAGGCCTTTCTGTTGGGAGCCAGTCTTGCTGTGAATGATCAGAAGCTGATTCAATCCATAGAAATGAATCCTGAGTGGAGGCCAGAGCTGGTTGTGCAGCTGACTTATGCATGTACACAAACCATAAATACAACATTTTGTCGTGATACATTTGTATTGGCTGTTGTTTTTGCTCCGTGGTGCCTGGGCCAGCGTGATGGATGGCAGTGACACCTCGATAGCAAAGTGTGCATCCAAATGGCTGCATTAGTTCTTCACACATCAGCATTAGGAATGCATTGCTGTCAGAGTCAGAGCTCCTGGGTGCAAGGGAGCACGCAGCAAAACCAGATGGTTTTAGACAGATTGGGAGGAATCACTGGGACAAATGCCACTTCTGTGATCTTCACTTGGGTTGTGTACAGACACAAAGCTTTAAATCATAAATGGAGAAATGGTTAATCCAGTGTTCCAGAGAAAATGAAAGTTTACATTTACAATTCATGATGTGTTACAATGCAAGGTTTGAATTATAGGCATGCTAACAATCACTTGTTTTGAGAGGATGTGATACTTTCTACCATAAACCTCTCTTAGATAGCCATAATTCTAAGGTCAAAAACTTGCCAAAATGTATTGCTTATGTACATTATTTTGAGTTCCAATGCAACATATCAAACAAGAAGTACAACTGTTTCTAATACTGCTACATGCAGAAGCATAAAAGCTTACAACAAATCAGTCCTGCCAGTGTAAATCACATTGTTTGCCTGCATATAGTTAGAATTTTCATGAGCTGAGCATTCGAGATTTTCCTGTTCGTCCACTAAGAAAATTCCTGGCTAAGACAATGAAGTTGAAAAAATGCACATGGATTTAGATAGTTTAACTTTTTTCCCCTTTTATCCATTTAAAGAAAAGGTTGAGAAGCTTTTTTGGATTATTTCTGGGTACCACCATTGACAGTGAAGAGCTTTTCCATTTGCTCCTGCAGACTGGTTGCTGTTTTAAAACAGGCAGCAATAGTGAATTACAAGGCAGCACATTTGGAGTTGGAAACTTTCAGTCATTCCAGAAGATTTCCTCAGCAATGTATAGCCAGAGTGTTGTCACAGTGTAATAAAATGCAAAGAAAAATCAGGTGAAGCTTACCTTTGCATTATATATATATATCTATATATATATATATATATATATTTGTATGTATTATAGATGCAGTGTAACACTGTAGAGTTTCCCATGCTACAGAGCAGCCCTTCTTTTAGAGATTAGAACCTGACCTTTGGGAAGGATTAGAGAACTCAAAACTTAAGAGGTCATGAGGGATGGGTCATTTGCAGAGAATTAAACTGGGGAGGGACTGAACAACTTGCAGCTTTTTATGGAATTAAAACCTATTTATTGATCATATGCCCCAATCCAGATATTTGCTTGATTTCTAGCCTTTAAAAAAGATGAGGCCTTAATATCTATATATGAAAAGGTTAAATGAATGTACAAATTTTATTTTAACTGTTTTCTAGGTGTTTCTTTCTAGAGCTTTTCCTTTTTTCTCATACCATAGTGTTTTAGGAGATGCCATTTGTGGGTGGCTTCACACAGTGACTGACCACCACTGCCAGCTGTTCTTCTGGGATGAAACATGCAGGGAAGGAAGGTGCTGGGCCCATCTGCAGGAGCCTTAGGGGTCAGGTGTACACATTCCACTGGCTCCTCTGAGTTTTCCACTCAGTCTCTTGGACCTACAGGGAGAAAATAGAAAGCCAGAGAGCACACTGCAAAGTTTAGTTTATATATAAAAACCCCAAGATTATTACATGCAGGAAAACAGTAGTCAGTTTTTTGTTTGTTTGTTTGATTCTTAATGGCTCAATTTTATTTGCTGCTTTCTCTACCTAAAGTAAACCACAGAAAAGAATATGTGATCTACTAAACATTTTGCAATGACTTTTTTGGGATTGACCTGAATAATTGGTTTATGGCTTTGCTCTGCCATTCTAAATTCTGAGCCATAAAATCATTATAGCTTATAAGACTATTGCTTCTTTCCTTGGTATAAATACAGACAGGATAGCAATAAGCAATTCCCTCAGTATGTCAGCAGCTCACAAAGATGAAGAATGATACTTTCATGTGCAAAATTGGTGAGAAACTATGAAATGTACATTCAGTAAAAACTCTCAAGATAATATCTGGTGTCTGTGCAGGGAGCTGGGGACAAAAAAGCAAATTTTGCTTCTGGCTGAAGAGCCTCATAAGGATTCTAGTCCAGTCCTGAAGTTCTATTAGCCCCACTAGTGCTGACACACCAGGATTTCAAAAAGGGAAGAGTAAAGAAAAGTGCTAGTCCATGCCTATTCTCCATACAATTTCTATATAGTAAATTTGTATTTTAATTTAAAACTTTCAAACCACATTTTTATCCAGTGTATGTGGTGCCTGAACAGAAAAAAACTTCAAGCACTTATTTCTTTTATCTGCTTTATTAAAATTTGTCTTACTTGCTAAAAACTAAGAAGTCTAATTACTTTTTCATATCTGGTCTTTGGACTAAAGACTTTGTTAGTCTTGATTTTTTTTTTTTTTTTTTTTTTGCAATAGTAGCAGTAGCTAAAAAGATTGTTTAATTATTAAATGTAGATAATTTATGACAGCTTCCAGTGAATCATTAGAAATATCAGCTCAATATTGTCTCAGAACAAAAGGATAAGATAATGCACCCTTATTTCCGTTGTCAAAATGCAGTTTAAGCTTACTAGACCTATTGACATGGTCTGATAGTTCATCCCACTTGTTTTCCTTATTTTTAGAATGTGGGTTTTTTCTTTCTTTTCTGGGCTTAGTCATAGTCAAAGTTCTAATATAAGCCAATTTTTTTGTAACATTTATTATGTTACCAATGTTATAATTTAATAAGTAAGAGAATTAAAATTGTTGAAAGGAGTCTCTTTAAATACTAAAAACATGAATGTTGATGCATTTAGGGACCCTGAACATGACCTCTTTTAGCAATAAAATTGTAAAAAAAAAATTTTCAAATAAAATATATACTGGAGGTTCCATAAAGCACTAGGTGGCAGACTTGTTATACTTTGAGAAAAATTAAACTCAAGAACATTCCAAGGAGAGTGTTTTAGAAGATAAATAGCAGGTAGCACTATAAGTAAAACTGTTAGCAGGGATTTTCCAGATATTTAAAAATTATGTCGGAACTTAAAGGGCATAAACAATAAATTTTAGCTCTTGAAAACGTGTTTGCTTTAGCTGAGTTGGGAGATGTTTACTAGCAGCCAACAGCTTCACTACTGACTTGAACAATTCATGTTTCCTTTTGGGACAACATTAATTTCAACTAAATACATATTGTAATTGTAAAACTGTCATGCTTGACTTAAAATAATGAGTTCCACCAATTAGATCTAACATTGATTGACTTTGATACAGACTGAAAAAAATCTGTATTATTTATGAATACAGTCAAAGAAATGACTGACATTGTCTTTTGAATATATGGACTTATACAAAAAATTCTATTTAAAATGAAATCTTCTTAGTGTTTAAAGAGTCTAGTGGAACAGATTATAGTCTAAATCAGACAATTTTAGGATGGCTTGATAAAAGATTAGCCTCAGCAAGCCTACCAACTCAGAACTTATAAAGAGCAACAGACAAACACAGTCTTTGCCCTGAGCTAAAATAACTGCACAAACCAACTGTCGCCTTGCAGAGAATTAAAACAATAACCACATCTGAAGCTGAAGCTCCTAATAAAGTATTATGATCTCACCCCAGGCTCTGTGTACTCATTTGCCAAATGCTAGGTTGGCTTGCAGTTTTGTTAGGCAGGCTGAGGAAACGGATTGGCTGCCAATCATTTTCAGCTTTCACTTTGAGTTGGAGAATTTTTCCATGTATGTACTTATTTCTCATTTTTGTAATTAATGTTTTTTAACATTGTGGATTTTCTTTGCTTAACAAGCCATGTGTTATTTTTGAAATGAAGATTACTTGCTTTCTCTGGTAGCTTCTGCTTATACGCTAGTGAATTTACCAACTGGCATCCTCTTACAGTTACAATTTAATACCTTTTTTCAAAGCAAAGTAAATTTAGTGATTATTCATTAAAAATAGCAGATATGGTACCCTGTCTCAAAGAAGTAGGACAAACTAACACTGCTGAAACTAACTTTCTAACTGCTAAATAGAAGAAAAACCATACCTTATATTGCATACAGATAAAAGTCTGGATTAGAGGACTGTTCCACAGGTGCCACAATTAATTTCTGTATTATGTTGATAATATTTTTCTTGCTATGTAATATATAGTATTACAGTAAAATAGCTATAGGTATAAAATATGAGTATTTATAGAGCTTGATGAGGCAAGAGTGGGTGAGACCTCATTCAGAAGACATCCTTTGCTTTGTAGGGAACTTCAGCCCATGTGTGAAGCAGTGTTTTAAATGAGAAGGAAACCAGTGCAAGTATCTACAGATCCACAACATTTGATTTTGTTGATATATTGAGCTTGGGTTCATAGGGATGGATATTTCTGAATCCTTGCACTGTGTATTCGGTGTGCTGTGTGTATGGGAGATTCCTGAGCACTTCCCAAGGGACAGGAGCTGTCACTCCTCAGACACCTGGGAGGCCTTGGAGCTCCCTGATCCTGGAGCTGTAAGAAATAAATGCCATGGGAAATGATCCCTCAAGGTCCCTTGGCTTTACCTCTGACAGTCAAGGGAAAACACCTGTGGTGCTTTTGCAGTTGAATTGCTTCCCATGCTGACTGCCCCAGGAAAAGAGAATTCTTGATCAGTAGGGCTTCAAGGGAAGATCTATAGTGAAATCTTGAACCAGCTGAAAAAGGAAAAAAACACACCCTGACTTCAGTAAGTGGCTTGTGATGTGTGGGAGATTTTGAGTCGGTTCTTTTGGGAGTTCTTGGTCAAGCAAGTGCATTATTCCAAGTCAGCTGGGGTGTTTTTCTCTGCTGGCAAACATGGAGCCCTGGAGGACAGCTGAGCCTCTTCCATTAATGCAAATGTCCTGTAGTGTGAGTTGCACTGTTCAGGTGTGGGTCCTGAACCACCTAATCCTGAGCACGTGGCTGTAAAGTCCAGAGAGTAGTCAGAGATGTTTCCAGCTTTAGAATTAGTGCTGTGAAGCCTTTACAGAGTATTTGAGGGATTTTGTGTGATCATTTAAGTAACGTGGGGGTCATTTCTATCTCAAGATGATGGTAAAACCTTGGATTATATAAACTTCAGGAAAACATAAGCAAGGTTAAATGTGGACATTGTCAAATTCACCTTTCTGACTCGATAACTTAGCTTCATTTCAGCATGTTGTAAAGTAGCCTCTGAGTCCTTGATATTAATTTATTGTCACTTTTTCTTAGCTTGAATTGTGAATATTATTTTAAAATATGTTCCAGAAATGTAACTCATTGACAGCAAAGTGTAGTTTGGAAGTCACTTGATATAAAGGGTAATGCTGACATGAAATGGAAGAGCAAACTGTGTGAGGTCAAAAAGCAGCAGTGTACGCTAGGAAATAGATACAATAGCAAACTAGACATTAAAGGAAAGTTGAAAAATGTATCTGTCAAAGAGTATGAAGATACACTGGTAAAGAAGTAATATATATGTATTTGATTTGTCTTTTTATGTTATGGGGAAATAAATGTACTTTACTGTGTTAGCCCCTTAAGGAAATGCCACGGCCATCAGAATAATTTTATAAAAATGACAAGCTATGCAAAATGTGGGAAGAAAAGTCTTAAAAGGGCAACAATATCACGCTTGTTTTCATCAATGATATGAGAATTCTAGATTTCTACTTCTATTGAATAGAAATACATACTGCTTCTGTACTTGTTTTTGAAAATGTGGCCAGACAGATTTTAAAGTGCTAGAGCTTTTCTGATGCTGGGAATGGCTAATGAAAGAGAACATGGAGAGGTCATTGCTAGAATGAACAACAGAATACATGGTGGAAAGAAAAAAATGGAAACATTCTGAGGAAGGCAGTGTATGGCTACATCATGGAAATGTGTCACTTCATGTCTGTTGGCAAGGATTGCCTGCCACAGTCTCTGGTCTGTGAAGGTCAGTTGCAGTGATATGAACAATTACTGCTTTTCAAATACCAAGAACAAACAGACTGTCAGTATTTGCTACAGTTTGCTGTTCCTTTTTACATGCTAATTCAGTTCTCAGAGAATCTGTGTCAAAAAGTTTGTGCTTGATATGTATCAATGAGTAATGATGTCTCAATTGGTCTGTATTAAGTTAATAACTTGAAAAAAAAAACAACCAAATCATAACAATAAAAGAAGAGATTTATTCTATTTGCACATTTTGGTTCAGAGTATTTTCTTTCCATGGCCAAATAAAGAAAAAAAGTAATGAATAATGAAAGCACAGCTGTATTTAGTTCCTGGTTTATAGAAAAAAAATAACACCAGGAAAATATAATATTTCTTTTAATGGCTGGCAGCTGTTTCGGGTGGAAATTGAGTTTTCCAAGTCACTTTCAGAAAGCAGTCAGTGAGCCCTGCCATGGTGGCCAATGTTTCCTCTCTGAGGCAAAGAATAAATCTCCTCTGAAGGATGGGTGGCTGCACTGGGGTTGAGGAAAACAGCCTTTGGGGCTCCATTTTTCCTTCCTCCGTTATTTCAATTTGTTTATTTTAACCAAACTGTTTATTATTTTATGTACCTGACTGCTAGTCCTACAAATCAAACTTGTAGCAAGTGGGGGAATGTTTATTTTTTCTGGAGTTTTTCACTCTGTATTTTATTCCATACTAGGGTTGAGATATTTCCTCCTATCTGTCTTAAAGGCTGTGTAAAATGGATTAGGCAATATTACAGCTATATAATTTCATTTGTTAGTGTTTGGAATTTTAATATTCTATCAATATTTTTTGCTGAATTTGCAGTCAGTTCTTAGCATGAGCAATGTTATTATTGAGTGAGAATGTTATTAATGAAATCAACAGATTTTACTCTAAAAATACCTAATGGTTTTTTAAAGGAAAAAGTGCTTGTGTTCTTCTTTTCAAAGTTGCAATGCAATGGTGTTTCTACTGCATGGAGATGTAGCATTTTATATTTATTACAGTACAAGTATCTGTTGTAATTTGTGACTTTAAAAGAGAGGACACTGCTCAGGGAGGTATATGACAGAATTTCTATCTAGTATGAAGTGCAATTTTCCTGATCTGGATTTATTTGCTATGAGAGATTTTACTTCTCAGAACTAACAGTTGAACATGGTTTGAGAAATAGGATAGCATACAGCAAAGTGGAAACATCTCAACTTCAAGTTACATTGTGCAGTTTGTACAAGTCATGTGGAGTCAAGCAGCATGGGGTGTGTTCTGACATTTGGGTTGTGGATTTAGAATTTCTTAAGCAAAGTTCAACTAAATAATGAGAAAAGGGAAGGAAGAGAATTTTGAAAATGTTGGGATATTGCAGGAGCACCTATTTATCTGTGTATATTTAGTGACAATTTATAAAGTACACACTTTATAAATTGTCAGAGCCTTCTGTCTCCTTGGAAGGCCTGAGTAACAAGAGGTTGTTCTTTATTTGTTAAGATCTGTGTTTGTTATTTGAGAAGCAGGCTAAAAGCTCCGCTAATGAAAATGCAGAAGTAATTGTCTGATTAACTTCGGACTGTTCCCAGTTTATAGCAAAGCTTGAGCATCTACGTGTATAAGAGCATAAACAAGTTAAAAATTGCATTTCTACTTCTGCCATGCTCATATTTTCAGCATTGATCCATGTATAAATAGAAACTTCTCAAAAAATTATTTCTAAAAGGAGTTGTAGTAGACTTTTAGGGATTATACAATAAACTGAAAGTTATGAGAGCAAGATTTAAAATAGCATGAAAATCTGACTGCTTTCATTTACTGCTTTCCTAGACAAGAAACATCCCTCTTTGGCAATAATACATGAAGTCAAACAATAATTTAACGTTGTTGTTTCTTAGATGTGCCACTTCTGTTGTCAGAACAAGCAGATCAGAGATCGCCTCAGTGTGTAGAGAGTGTATAACAAAAGCAATAAATTAGAATCCGGTTAGTGGGTATTGATGCTGGTTTATTGAAAAATACATGCTAGAATTGTAATATTAATATGAGTGTTACAAAGGTGGTGATGCATTTAGATCAATATGAAAAAAATCGTGGAGAGAGAAATTTGAATTTCTTCGATAATAATTTTAATGATTTTTTTTCTTGTTTTTTTTATTTCCATTTTCTCTCCTCACTCTTCTAACACTTTATGAATACTGCAAGATTTAAGGAATTAAAAAGACTGTCCAGTGTGACATAACAAAAGTACATTTATTGTGTACTCCTTGCTGTCAGGTAATAACAGACTTCTGACAAGACTGTGCTGTGAGTTCTGAAATGTTCCATCATTGGAGACATCTAGACTTTTTCCTACAACTGACATTTGGATACCTGCTGATTGGTGCACTTATTTTTCTTCATTGCTGCTTCATTTGCTAATATTTTGCTCATAATTCCCTAGCCATTGCTTTCCACACTTTGTTTATAGACCATGTTCTTGAGCAGAGCTGGAAAAGTCTCTCCAGCTGTTCACAGTAAACCCATCAGTTGTTACGGCATTTTCAGGAAAGAGTTTAATTAAATATTTAGGAAAAATAATTGGCTGTGGTGTGGGGTTTAAAAATTTTAGGAACATCATCTTGAGATTGCACGGTTAAAAGGCTTCAGGTGACTCTATCTGTACCTCAGATTTTAGATCTGAGCCCCAAGTCCAGCCTTGTTTACCATGACATTTTCATACCTACACTTTTACTTCTGTGACAGCTATGGCGAGATACATCTCACCTGACTAGCCTTGTGAAACTTACATGTCCAGACTTAACGAACCTTCTCTTCTAGGTCTTTCTATTTTCAGTTATGAAAATCAAGTTACCCTTCTGAACATGATGCATTTCTATCATCCACTGAAAGTTTTAGTCAATACAGAGTGGCCTGAGACAATAAGCAAAATTTAGCTGAGTAAAATTCTAATACAGGTAGATTTTTCTGCCCTTCCCTTAGGATCAAAACTGACAGCTTATTAGACCTTTCCAAATAGCAGCTGAGAATTTAATAAGAGAAAAGATTTCTATTTAAAATAAAAATTAGTTACCCAATTTTCTGATTATGACACTAATCCCTCAGTATTTTTTGAGCTTTTTAGACCAGAACATTTTTGTAAAGTATAGTAAAAGGAACAATGAATTGCTGTATGTTTTTAAAGACTCTGAACTTTTAATGAAATCATTCTCCCATGCTCTTTCTTGAAATGGAAAAAGGCATATAAATAGTAAATGCTGGGGTTTTTGAAGCTCATTGCGCTCTGATTACATACAATAAAATGCAAGTTCTTAGTAAAGACTTCACAGTAAATGACTTTTTGTTTTATCACAATGGACAAGTAATGTCAGACACAAACATATTCAATATAAAAATGACAATGAGGCAGTGGATGACTGCTAGATACAGACGACAGAGGAATGAATCAGGCAGCTGCTCTGAAAGTTCAAAATAATTATCTTGACAGAAAATAGGTCTGGTGGTAACCCCCAACTTTGATGTAATACAAGGAGAATTTCATTTGGTCACAGATGAATATGATTTATAGCATTTGATAATGGTACTTGGTTTCAAAAGCAGCATTTGTACTGATAGAGAGGAATATTAATAGTTCTGTTCTCAACAAAGTCTTGCTGGAAATAGAGACCAATCACTAGAAAGAGGAGGAGAGAGACAAACTGCCTGTGCAATGAAGAGGTGAGAGTATGAATTTTAGAATCAGCATGAATAGACAGATCCTTAAATAGAAAAGTGTGGGAAGACTGTGATGAGTCTGAAGTTGCAATCATGATGGAGGTTCTTACAACTTTAAGTGATTTCAGGAAGTAGAAATAGAACAGCACTAGATTTTTGAGGGGTTTATTCACAAAATAGAAATTATTAATTATCAGAAAAAAAGTGAAAAAAACCCATTTTAGTCATTGATTGAGTAAAGATCATGTGATCCTTACCTAATATTTTTAAACTGGGATAATTAGATTGTAGCTGAGAATGAGATTATCTTGTGGGTGGGTGGGTCTAGTTCCATGCTCCTTTTGTAAACCTGGCTGATATACATTGCAGTACTTTTGGCTTAGAGCTTTTGCTAAACTTGAACTTTTGGACCTAAATGAATAGACATTTCTCAGAAATTCTGTATATGTATGAAACTGTTTTGCCATTTTGTTCAGCTTTTAAAATGTGTTAAGAAAAGCATGAGGGGAACCATGGGAGAATGGTCGAAGTTAGAGAAGCCGTGAATGTGTCCAGTTAGGAATGTTCTTGATCCCTTTTTGGGAACGTAGGTTCATTCTTCCCTCCTGCTGACAGATGCAGTGAACTGGGATACTCTCTTGGAATGATTTGTTTAAAGGTAAAGATAGCTCAGAAGTGGTTCTCTAGAATTCACTCCAGCCTGATTCTTAAATTACTTAATAACCCCCCTTTACTGAAATATGCTGCATAGGCAGTCGGTGCAGGATAGTGGAAGAATGAAGGTTGCTGTCACAGTAATTTTTTATTTGCTTCTTTATTAGAGCATGATTGCACCGTTTTTAATAATACTGCTATATACCAGTTCCCAAGGAACTTTCACTCCACAATGCACTGAATGAATTTGTAGGGAACAAATCAGTGATAATGTAATGGAAAGTTGAATGTGTGTTCCTCTCCTGTTTTGTTGAAAAACTGGAAAGAATTACAATGAATGATGGAAGGAGCTGCCAAATAACAATGTTCACATGTAGTGTTATATAATTCAAAGTATTATGAAAAATCAAAGTACAGGTATTTCAGATTGGCTGCTCGTTTTTAATAGATGGTTTTGTCCTTGGTCTCTTTGTTTCATTTCCTGTCTTATAAAATGGCACTCAAATGCCTTCTCATCTTCAGTAATGTTGTAACAAATTCATTAACTTTTGTGAAGAACTTAGAAAATTATAGTGATGAATACTATAGAAAGTCACAGTAGAAATTAATTCCATCTTGAGAAAAGGGCTTGTGTAGCACGTAGTAAATGAGGCATGGGCCCAACACTGAGTACTGAACATGGAACAAAGTGTTAAATAGCTGCCCATTAGGGGAGCACTCACCCAAAAATAATTTACAGGCTCCCTTGATTTGTAGTGGTTCATTTTACAGTCTTAATACTTCCCTGTAACATACCTTTTCAAATATAAATTTGTCACTAATTTATACTAAACATATTCAATCTAATTACTTTTTTTAAAAGTAATTACCATTGTAATTGTATATTCTCACAGAGTATAGAGGTGCTCTCGAAATACTGAAGAACTTCTGTCTGGCCTTTGTTCTTTTGGGAGTATTCTGTTGTTTTAAAAATCAGAGTTCTCTTCCAATACAGAAGTTTGAGTGTAGGAATTGCTCGGTTCCTTTTTGCATATGAGTACAAAACTTTCATATTAAACCATATGATCCTTATAAGAAGTTGTTGACCTTTATTAATGAAACAGAGAGGTTTCTTGAAAATTAACAGTGATACTAGGGTTAAAGGATTGCTTTAAGATTAATTTTCCTTATTTCATTGAATATCTTTCTTCACTTAATTATTGTTATGTTCTCGCACATGCTCATTACTGGCATTTTGAATTGATTTTAATGACTTCTTTTGACTGTGAAAGTAGTCAAGGGTTTTGAAAAAATCAAAATAGAGATGTGAAAAAAACTCAATAACTGTAAGTCTTTGTAATATTTGACCATTGATGATGTCAGGGTGGTATTGTGGTCCTATCTCTTCTTTTCTACTTTAATCAATGATTTCTAAGATAAAGTGAAACAAAATGCTTGGAAGCAGGTATTAGACTGTTCTGGGCTGACTCCTGGCTCAAAAAACCCAGCTTGTGAATTCCAAATACTGTGCTGTGTGTTGGGGAATTAAGATCGGAGCTGTGAGCTGGGCTCTGAGTTTGCAGAGAGGTTTCTATGTCCTCACAAACTTTTCCCATGGAACTTTAGATATAAAAGTTTGGGGAATTGTAGAAGTTCAGGAGATTATAGGCTAGAATGTGGTTCTTTAAATTCTGTCTGCCTACTGCTTGAGTCACCTGCTTGAGTAGATTTGTTGTGTTTCTGTCTTGGTAAACAGAAACAGGAAAAGTCTCATTTGTTTATGTAAAGGGTAAAATTACTTATGGTGGCTTCTTAAATATTTAAAGTAGAATGGAGTAGAATGTTAGGCTTCTTCAAATTCCTGATTATAAATATGCACAGCATATGTATCAACAGGATATATTGAATGTACTTTAAATAGCTATTTCTACATTTAGTTATTATATATTTGGCTACTTATACATTTAGCTATTCAGAACAGGTCGTAGTCTTAGAATGGACTTTTAGTTTAAATTTTGCACTGCTTTTGAGGCTAAGCTCTCTAGTTTGAATGGGACTATGAATTGGGAAATATGGTGTGATGCACTGTGTAACTGCTTAGTTTATGTGCACTTTGATGCATTGGCATATATTATGTTCAGGAAGAGGTTTGGCAGTAGGAAGGAAAGCTGTTCTGCCTGCTTCAGTCTGCAGAAGGTGGAGCTAGGGAGGTGATATTTTCCCTGGCAGCTGCTGAATACGTGTGGGGGAAGAGTCTCCTAAGTTACAGAATGAAGCAGATGGAGAGAGTGAGGAAGGATAGTGACACAGCAGCAGGGTGCAATGGGTAGAGTCTTCTTTATGATCCCTTTTAATTTCTACTCTGAATTTCTTCTTAAATTAGTTCTGCTAATTTATAGTATAATAAAATCTAACTTTAGAGACTTTCAAAGATTTGGAATCTTCACCTTAATAATAAGTCCAGACAAATCTTACTTGAAGTTTTGTGAACCTTTCTCCAACCTATGAAATTTCTTCAGCAAACTTCTGCAGTCCTCAGAAAGATGGCAAGGAGCATTTGCTCAGTGTCAGTTCTTTGATTTGCACCTGAGCTCATTTGTGTTGTTGAATCACCCACCTGCACTTAGGCCCTGCTGTCTCTTCATTCACATCACCCTGAACACCTTAGGTACCTTCCCTGAGTTGGAATTGTCTCTGAGTGTTTCTGCTTTACGGCATCCAGGCCAAGGCAGGGATTTAATGGTTTGTCCTGTGGCAGGTCTCTGTGGAATTGGAGTAATTTAGAGATCCTTTGGCAACCCTGAAAAATCCCAAGGCGAGTTCTTGTGTTGGCTCTCAGAGCTGCTCTTGAAGCTGTGTTGTTCAAGGCTTTTGAGTGCTACAGAGGGGAAAATGTGTGGGACTTCCTACTGAACTTTGCTGCTATTAATGAAGTATCAAATTGATCAACAATGAAATAATAGATTAATTAATAACACAACAAAAAACTTTGGGAATTTTGGGTAAAAAAGGAGAGCCTCTACACATAATTAACTCTGCTTTTCACAATTTACTCTCAACTGTATTGTATGTAAGAATGCAATAAGAAAAAGTGGAATTAATTTTATGGTTTGTTACAGATGGTAAATTTAAGAGGAACTGTGTAGTTTAACTTCTTTTTTAAGTGTCAGGATTTTTCTTGCATTCCTTAAAACATCAGTGCATACTTTGTTGGCTTTTAACAAGTAAAACATACATTTAAAAATTATTTAAAAGTTAACCAAGAACAAAGAACTGAACAACAACATGACCACCACCAGCAAACCCCAGGAAAAAAAAAAGTCATATTGTTTTAAAAGTAAATGACTTAAATTTTTTTTTAACTTGTAGGCAGAAGAGCTGTTCATTCATGACTGGGAGACAAGAGTCCTCTGCCTATTTCCAATGTTATTTTATGTTGGGATATTATTTATATATGACTTCTGGTTTTTTAGCCGATACTCTGTATTTCTGAGAGGACCCAATTTGTGCTTGGAAAAAGACTGTGACATTTTTAAGTGGTAATTTTCCATATCTTATGAGAAAATAAATGATATCCTGCCCAAGCTTGTCAGTGCTGCTTCTTGCATCTTGTAGCCTGAATTTCTGTAGGAGTGCTTTCTGTGGTGCTGATCTACCACACCTTTTACAATAAATCTGTTTGCAAAGATTGATGCTGAAGCAGTCATCTGTATTTTGATGAGCTCCAAGTTGACCAGATCAGGAGACTGACCGTATCTATACATTATTCCTAACCTTTTTGCCTTTCTACTCATGATTATTAAAGGGTTTATTAATTTAACAGGAGTCAAACTTTACTTGCCATCTTTTCCAGTCCTGTTACATTTAAAAATCTTCTGGTACCATGGTCATCTTATTGTGAAGCATGGAGATATGGCACAATAGTCAATGAGATTTATTAATTAGATTTGCATAACTATAGAAGCGTAGAGTACTATTAATAAATTAACGGGGCATTTTAATTTCATATTTATTCATCTTTTGCCTTCATAAACATGCAGAGACCTGGTCAAAATTTGTTAGCTAAGATATGTGGATCAGATTCTTATTTGAATAACAGAACTATGGTGGCTAATAATAGAGAAAGTGAACTTCTCATCTTTGAATGTCATGGTAATTCCTTTCATGTCACTCCTTTTTGCGTTCCTCCACACTCAGGATATTCTATGAACCTTTACTTTCTACTTTTCTTTCCACACTCACTTTTGTTCGATTAAAAAAAAAAATCCAAAAAACCCTGAACAAAACCAAACCAAAACAATTTTCTTTAACTGTTAAGACAATATAGTGGTCTTTTTTCTCTTTCTATGTCAGCCTTCCCATAGGATACAACAGAGTGTATTTTTTCAGATGATATGTTGCTGCAGAAAAGGTGATTGTCAGCAGTAAGCAAACTATTAAATCCAACAAAAGGCTGACAAAGCTTTTCTTCTGCTTTGACTTAATCTTTCACTCTCTTTGTATTTACTGATTTTGTTTTTATGATCACATATTTTTTATTTGTTACACAGTTTGTGTGGTGTTGGTGACTAGCAGAATGTCAGCAGACCAGGGATCAAAATAATGCTTTACAATTATTCACTTGGTTGTAGCACTAGAGATGACTTGCCATATTTTAACATGCATAAAATTATAATCAGAATGATGTATTCTTATATGTCACCTCCTTATTTTCTGTGAGAGAGGGAAAAATACAAGATTTTGATTCTTGTAGAACTGTAACGGTAAAAAATTTAGAAGATTTTTTTTCTGTTGGATCTGAAGATATCTGCCCATGTAACAGAGCATTCAAGATGCATCCACCACACCCACCTCTGGCTCACAGCTGTCTGTTGCACAGGGACTATTTATCTGCTATCACAATTTACATCTCTGAGGGCTGTTTTGATTCTTAACTCTCTGCACTGAACATTTCCTGCTGGGGTTGTAGATGAGTCCCTCTATAAATTTCAACAACAGTGACTCCTGCTGACCGTTTCTTTCTTACATTTTGGAGGTGCTGGAAAGCAGCTTTACCCTGATGAGTCTCCTTCTGCCCCTTCCCCTGTAGAAAAGTTCGTTTTCAGTCCTTCCTCAAGCTGTGACCCAAGTAAGGGTTAATCTCCTTCCTCTGGTTTTGGAAACACAACAGGATAGTTCAGATAACTTCTGTCTTCTGACTTGTCCCCATCATTTTCTGCTCCTGCCAGGAAGGGCTAGGCACGGGTTGGATGACCTGAAGGTGGCTGTGTCTCTCTTCTGCCCCTCTGCCAGCCCAGCAGATCGTTAGTGAGCAGCGTGTGGAGCTGCCTGGCCGGCTCTGCTCCCTTCACAGGGTGCAAGAAAAACGTGTAGAGCAAAAGCCAATGGGCAGTAAAATAGAATTTTTTTGAGCAATACTAAACAAGTCCTTTTTTCCTTTGTATGAAAATTTATATCACTCGCCACTTAACGGAATGTCTTAAAATTCTGTCAGTTTAGAAAGGAAACAATTGATGGTCACATAATTTCTCTTCAAAGTTCCGTTGTGCCATGTAGTTATTAGTAATTTTATTTACTACAATAAATAAGCCTTCATAATATATAATTTTAGTCTAGAAGCAACTTTTCCAGATTTTTTAAACTTAGTAATTAGTTATTTCCGAGTGAAATTAGGAAACTAATAATGCTCTAACAACACAATACATATTTTGGAATAATTATTTCACAAAGAATGGCTATTTCAGGTTATGTCTAATTGCTGTTTTGATCCCATTTTAGAATTTGTTTCTTAATTTAATTATTTTTTCTTAATTATTTTTTTTGTTTAACTTAATTTTAGTTTTAATAATTTCAAGACTTTATAATGTAAACACTTCAGCAGTGAAATGTGTGTGAATAATTCTGACTTGTAAATTTCTCCATGACTTAAAATCCACGTGAATTATAAACTTCCAGGTACTTGCATAATAGAGAACTAATATGTATGCATTTTATTTTATAATTTTAAATTTTTTGTTTTGCCCACAGACAGCCTTTTGATTGATTATCAGTTTACCTTCAGCTTATTACAAGAGGACGATCGTCATCACACTGCCATAAACTTTATAGCAAATCCAGAACAGGTAAGAAAATGTTAATAATTTTACTTAAGTTTTAGAGACTCAGAATTAAGATTTCCATTGTATTTGATGTTGATTAAAGGTTTTCAAAGTGTCTATAAGGTTTTAGAGATAGTTCACATTTTTTTGAGAGCTGCAAAATTAGTCCAGTGCCTTCATTGAGAACTTTTTCTAAATGGTAGATGTACTTCAGTTTAATCTGAGCAATTATCAGTTGGTTTATTTTAATGTTGCTGCCATGAATAACAAGTTTAATATCTTCCTGAGATGAATTGAAGGGGTATACCCTTCTGCTGAGAAAACATTTTTAGTTGCAGAAGGTAATTTTTGGCTTGTGATTAGAATGTAGGCATTTGCCATATATTTTCTTGTTTGAATTTATAAAGGCAAATATTTTGTTATGCTTAGGACAAACTACAAACATAACTTGTGTAGTTATATGTTAAATTGTACCCTGTTCTTACCAAAGCAAAAGAGAGAATTGCCTTTGGCAGTGAATCATTGCCATTTCTAGTTATGTTTAAAATGAAAACTGGAAGATAAATAAAAGGCTATATTCAGTTATGCGTAGTAGAGATACGTGCAATACATCCTGATATGTTTTGTTAACTTTCCTTTTTTTTTTTTTCCCTAGTCAAATAAAAATTTGGATATATCAATTAATGCATCAAACAACTTTAACCTCAATATTACGTGGTCTATTGGTTCTACAGGTGAGAGTGAATTTTGGTCAGATGAGTTTTTCCCCAAATAATTTCATGATCCTTTGAGTTATTTTAACCTGATTGTCTCTTTGTTGCTAATTTTGATAATAAAACTTTGCCAAATGTGTTCTTTTGCCATTATAATTATGCTGTTATTAATTATATTATTTAAACCTCAGATGATAATTTGCAATCTGAATAAAGCTTCATTAATATGTTGACTTTCTCTCCTATTCAATTAAAATTACATTGGTAGGAAAAGCTTGTAGCGTATTTAAATTTTTTAAATGACAGTGTTATGAAATGCTGTGATTTTAATTAAGATAAATTGCTTCCTTAACTACTGCAGAGACTGAGATTTTATTTCTTTGTTTCAGTGTTCAAGCTAAAAATTTAATTATTAACCTTTACATTGATATCAAACAATAAAGTTCTTCTGTGTATGCTGATAAAAAGAGCTGCTTATCTATTTTTTTCTCCAGCTTTGAACCCCATTACTCTTCTTTGTTTTAATTTAGACAGTTTTTCTGAATTGGTTCTATTGACTTTCTGAAAACACATCCAAGGAGAGGCATGATGCTTAAAATGATACAATTTAAAAAAATCTTTTGAAAGAAGGTTCAGAGTTTCTCTTAAACTCATGAATTTCTTCATCAGTGCATTTCTGAAGTCTTTACCATACCAGTTAGTAAACTCTATTTATTCCTTTGTTTTAACTTAGCTCAGTCACTTGTTTATTTGCAAAAACTAATAAATGTTTATTACTAGTTACGTTATTAACGCTTTCATGAACAATTAAAACTTGACAGCAAAAGTGCAAGATGGAGACAAATTCCCTTACAGATTTTACTGAGCTGTTTATTGAAATGAAACATAAATTATGAAGGAAAGCATATTATCTGTTAAGCTGACCATAATAACTATCTTGCAGAAATTCATGCTACTTCTGTCACTTTTCCAATTTGCATATAGTTTTTAAAACCAAGGTAAAAAATTCTGTGAATTCTCTATATGTATAATAAATATACCTAATGTGCCATGTAAACTATAATAAGAGGTTGTTTTAGAGGAAGACACCAAAAGCAATTAAGGATTTATGTTTCTTGTGCAAATTTACTTTGGCATCTTTAATGATGATTAATATTTTTCTCAAATACATATATTTACACCTGAGCTTTTAAAAATTTTTAGCTGGAACAATATCTGGAGAAGAGATTCCTGTTGTTTCCAAGGTTAATATTAAGGAATACAGAGACAGCTTTTCCTGTGAAAAATTTAACTTTCGAAGCAACCCAAACATCACTTTCTATGTGTATGTCAGCAATTTCTCCTGGCCAATCAAAATACAGGTTAGTGACTTCTTTGTGCTTTTAGAGACATTTTTATTTCAGCTTTACATTGAATTTCATGATTTCACTCATGCAGTAAGTATACAAATAGAGTTATTTGCACGTTGTATTTTCTGTCTATAATAATTATGTTATGATGGCAGTCCTAGTAAGTATGATTTTAAGGCTGGGCTGGATGGAGCTCTAAGCACCATGGCCTGGTGGGAGGTGGTGCTGCCCATGTCAGGGGAGTTGAAATGAGGTGGTATTTAAGGTTCCTTCCAGCCCAAACCACTCCAGGATTCTGCGCTTTAGCTTTCAGCAGTGAGTCAGACTTCAGGCTGTCGATTTTAAAATCTGAATTCAAATTGTTGAACATACGTGTTTAATTGTAATATAACTTCAGCATTTAGATGTAAACACAGAAAATGGTATACAAATCTGTATGTACCTGGGTATTTGAATGTTAATAATTGGCTTTTGGAGCCTCTGACTTTTTAAATGTTGAGTGACTGTATCAGATTGCAATATCACAGATTTCAGTTAAGACTAAGTATAGTTTATTAGAATTTATGTTCTTCTTTGACTTCATTGGAATCAATTTCATTCAGTATTTTCTGGAGCACTGAGATACTCTGCAGTAGCAAAGTCAAAAAAATCAATGCAATCATGATTCCTCCCTGGCCTGTGGTGTTCCAGCAATATTTATACTAATAATTACTATGGCTGCACTTGTGAACACAGCATCCCCTGCATCAATGAAGGAGATTCTTATGTGGATGAATGGCTTTTGACTGCACCCTTATAGAATTAAGCCTTAAAAATTAAGTTGTTAAAATGATAATTTCATAATTCCTGATGATTTTCTTCAGGAACAAGTACAAGCTCAAAATACTTTGCAGTTAACCATACAAATACCCTACAAAATTTCCATTTTAGTGGGAAAAATGTTCCATATTTTTCTAAAATACTAAACCTTAATTTATAATCTATGTATAAAAATATGCACACGCATATAGATATATATATAATAAAAAAATGCAAAAATGTATTCTGTATATCTGTCTAGATATATATGATAAAGTGTTCTGGATTAAAGCAGTCATCTTCTGACTAAAGTGTCAGAGAAATGTTTTTGTTGTGTTAAGTAAAGCTACAGTTGTCTACATGATACCTGAACAGTGACTGTAAATATGTGTTAACAGTATCAAAGGATGAATTTATGCAGCTTACTAACATTTATGACTCTACTAGTTTATTAAAAAATCCAAACAAACCCTTAAGACTAACTGCTTTCTTTTAGTCTTCCTATTAGGGGTGTTTTACACTCTCTCCCACTTCCTAAGGATAGAACAAGTTCAGCTGCCAAACAGACTCCTTAAACAAATCCATGGAGCAATTTCAGCTGTAAATGCATTACACTCTCCTCTCACCTTTACGACTGCAAGGTGGCTGTATCATCATTGTAAGACAAACATTATTAAGGTGATACATTCCTGAGACGTGCAGCTCTGTGGCAGATGTTGGCAGATCTCAGCTCCTCCTTGTGCTGTTTCCACTGCAGCATAACACCCTGATGAAAGGAATCCCTGGTCATTGGATACATCTTCTCTTTTTTTTTAAATCAAAATTTTCATTGTCCGCTGTGATTACACAGTTTTTTTTGGGGTTTTTTTTGTTTGTTTTTTTTTCTTCTTTTAGAGGCACATTGAAATTCAACAGTCTAGACAGTTCTGCCTCAGATGTGGTGGTGCTTGATTATTGCATTCCTGTCCTGTCCTTACTCCATCTAGAAATTAAGTTACTCAATTTTATGCACCAAGAAGGAATACTGAGGTCCAGCTGGGGAAGCTGTTTTGGGATTTTAATTTTGTCCTCTGTATTTGCCTTTCTAAATGAATGAGATTATTATTTAGCTCTCAGCCTTTTTTTTATGCTGTAATTTGTTCTTTTCTGAGAAAATATTTGAAGTCAACGTTACCAGTATATATTTCTTGTGTTTGGTGCACTAGCAGCAGATAAAATCTTCAAATGATAAATGGAGCAGGGAGCTTTCCAGATAAAACAGTTTTTCTTTTGTATGCTAACTTTATAATTCTGCATGTAATAGAAATTTTAAAAGTATATGAAACCTCCTATGACATTCAGTTAAGAGAAGGAAGTCATGGTTCATTCCCATCCAGCGGCTAAATTTCCAAGGCCAGTACTAAATCAGGTGTAATAGTTATGATCTTCTACATCTTCATCTCGTAGCATACCAGATTTAACCTTCATAACAGGCAAAAGTGGTTGGTATTTGTCTATTTGCACTGTAGTCCTTCTCACTGCAGTGGCCACACTGCATTGGTCGTACCATGCTGGGAAAAACCTGATATTTTGTGTTAACTTGGTACTGAAGGCTTTATTTAATCCTGTTAGACCTAAGGAAACTGTTGTGACTTCCTTGAGAGGTATTCTGTTCATTTAATAAGTAAGGTAGCAACATAAAATTTGACACATGCCTTTACACAATGCTTTTGTAGAGGACTAAGTACTCCAGCACACTGAGCATTTTTCAAGTACAGTCTGAGTACCAGCCTTCCTGTATTTCCATTATTCATCACAACTTGTCAAGAATACATTATATAAAACCTGATTTCCTAAGGAGGCAGAGCTAGTGACCTTACTTCCTTTTAAACTGGTGTTTGAAGTTGTGTTATTGATGTTATTACCACTGGTGTTATTGGTATGCATTTCACCTCTCTGCTCTTGTGTCTCCTGTTACGCTGGCATTGGAGCTAAGATTTCTGGGCTCTTTCATTGGGAGGATTTGGGTGTTGGAGTCACTGCTCTTTTCTTTTTCTGTAGGAAAAGAAACAGCTCTCCTCATTATACAAGACATTTAGGTTCACTTTCCGTTAAAGTCACCTATATTATCTCAGGTTTTGCATTAGTTTATCTCCAAGATTTTCATGACTATAAGGAAAATCTGTCCATCCCAGCAGGTGATTGTTTATTGGGATCAATGGCTCACAGCTGCTTCCTCAGATAGTGTTATTATTCATGTTACCTATTCAGCAAGCTGGGATTTTTTTTCCCAAAATGTTAATAAATCCCTGGAGGCTCTTAAACAAAATATCTTCTTAGGAAATATGATTTCTTGGCTTTGAAAAAATGGTATATTGGTGTCAATAAAAACAGTTCTTTGAGGTGTACTGGTCTGTGATAGGCAGTGACCCATTTCATTGTTATCACTGGTGATCCCAGTCACCTCAGAATACAAATTCTTCAGCACTGGATAGCAGTGAATTACTTTGAAAACATAGAAACTATGTAGGAAATTCTGAGTTTCTTTCAGCTGTACTGCTGCTCTCCTCTGAAATGTTCCTGTCCATAGGAACACAGCTGGGTGATCTCTGCAGCCCTCAGAGAGCCCTTTTGACGCTGCATTTAAATTTCCTGATGCTCAAGGCATTTTATTTAGCTGTAAAATCTTCCTTGAGGAAAGAAGCAGAAAAGTGACATAGTTGCATAAGGGGTCATTAGAAAGGTGGTGTTGTGGGATATCTTCAGCTTAGAGCTGTTTCCACAAATAGATCTACTGTCTATTGACCAGGCTGTGAAAGGGGCAGGTGCCAGTTTTTCCTCAGAAGTGTGTAATAGTTATACACTTGGCACAAGTGTGGAAATATCCCTGTTGAATTACTCTAACAGCTTATACCATACTTTTTCTCCATTTCTTTTAATTCAGAGTTGCTGGTGAGTAAGAATGGATAAAGACAAATTTAACCAGTGAGACTTTCATAAATAGTAGTTTCTACATCTTTTAAAAGGAAATCTCTATAAATTATCTTTGTTAGCAGATATTAAAAGAAGTGTCCAAGTAAGAGGATGTGATTAGCATCCACACTTATGCGTGACTGTCTTGGACAGTCCCAAACCTTTAGGTGCATTGTGTCTTATATATCAGTTAAAGAGCACTCCATGAGAAAATTCTCTTGCCTTAAAATAAGCTTGTTTTCTGAACAGAATATATGACAAAGCCCCATAACTTGTTTCTGCTCATTTTTATTTTATTTTGAGAGTCAGTGTAATTCAGACTCCACTGGTAATGGAATTTGAAGGCTGTAACATTTATTGAAAAGCTGTAACTCAGACTGTAGCCAGCACCTCAAATAGTGGTCAATGGTCCCTGAAGTAGTAAGCAGTCATAAAGCCTGGGCTTCTGACAGCTATGCAAATATTAATAACAGCAGTCACAACATGTTCTTCAGTCTCAGGAAACTAATTTTATGGCAAGGGATTTTGGTAATTTAAGCTGATGTATTTTCTTTTTTTCCATCATTTTCTCCTATATTCTGGAAAGCAGTGCCTGCATATGAAAAAGCAAATACTCTTAAAATGCTGTCCTGGCTATTGGTCTGATCTCTGTCCCTAAGGACAGCAGTGACCTTCCTGCTTTAGGATCAGCTGCATTCCTGCACCTATATCTCTTTATAACTGTCACACTTGTAAGTCTGATCTCAACTTGTGCCTGAGCAGCAAAATTTTCTACCAATTTTAAAGCTGAATCTGGAGATAATAATAACTGTTCTACTAGTTATTTCCTTTCTTCCCTGAAGTGTAAATGAAAGATTCACAAGTGTCTGAGTTTTAATTGGGAGGGTCAGTTTAAATTGTAAGGTTCAGCCTCAGCAGCAAAGCACTGTCTTGCAAAATTAGGTTTGTGTTTAATGAAAAAAAAAATCTTGTTATACATTTTTGAACATAGCCTAGTTAAACTAACATGTTTCCACAGCATAAAACAATTACTGTTGCAGCAAAGTTAGACAGGATGTTGGTGTACATGTAGAATACCCTGATGTGTTTGAAGAAGTTTAATATTTTTAAGCAAGCCTACTTGGAATTCCAGTTTTTTCTGCGCTGTGGTTTCTGATGAAAACTGTCTTTGGCACCCTATATTGGTTTGTATAGCAGAACAGAATAATGAATTATGGTAAAGATTTACATTTTATTTCTATGTAGCACAACAGATAATTAAAACTACTTCATATGTAAATCTTCAAGTGATCTTTTTTTTAAAGCTGAAACTTGTGTTCTTTCAGTTTACTTGCTCCTGTTTCAGAATTGATTTTTTTTCCCTTCTTAATAGCCTGAGTGTAGCAACTGGAGTGTAATGTAAATCAAGAAGCATATCTACCCTTGTAATAAAATTTACTGTGTAGTATAATTTATTTCAGCTATTTTGGTTTTGTTTTGAACTTCATTTGAATTTTTAACATTCATGAGTGACTTACATGTTATAAAAACTCCAAGAATTAAAATTTGTCAGTCACTGCCATTAGAAGTTACAACAGTGTCACAAACCTAATAACTAAATTAAAAAATAGGTCAGATCTTTTTGGGTTTTAAGGCCTTTCTGAAGCTTGCTAAGGTCATAATCGTGGACCCTTTGCTTGGAAGATGTGTATTTATCCACATGGTGCTGTGTTTGTAGCTGTGCCACCTGTGATTGCGTGCCTAAATTTAATCCGTATGATTTATGGTGAACAATTCAATTTCTAAGTGCCTTAATGGTTTTCATAGAGGCTGCTGAGTAACTGCATATAGCAATGTATGGAGACACTGTAATTCCTGAAACACTGAACAGGTATTGATAGTGAAGTGGATGCATTAACTTCCAAAACAACTTCGATATTTTCTTACAGTAAATGTAAAATCCCTCTATTAAAATAGGTTTGAAAGTAGTATACTAAGAACAAAAACCTGGGATATCCATTGAACCATCATATAGTGAAAATTCTGTCAGAACAGAAGAAATAACAGGAATAGAAGGCAACCTGTACTACAGGGTGGATTTTTTTAGAGATGACTGTTTAGTATTTTGTCAGCTTTTATGCATTGTATATAGGCATTAAATTATACAGGGAATTAGAATGAAAGAATGTATATCTAACATAAGAATCACAAGGCTGCTCATGATACGTTTGTGCTTCAATATTCTGTCAAAGTGGCTCATTTAATCACCTGTCTGCTCATGGCTTTTAGGCTGTTAGACAGCAAGAAGTCTGGAAATTCAGTTTTATACCTTCCATAGCATTGTTTTTTATATATGATTAAAATGTATTAAATGGAAGTTTTGCTCTATAGTTATTTTCAGAGGGAAAAACCCCCAAATGTAAGTGGAGAAATGTAAAATTATTTTCATATTGAAATCAGGACAGAAGCCTGAAGGTAAAGTTCCATTTGCTTCATTGCTAGTATCAAAAGCTAAACCCAATTCTGTTTTTCAACACATTAATACCATTGTTAAAATTCTCAGTCATAGTTACATTATTACAGGTATATCTGTTACATGTGCAATTATTGCATTTTAGAAAGTACTTGAAAATTACTACCCAAATGGGGACTGCTACAGTGATTATGGGTCCTTTTTTCTTTCTTAGACAATCAAATATAATGCCAGAAGCCTACCAGTTCTTGCCTTGGAAAGTGGTCTGTCTATAATATCTATAATTTATTTTCTTGGAATTGAAAAGTCAATTGTATGGAGAATAAATCCCAAGGCTGTATAATATTCCCCAATGGCTTGATGTGCCCAAATCCAATATAGCATTTTCCAAAATGCTTCCCATGAATCCTAAACTATTGCTAAAATGAGAAAGTATTTCCTGATTATTAGATTACACCTTTTTTATTTTAAATAATGCCAAAAGAGTTAACATTAGTCTTAAAATGTACCAGAACAAGGTTGCCATCCATATAATGCAAACTTCCACACCACTCCAATAAATGTAGATATTCATTATTCTTCCTGGTACATTTCTTTTTCCAATCACCTTAGAAAAGGCCTAATATGAGCCACCAGAATATCTGTAAATATTTAGCATAGCTGATGTATTTCTGAGAAAGCAGAAGCCCCGTTAATAGTTCAGCTGATGATTTAAGGGAACCAAAATATGTAATTAAGAGATAATTAGTCCTCAGTGATGCATAGTTTTAATTGGTGTATAATTTGAATGTCTGAGATAAGAACTCATGTAACTGATGTGCCAGTTGTGTAGGGCTTTCTTTTCCAGGCAGGCCAAGACATCATCTACTGGTGGTTGTATCACACAATAGAGATGTATAGTTACTGTATTTGCTAATAAAAATTATCTCCCTAATATGTTTAGCAAGTAGATATTGGTGGTTTTTTTTCCCTGTAATCTCCATTTCTCTTATATACTTACTGAAGTAAATTTTAGTTAGAAAATATAGAATGCAATAAGAAAAGTTTGCTTCCAGATAGTTTATGTTTTTTCAAGACTTTTGATTAGCTATAGAAAAAATAAATCAATTCTTCATCTTGGGATTTGGGGTGGGAACAAATGGTGGGATATAAAAACCTTTTGTTCAATAATAAGAAAAAACCACTTTGAAATATTAAGATTCTCCCTGAAGAAAACATCTATGCCTTGCTGAACTGCAGAAGCCTATAAAGGTCATACACAGTGGCTTCAGAATTATTTGAAAGTAAATGTTTGGCTCATAGGGGATCAGAATGGAGATAGGAAGCTGGTGGGAGAGAATAGGTATTTTCAAACTGTTTATCGTGACTGTCAGAAACTCCTTTGTCAGAAGGATTAATACAACCTTAGTTGCCCTCTGTGATCAGGATTGTATAGAAAAATGTGGGCAATGTACAGGATTTGTTTTTCTTATATCTTTGTTTAAATGTGGATTTCTGCCAAATCCAAATTTAATTCAGTTGTTTTTCAACTTTCCTTAGTAAACAAAATGTCAGTGGCCAGAAATCAGGTCAAAAACTTCGGTGTAGGGGCTTTGTCAGGAATACTTCTTGAGAGTCCCACATCTGCTGAGCAGTGATGATGATGAGCATCACTGACATCATGGTGGTCCTGACACGGACAGGAGTCCCAGGATTAGGAGGAGCAGCTCTTGTGTCTCCTAAGCTCCTCTGGCTCCAGGTGCTCATGTGCATCCTGGGATTGTTCTCCACCAACAGCATGTGGCACTCACCTGGAGGCTTGAGTCTGACCTCTGAGCACTGAGCCAACAAGGTGATGGTCACTCTCTCTGGGCCAGTGAAAGAAGGAAGTGATGCTTTCTGAACCTGGAAAAAGAACTTTCCAGTGCTAGGCAATCTTGACAACACTGGCTACAAATACAGTTCTGGGATTTTGCTTAAAGCTTCAGAGCTTAATTCCTCACGCCCTGGAAAAATAGCTAAAAACTGTAGGAATGCTTGCAGCTGAGTTTGCAGGGCTCTCTAGGTCCAAATTTTCCAAAAGCACTGAAGCTACAACAGTTGAGACTGTTTTAAGTGCAGAAGCATTCTCAGGAGTGAGCTCAGGTGTCATCAGCATCCTTAGTGCAGTTTTAAAAAAAAATATTATTAAGCAGACATTCACACTTAAGAATGGTTATTTTAGTGAACCAGTACTTTTGGTGGCACTCTAATGTGTAAGAGTTATTGCAGTCACAGATGCAAGGAGCTGAACTTCATATCTGCTGCTGGAAACAATCCTTGAGAATGGAAAATAGTTGCTCTATATTGACCTTTAGGAGCTCTCCAAGGTATTTTTCTTGTGGTGATATTTTATTTCTATTATTTTTTAAAGCTTGATATTAATCTCTGAACCATTTGGCCAGTGTAATAATTTCTGTGATGAAATAACAAAATGAAAATATTACTCAGTGAGACTCCAGGATTTAAAAAACCAAAGTCATTCTGTGGTTCCTCGTGGACTAAGTAATGCATAAATGGGTTGAGCTGAGCTAACCAATGTGAACATATGAGGAAGTCACAGTCAACAAATGCTTTTCTTGAGAAAAGCAGAAGGAGCAGCACAAAACTGAGTAGAGTCACAAGCTCTTTATTTATCGAGAAGACAAGCTCAGATCTCCAAACTTGGCTGATAATTGGGAAAATTCTGGGAGGTGCTGTGCTCCCTGTTAGATTATAGTGTGAGTGCTCTCTTCTTCAGACTGGGGAAAAGGATGATAGGGTCACAATTCTGTTCAGTTTCATTATGAAATGCTGATTATTTTATTTTGAAATGCTTTAAGGACCTTTAAATTGTGATAATGATGCCACTTAAAAAAATCTCTTGAATTCTTTATTATCAGAGAATAAAACAAAAAGAACACCCATAAGCTGCTTATTCTATGTTAGACAAACATATTTTGTGCCTTCAGGGAGACAGTACAATTATCAGACACAGATAGCCAGATAAACATATTAAGCAAGAGGGTAGAGAGCTTGCAGGCCATCTGCTTCTTTTAAAATCTGGCTTTAAGTACATTAGTTACTTGTCATTACTTTTTCATGTAAGCACTTGATTTCATTGCTTCCTAGGTGTTACATCTCATAGATGATAAATCCAGAAGGGGCTGCTTTGGCCATATAATTTGAAATGAGACATAAACTAAAGCACAGGCTTTCATAAATTAATTGCAGTTTGAAGTAGACCATATACTGGGAAAAAAAATCACTCTTGGCCTAAATGTTTCTAAAAAGGGGATGAGCACTTGACTTCTGCTACATAGTTCTGACTGTCAATTATTGCCACTGTTCAAAAATTTTGATTCCTGGTAAGTGCACCTTTCCAAGGGCTACTCTTGAAATATAATTTTGTGCTAGAAAGGAGAGCTTCCTTCTAGAAAGGATATGATGATGTTGCAAATACCATATTCTCTATCACCATTTTTTGGGCTTTTCTCTGAACCCTCCAATGTTTCAGTATCCCTTGGGAGCTGTGGGAGCCAGAATTGGGTGTGCTTTTCCAAGTGTGATTGGATCTGTTTTGGATGCAGAGTTAAGGATGTAGTTGAGGAGGCAGAAAATGGGGGTTTTCAGCAGCTCCCCCTGTAGACACACTGTGCTGCTGAGGGAAGGAGAGCAGCCTTAGCTCCATCTTTCCTACTCTTTCTTCTTGTGACTCCAATCACAATCCTTTTTGCTGCATTCAGTATTTTCCTCTATACACCCACGAGTACCATAGCCCCTCCATCACAGCATTGGGAATTTAATGATTATCTACCACAACCCCAAATGTTCTTTAGTGTCACTGAGTCCAGAATAACATCCTTGAGAATGATCTTCATTCTTTGATTCCACATTAATAATACCAAATCCAGTTTTATTACTCTTACTTTTCCATATCCTCCTATACATATGGCTTTGTGAATGACCTATTATTTTCATTTTCTTTCCTCAGCATGCCAAATAAAAACATATTAATTATGATATTGTTTTATTGCAATTATTGACAGAAGCTTTAAATAGCACTAGAAAACTAAGATCTAAAAATCATGCTGTGCCTTGCATTAGAAACAGATTTGTACAAATGTGAATCTCTATTTGCAATTACATTTTACATTAGCTAAAAGTTTAATAAGTGCCATGCTGAATTTTTATTCTAGTTCCTCAAAGTGGGGGTTTTGTCAGAAGCATTAATACAATCTCTCTCAGAAAATATCCAGAATTACTGTAAATTCTGTTACTAATATTTCTGTGGACGTGTTAGGAATGGGTTAGGAGATGTAGACACGAATTGGAGTGCAGCAATCTCCTGTGAAAACATGTAAGATCTGCTGATTGTAGAATCCTTGTTTGGAACACATATATTCTTAAAACTGATATAATGAATTTTTAGACCAGCATGCTCTACAGATTTTTCTATTCTACTACTACATTATTATTTATCTTATGTGATTTTTGTTCATTGCTCTCATCTTTCATTGCTAGCTTTTCATTAACATCCTTCACAAAAAGCCAGGAGAAGATTAATCTTGTGTCTTTCTTTCTTTCATTTTTTGTTTTTGTTTCATGATGTCCTCATTTTACTTTCTTGTCTTTTCTTTTTATTCTTATTCCTTACAGTGACAAGAAAAATACACAAGACTGACATTGTTACAGATTGCAGTCTTGTTAAAATTGCCATATTAACTATGAGGCCAGGTAGTGAAAACCCATTCAACCTGTCAGATATGCTCAAATGAGTGAAATAAAAGCTGTTTGTATGTGTGTAGAATCATCATTACTCCTTTGTCTCCTAATACCATCTTAGTGCAGGCTTTGAATTGTTTTCATTTAAGGTAATTTTAGTTTTGTTCTGTTCTCAGTGGTAGGGTCTGAGAAATTCTCCGCTGCGTACATATGAGAGGTTTTCAGAAATGATTTATTTTCATGGATAAAAGTTTTGTTTTAGTTATCTTAGTGGAAGTGTCAGAATTTCTGACTCTGGGAAACAGAACAGTTTATAGATGAACCTCTCAAGGTCTCGGGTCCAGCTCTCTTCTCAGATCAGGGCAAACTTCAAAGTAACTTCTGATTGCTCAGATCCTTGTCTAGTAATTTTCTTTCCTGCATCTGTTGGAGGTTCTGTTCATTGTGTGTAATCCTCTTTCTGTGCACCTCTGAGAAGACTGAGTCTATTTTCTCTGCAACTTACCCAACCTTTCTTTGCCCTCTCTTTAAAACATTCAAAGTTAATGACTTCTCTGTGTAGTAAGATGTGAATTCAATGAATTTGCAGAAGATGTTAAGATCCATACCAGGAATTCAGTGCAATTCATTGCATTCTCCTCGAGATTCCCTCCCACCCCCAGGCTTTAAAAATAATGAAAATAGTATGAAAATAGTTATAAATTTGAGGTAATTGTTTTAAATAATAAGTTGTGTAATATAAATGCAAGACAGCTTCTTTTGGTATTTATTCAGCTGTTGGGCATTTTGAGCCAAATATTTATATATGTCTTCAAAAAGAAAAAATATTACTTAAATGACATGTAGATAGTCTCCTTTTTTACCTCCTTTTTGGCATGATTTCTTAAATACACATTCTCAAATTGAAAATTTGACTGTGCTTGTGTCCAGACCAGAGACTGGAAAGAGCAAGGATGGACTACATCTCTTAATGGTTCAAATCAATTATATTAGAGGTGTTGTCCAACTTAAAACACTCTATGAATATTACTCAGTAGCAGCAAGGATAAAAAGGGGGGAAGAGTGTAAAACTGCACTTAAACTGAAATATAAGGGTAAAAATATACAATTTTTTATTGTTACTTTTAGACTTTGCAGCATAGGAGGTGAGATGTCAGTGGAGAAAGGATTCATAAAATGTTTATTCAGAGGTTTAAAAGGAACTTTTTGGCTTTTTCATTGGGGATGCATTATTGTTCCACTGCTGAGCACGAGCCTGGTGTGAATGTGTCACTGCATCCATGCCAAAAGGAAGGCATTCAGTGACATTCTAAAGTGCTTTTGTCAGCTCTTGGGTGAAGATTCAACAACAGACATGCCTAGGTCACAGATGTGTCAGCATTCTTGTGGTTAAGATACACGTGCACCAATAAGAATAGATATTTCCTTTTCTCTTGCCCTCTTTTTAGGCATTAGAAAAGGCAAAAAGCTATTTAATTCATATCATGCCTGTATTCACTACTATAAGCTGATAATGCTTTTTTTTAAAGTAATTACAATGGGTTTTTTCTGTTTTTGTTTTGTTTTGGGGTTTTTTGTTTTTGTTTTTTTTTTTTTTTTTTTTTTTTTGTTTTTGTTTTTTTTTAATTGATACTTCATTTCTATTCTGTGGGCATTAAACACAAAACTTGATTTGTTTTGAAAATCTTTTTTAGCTGTATTCATCTGTGGTAAGGCAAGCGGTGGGAAAGAAAAATCAATTGCAGCTGTATTATTTGCAATGTAATCAATTCACTTCTCCATTCTAACTAGAAGAGGCATCCTGAGGAGCTGGGAAAATTACACTAATCTGATATGTTTGGATCTTTGTTTCCTTGTGAAGACTGATACTCATCTCCTTACATCCACTTCCTTTGAATTTTGTTTAAAGTTCACATAGATAAGGGATACTTGAACACATCTTGAACATGGAAAGAATCACCCTGTTCTTTTTACAGTACTATGTCTTTTTTGGTCTTAATTTGGCTTCTTCTTGATTCATTTTCTGTAGTCATTATTTGTACCTGAACAATGTCTAAAATTATGTGTTTAAAATAATTTATGAAAGGGTAGGAAATAGTAACTTCTCAGTCATTGGTTTTCCTGAGTACTACCTATTGTTCTAGCCAATATTTGATTCCATTATTAATATTTTAATGAAAATAAATTTTACTTATTTTTACTAACTTCTGATGTACTTAGTAATTGACAAAAAAATGAAGGGCTGTAAGCTTTATCTGCTGAGCTTCAAGTCTTGCAAATACACATGGAACAATTAAATGTTTTTCTGACATAATACCTATCTAGGCTCAGAGCTGACAGTAATCTTTTCCATTATCAGGATATGTTAAGCCTGAAACTGTTCAAGCACATGTTTTCATAACCTCATATATCTGTTTAAAAAAACCCAAAACAACCAGATTTCCTTATGCTTTGAACTTAAAATAGTTTCACAATTCCTTTTTTTCCTTATGTAATCATTCTGTTTAGACATGTTTGTTACTGTGCAGCCATTGTCTATGACATCAGTAGCTCTTCATTCTTCCTGGTGTATATTCCCTTTTTTGTATTTATACATAGCAATCCTATTCCCTGTCAGCCTTTTAGCTGGCTAAGCAAGCTCTCTTCTTTGTGTTTAAAATTCATTTTCTGTCCCCTCCCAGCCACCCTAATGGTTCTTCACCTTCTGCTTGAGTCTTTCAGTAGAATGACAGTGCAGGGTACAGTTATTAATCTGTCAAAACATCCTTTTGCAGTTAGAAGATTAAATTGCACAGCATCATCATTACTGTTACAATTTTGGTTACTCCATTAAGAAACCTCACATTCCATTTGTATTTTTCTTCATGCTTGGCTTACGTGGTTCAAGGAAGTTTCTTTAGTGCTGTTTATTCTACACCTGTTGCAGCCACATGGAAAAGGAGCAGGATATCTTTTTAAAAATAGTAAAAAAATTAAAATAATAATAGTAAATAATAATAATACTTTAAAAATATCATAAAAATTTAACCTGAAATAAGAAACTGATTTTGGTTGAGGTGACAAATTCAAATTATATACAAGTATCATTGAATTTAATCAGTTATGGAAACCAGTGGAGTCTGAGTGCCTAATTGCAATGTGTAGATGCTTTGTCTAGCAGTACCAATGTGAATTTATACTCCTGAGTTTGCAAATACTCTATAAGATCATTAACTGATGTTTAATTTGTGGGAAGTTTTTGCATGGTTTATCATTCACAGTGATGAATTGCATGATATCATGGTATTGAAGCAGCAATTTCTGTTCACGTCCACTCACATGCTGTCTCCATTAGCACAAATACTTAGGTAATACAGTTGCATTTACTATGTGCAAAGTACTTTGTGAGTGGTTTTTTATTTTTCTGAACTAACCTATGCTTAAATTCTTGCTCATATTTTTAACTGTTTTTTGTGGTCTTTTTATGATATTTAAACATTCCTTTTGTTCAGTGTAGTGTAATGAAGCAAATTGTGGTGGAAGGGATTTTTTATTTTAGTATTTTTAGTTAAAACTAATGATTATGGAAGATACAGTAGTGGCAATTTGCTAACAGTATGATATTAGGTGTGCTAAGGTTAATTGTGTTTTTTATCAGAAAGGACTTAATGGGAAATGCTTCATCATTGCAATAACATTTTCAGGGTTTCTAAAGGGAAATATTCAGTTGTTATTGATTATATACAATGCTAATGCTATGGTTTTTAAAGGCTTTTAAAACCTACAACATAGCAAAAGCAAGTTATTTAAATGATCGTACTAAAGAATATTATACTTTAAAAATTCTACTGCTAAGCTGACACCTCTAATATTAATAGTGTTCGAAGAGGAACTTGGAATACAAAGAGAACAAAATGAAAAGGCATACAAAGACATAAACCAGGATTTGTTGTCATGAAGAACAGCGTTTTAAATAAAAATTTTTAAGCAGTCTTTTTGCTCTACTCAGCTCTTCCTGGTTTCAACTTGAGAGTTCAGAGGATAGTAAAAATTGCAAAGAGGTTTAGAAAAAATGACTTGAGACAATCTTGAAGTGAGTTCACTTGTTAAGAAGACTTAAAAGGGTGATACTGCAGCTCAGGTTGTTTGAGTGATGGTGGGGGAAGGAGATGGAGAATAGGAGGAAGAAGAACAAACAGGACTAAATATCAGTGGGAGATGGTTTAGACAAGCTAAAAGGAAAGGTGGCACTGGCAGTTTCTAAAATCTCTGAAAGCAGACATTTTAAGAAAGGAATTGTATAACCACCTCTCAGGACAGATTTGATTCTCCTTCGGGGAAGCAGATATGTCCCATCTGCTGTACTTGATGTGCTTTTGTTATGTTTTCTGTGATATTATTTTCTTCTTTCAATACTCTTTGGTTTTTGTTTTTTGTTGGGGTTTTTTTTTCCTTTTTGATGTGAACATATTTGATGTGAACAATTTCTAACAACAAAAGTAAAGTGAATCCACTGGTGACATCTTACTAAATAATTGTAATAATCCTTTTTATGATATGACATGTAGGTGTCCTACAAGCCACCCTGAGGGATTGTGGAGGGAGAACAGTAGTGGGCATGAGGAGTGTTTATAATTATCTCTGACATTGTTATGAAGGAGCAAGAATTGAGAATTTAAAAACAATTTCATAGAAGCAGTGATTACTACAAAGCAGTTAATGGGCTTCAGAAAGGGAGGATTAAACAGGTCCATTTTCAGCTTTGTAAGTTTCCTGTGAACAGTTTAAAAACAAATGAAATTGGTCTTTTACCAATTGACTCTTCTTTCACTGCCAGTTTGTTGACACTTAGAGCCCTTTGCTCCACAAGGAATGAGAATACAATTGGTCTAGTACATGGTCTTTAATTGAATTGACTATTTTGCCCTGCTGCTCAGGGAATTGATAAATTGCTACAACCTTCTGTTCTGAAAGTTATTGGGGGGGAGGGGTTGTCTTTTGTTTTAGGAATAGAAAGAAAGTATGAAAGAATAGTGTTCAGAAGTGGTAAGAGATCACTGAATTTGTTTTGACTAATTATATTATTGCAGTCTTAGTTCTGTGAAATATTTTAGAAATTAATCAGTGGTTACTGTCATTTCTTTTTTTGGTTTAATCATGCAGATAAAATAAACTTTCATATTCAATGTGCCACTTATGGTAAAATAAAACTGAGTGTTTTGAACTTTCAATAGCAAAGTTATTTCTTTGATCTGAAAATATTAAAATCTTGCTAAGGAGAATCTTTTTCTTGACCACTTAATGTGAGCATTAATACATTAACTTTTAAAAGGCTTTTAAAACCTACAACATAGCAAAAGCAAGTTATTTAAATGATCATCATTAGTGCATTAACTGTAAAAGGTGGTTGACCTGCAGACACAAAATGAATGACATTTTGTTATGAAACAGATTAAAGAAAATTCCTAAAGTTGTTATTTAATCAAGAAATTGACAGTAGTTTTTTTTTTCCCAACCAAATCGATATTCCTGTTGATAATTACTAATGCCCTGCCCTCTTCTTTTTCACAAATTTGTTTCCCACTTACCAGATTCTGTAAGTTCTAGATCACAGCTCTGTAGCATTTTTAAGTCATCTGAATGTTTGGGTGCTAATTTTCAGAAGAGGTTGGGGCATCTGGGTACTCTCAATGACTTTTGTGATCTCAACCATTATTTATATTTGATTTAATTTCATATCCTGTTATGAGTAAATTCTTTACAGCTATTATAAAGCAGTGGAGAAAATTCAAGGGGTTGCATTGCTTGAAGACATACACTGGGGAAGTGCAGAGGGACCACCCTCATTTACTTCATGGAATAATCATACAAGTTTCAAGGAGTTCTGTGGGTTTGTGTGTCCTCTGGTGCTGAATCCATGGCAGGTTGTACTGGGGGATTTAGTGCCACACTGCAAAATTTACATACGAACTTACCTTTATGATTTTTTCTTTATTTTAATATCAATATGTAAATAATTTCTTAGTTATTAGTCAAAACCTTATAGAAGTCGGCATAAAGAACATGATTTAGTAAGTGATGTAAAGGACCCTATTCTCAAAGAAGAGAAGCTATGTTATGCTGCTGAAAATGAAGGAATAGATTTAATTACTTCTCTCAGTTTCTTATGTTTTTTTCCCCATATTATGATGACTATGTAAGTAAACTTCCATCTGTCTTTGCATGAAATAAATATGTTTTCCAGCAAATTTTAAAAAGGGTATTTAATCTGAGGAAAACTGCCCTTGTGCTTTTCTAAGGCACCAGACATTTTGGGGAGTTAAGTGGCAAATAACAGCTGCTGCAAGTGGTAACATTTGATTAACCTCTGACCAGAAATAACTGTGTCCATCAGGATATACAAAAGCAGTGTTAAACTGTTTCATCGTGCCTTGAAAATCTTTGCTTCGCTGGGCTTCTGCTGTGCTCTGACAAGATAAGGATGTTGTTGAAGGAGAATCAGAATTGCACACTAGAACTCAAAAGAGAAACAAAAGCTGTCTGAGGTCAAAGCTAAGAGGTTTCAAGAGGAAAACTAGAGTGGAGACTCCTTCAGGTCTTATGCTGAGGTTGCTCTTGTTCTGAAACAACTAATGGAAGAAAAGGAAAGACATGGAAATATGCAGAAGAAATATTACGAGAGTTGATAAGAATTATTATAATTTTATTGACTGCAGTTTTTATAATTGAAATATCTTAAAAGTCAAATTAATTTCAACTATTAAACTTATATATTGGTGAAATTCAGTTTTGGAATTAGTAAAAGTGCAGCTATGAGGAAAATGCATGATAAGTGTTCCTTATCATGCTGTGTTTCTACCAAATGTGACTTTCAAACAGAACATTCTTTTTCTTATGTCCTTGTCTATTTTGGTTTTCATGTATGTTGACAGCTTTGCTGCCTAACAGTGTAAACTGTTGCTCTGTTTCATCCTTTTTCTGCAAAGATAGCTCATATGAAATGCATATAAAATACCTTGTGAAAAGCCTTGAACTGACCCAAAATTTGACATCAAAATCAGAAATAGTACTATTTTTATATACCTGAGTGTAGTATATTAAAACTGTATATTCAAATTTTAAATCCTGATTTAATGAGGTAATTTTATTTTTGTTTCAGTTTCAGAGGTTCCAAATGTAAGATATTTTTTGTACCATTGGGCTCCATCTTGCACAGTAGTCAGAGTGATCTATTGGCACCTCATAGTCATCAAGGAAATTTTCAAAGCAAAGCTTAAGCACTTAAAATTCCATGTTCTAATTCCAGGTTTCTGTAATAATGTGGTCCAATATTTGTGTTCACATTTATTCCCTCAGTGAAGCATTCCAATATTCAGGAACAGGAAGAACAAAGGAATTTTCTGTCTTCATCAGTCATCTTGCCTTCCAGAACAGAAGTCTCTTTAATCTTCTGGGCAGCAGTTGTAGATGTTTAGTGTAAAAAAAAATATCCTTTTTGATTATTTTGTTTCCCTTTGAATAATGCCTTGTCTGTACAAACAGAATATTTGTAGTGGCTCTGGTTTACACATCACTACTGTGTGTAGTTGTAGTTATACATCTACTTTTTCTAATCTGAAGTTACATGCTGAAATCTTCTCAAGAAAAAAAGTAGACTTTGTTATTGTCCTGCTGTCAAATAAGCCTTTTTCTCTTTCCATCCTATCAATAGTCACACTTACAGCCATTTTCTTTAGAGAGGTCCCCTTTCACACAAGCAAAGGCTGTTACACATGAACATTTTTTTTAGTATATTGTTCCATTGATAAGAACTGTGATGCCCTCTCTGTCCTGAATCAAAACTGCAAATAGTCAGGGAAAGGAAATGATTTCCTCTTTCTCAGCCCTATTCCCTGTTAGGAATCCAAGCTGCCTTTCAGCAGCTGCTGTTCTGGGTGGTGCCCACACGTCAGCAGCGCTGCTCTGCAGGGAGTGCCAGGTACACCATCCACAGCATCTGCTGCTTTGGCTTCAGCTCCAGCACCATTGGAATGCTGTTTTGGTTTTGGTTTTTTTCTGTTTCTCCCCCTTAACTTTTAAAGGGGTTTTAAAATAATATTATTTAAATTCGAGTAGAAATTTTTTTCACTTGGGAAATGTGTAATTCAAACCTTTTAACTCAGCTTTTAAAAGCATTATTGTATGTTTTTGTAGAAAATCTAGCTTTGGCATTAGAGATCTGTTAATTTAGGGTAATTTCTTCCTGTCTCTTGAGTATTTTGTTTTCAAACCCATGTTATTGACTTAGTATTCATGTCTCAATGTAACCAAATTCTTCCTGTGGTTGGGGGCTCTGATGAGTAGCCTGAATATTGCATATTGATTACTCACAGATCACTTTATATTGTGAACTCCTTATTTTTGCTTTGTGGTGCTACAGAAGGTCTATTATAAAGGGTTGAGTGCGGTTAATAGAAGAAAATGGTATATGGAATTAGTGTTCTTTTTATTCTCTCGAGAAAAAAGATAGTTGATATTTGTTCAGTTAGGAAAAATGAAACTTTATGGATTTATGAAGCTTACAGGACATTTTGAGGCATTCTCAGAAAATGCTTATCTACTGACCCTGTATGAGACATTTCTGCAGAAAAATTAGATTCATATGACACTAAAAGATAAAGATCTTAAAGTATTTTTCCTCATGACACAACCATAAAAATTGGCTGCAAAGTAGCATCAGTTTTCCACAATAGGAATTTACTAATCCTTCTTTCACCAGAACCAGATTTCATGTAGTTACAAAACAGATTTAGCTGTAAACCTGAACTAATTTTTTACAAGAACTGCATCAGTATTCAAATAAATTTGTTCAACAATATTAAATCTATATTATTTAATACCTTCCCCTTGCCTATTCTATTGTACTAGAAATAAAATATGTCAGGAAATTGGTGGTAGGCTTAGGAAGATAATGAACTGAGAAGAGATAAACTGAGTGGCAGATACAGATATCTCAATCTGAATGTGGCCTGGTGGTACATTTTCCTGATGGCATTTACTTTTCATTTATATATGTAAGTATATTTTAATGTAGAAATATATAAGGAATATGTTCCTTTGCATAATTATTTCCATACATTTCCATATCCAAGTCAGAATTCAGTGTCAGAGCAGTAGATTGTAACAGTTCTATTTATCCAAAGATAAAATTAGGTCTGTCCATTTGGGTTGTTCCTATGGAACACTTCGTTAGTGAAATCATCATCTGTGGAAAAGCATTATGGGGTTTAATGGACTCATCTGGATGATGGGACAGCGAGTTTTTTGTTGACACAAAACCAGGAGGAGGCTGAGCTGTGCCAAGGGGCTGTGCTGTCATCCAGGGGGACCTGGAGGGGCTGGAGAAATGGGCTGACAGGAACCTCATGGAGTTCAGCAAAGGGAACTGTGAGATCCTGCACCTGGGGAGGAAAAGCCATGAGCCAGCAAGGTGCTCTGAGAAGAGAAAGGTGACCTGGGCTGAGTTAGGCAGGGTGCTGCCTGCAGGTCAAGTAGGTGGCCCAGCGGCAAAATTTATAATGTAGCTTGACTGTTTCCATGGCAGTTTTTAATTTTTTAGTGAATATTGCAGCATAAAATTCTAACTAGGTTGCCAGATTAATTATTTTAATCAACCTTTATAGCTTTAGTGTACGTACAGCCATGTAATTAGCAAGTGACAGTTACTGATAGGTTTATCCTGTTTTTTATCATTCTTTTATTTGTGAAAATGTGTTAAGTACAGCTTTCTCATAGCTTAGTTTTTACTGTTCACCTGCCTTGAAGTTAAGAGCAGTAAGTACAATATAGCAAAAGTAGGGAATAAAATAGGTGACATTTGGTGTATGTTTGCATGGTTCTTTAGAGTGTGTCCTTTCATTGTGCTTTCACTCAGTACTGGAAGATCTCAAAAGCAAAAAGATCAGAGAACTCTGTAAGATCTCTGAGTGATAATCACATGATAAAAAAATGTAAATTTCAAACATAAGTGTCCATCACTTCTGAAGGGCAGCAGTTGTATCCTTTGACAAGGATAAGCCCAAGTCAGTGTGGCCTGGTGTATAAATTATGGAGTGCATTTCTAGTTCAGTTTATTTGCAAAGGGAGAAATATTTTGAATTCTAGAAAATTATGATGTAGAGTTAATTGGCATGGATAGCAGATTTAATTTTATTAACATTTGTTTGAATGGTTCATAATATTGTTCAGTTCTGCCTTTGGGAAAAAAAGCACTCCAAACCGCCCCCAAAAATACAGTAGCTTAAATATTAGTAACTTAAGAAACTTAAATACTTTGTATTCTTATGCAATAGTCTACTAATCAACATTTATATATCACAGCTAAAATTAAATTAAATTAGATTGAAACTAAATTACAAGGTCCTGAGTAAATTGGATTTGGTAATTTACTACTGAGTCAATCTGCAACTGATGTCATAATTTAGATTTGCCTCTTATGTGAGAACGATGCCAAGAATTATTCTTCCTTTTGCAGTTTCAATTTGTGAGTGTGAAGAATAATGATCATGCTTGAAGTACAAAACTAGTAACTGGCCAGATGTTAATAATGAATTTGTAAAGATGCCATTGCAGGTCTGTCAGCTCATCTTTTGAACTTGAGGGACAAAGCTGGAGCTCAGCGACTCTCAAAAATGCTCAAAGTAAGAGGTGTCTTATGGTTTGTGTACATAAATCAGACAGGACTCAAGATGAAAGAGAAGTGTTGCAGATGGCATATTTAGCTGTATTTATAATCACTGGGGATTTTATGCATTGAACACTGCCTTGAGAGCTTTAAGGAATTTTTAGTTTTTGACCACTGACCTGTTTATCATTTGTCACCCTAAATTCTGACAGCTGGCTTGCTTCCAGGATAATTTTTATAGCAGGTATTTGAGGATGAGGTCCATATCAACTTCTTTTTCCATTTTAGTTAGCTTTCAAAATGTATATTTCAATTTTTGAGTCTGAGAAAGGGATGGTTTGACATGATTTCCTACTCTCAGATATAAATCAGGAGACTGTTTTATTACATAAGAGTGTGGCTTGCATAAATGTATTCCATTTATGAAACCTCTTACATATTTAGGGAAATTTCATAATATGCCATATTACTATGAGTTGTTCTTCCCAGCTGGAACAACGGCCTTGGGCATGAAGCCACACAGTTGGGCAAAATAATGGCATCATTTTATGGCTTGATAATGGCACCATTAGCACAAGATATTATCATATCACCTTTTTATGGATACTTATACTTTAAACCAAGCTCGGTTATATGACATAAGTGCAGCATTGGAACAGACTTCAAAAAATAAAGGTGCAATTTTTCTTTCAACAAGTTAAATATTGTAACATTTATGTAGCTATTATCTTTACTCTTTATAAAACAGTGAGCTTCTCCTTTGGCTGTCTAATAGAAAAATATATATAAACCCAGCAATTTTGCATCTGAAATAGGTACTCAGGTGTAAGGTGTTTCTTGATCCATCAAGTGAGACTTTTACTCCCAAACAGATGGATGAGAGCTCTGCTCTTGGCCAAATTGATGCAGTTTCTCATTCTTCCAGTCTGATGGAGCTGCTAGTGCTTTGGAGATTATACAAAGTGCAAATTCAAAAAGTTAAAAATCTGAGTTCTGGAACGCTCAAAATTAACTGTAGTCTCAGTTTGTAATTGTTGATCTGCTTACATACTGAAGCCTCATCTTTGAACTCAGGTTTTGCTCCTCAAAGCACATCTCCAATTAAGATTAAAATGTGCAAGACCTACTGTCTCAGAAAATCAGCTTTTTATGACAGTCCAATCCACAGCAGTAAAGATGAGAAGTGAGATATTTTCTGTTCCTTAGTAGCTCATTTTTGCCTATGGATGAAATACAGGTACTTTGGCATAATAATATTTAGTAGGATAAAAATCTGAATCTGGGCATATCAGTTATCTATGGAAAACATATTAGGTTTTGAGTATTTTGAAAAGTGTATTGTGCAATTTAATCACAATTTATTAAAATATTTTTCTTATCTGTTCAAAGTTTGGGTCCCAAACAATATATTAATCGTCCTTAATTACTTGATCTTGGAATTTGTCAGGCAATTTAAGTTTTAAGTAGGAAACACATTTATGCTAAATTATGTTGAAAAAATTATGGAAAATTAAGATTTTTCCTCAATTTGAGAGCTTTAATTTCCTTTCACTTCCATTGGAATTCTTACATTTCATACCCAACATCTTTAAGAGGTGTTCAGATGAAATACTGGTATAATGACTTCGCCCATGAAACAGATCAAAACCTATCAACCTTCAATAAAGAAGAGGTTGACCTGAAATTGCCCTAGAGTTCTGCTGTCCTATCAGGCTTTTAAATGATGGCACAACAAATATTTGGTGACCTTGAAAAGTCACTAAAACCTGTGGATAGAATTTCAGTAGATAAGATGTAAAGGAAATTAAGGAGAATTTCTTCATAGGAAAAAGGCATTAGGAGTGTTTATGGTAGAGATTTGATTGAATATTGGCATTAAGATTTTTCATCACAGTAAAGGAAAAGTTAATAAATAGTCAAAAATAAACAAATTAAGAACATAAATACTATAGCAGACAGCAGTTTGTTTTTTATATAGTTCTTAGTGAAAAGGTTATGAAAACAGAGATTTTTTGGAGATACATTTGTTAAGTTTCAATTTCAGATCACTTAAAATCTCTCAGCTGGTTAATTTTGAAAGGATATTAAGCAGATTTGAACAATTGGTTTTGTTTTTTTTAAGATCAATATTGGAAATTTAGCAATTAAATTGAATAAAATATTTTTTGAAAGATCATTTAAAAATTTATTATTGTATTATCTCACAGTGGTTGAGGCTGGAAGGAGTCTCTGGAAGATGAAATGAATGGTATTGTCCAAAAATGGAATAACTGAGTAGATAACACTTCCCAGTGCAATTCTTCAGGCCAATAATGAAAAGGCAGAGAAATGCTCTTCACCAATGATGAACATTAGACTGGTGCTACTATGTAATAGTGTGTTGCAGTAAATATATAGATATTACACATAAATATATGGATATATTACATCAAAGTATTTGTCGTCATTACCAGAATCAGGGCATTTCTCTCAGGAACTTGTGGTGTAGCAAACTTTGAGTGTCTGTCAGTTGTTACCTTTTTTTCTTGTCTTGTGATATAAACAGACATTTTCAGGATGTATTTTATGCTTCAAAATGAATAAAATGTATAATACTCTCTGGTACAATACATTCAACTAGATAGCATTTGTTGTTTCAAGTAAGCACTTGTAGTGTGGATGTCTCTGCACTTGCCAGCCTTGGAACAATGGAGGGGAAATTAAATCTTTCAGAAATCCTTTTTCTGTCTTTTCTTCTGTTACTGACACAGAGGCCTAATAACCTGCACTAACACCCATGAGAAGGGAAATAATCATGCTTATTCTGGAATCACAGAATGACTGGAGTTGGAAAGGACCATCTGGAGATTGTCTGACCCCTCAAAGCAGGGTCAGCTAGAGCAAGTTGTCCAGGGCTTTGTTGAGTCAGGTTTTGAATATCTCCAAGGACTGAGGATCAATACTCAACCTGTCTGAGCAGCCTGCTGCAGTCTTCGATCCTCCTTGCAGTAAAAAATATTTCTTGTGTTTAAATGGAGTTTCCTGCCTTTCAGTTTGAATGGGTTTAGGTTGAAGTTTAAAAATTGGTACATAAACCACTTGTAACTTAGTGGTTTTTTTAAAAAAAAATGTTACTGAGAAGATTTGTATTGAAAGAGTTTTGCAATATAGAACACCTCATTCGTGGAAATCACTTCTAACCCTTGAATATGGTTGTGTGGTTTCGTTGTACTGTTTCCCACCAGGCTAAGTCAAGATTTCAGTAAACAACATAAATCAGCATTAAGCCCTCTACAGATGCATAAAATAATTGCAAAAACCCCTTACTTGCAGCTAGAAACCAATTAAGCATTCCTTCTCAGAAATAATAAATATACAAATCTATATTCTTTTATACATATGTTGTCTCAGGGAAAACCATGAGTGTGTTCTCATTTGGAAAAAGGGGTGTTGCAATGGTCTTGGGAATTTCTGTAATCATTGAGGAGAAAAAACAACCCTTCTGTTTCACTGTAGTCATTGCATTTAGTTGAAGACATCTTTCTGCTGTATTTTTATCCCAGAAAACGTACTGAAAATCTTTCCTGGAATACTCTGAGGATATTTCTTACAAATGACTGTTGGCAAAATAGATACCTTTAAAATCTTTATGTGAGAAATTCACCCTGCAGGGAGTAAAGAGTATGATTTTAATTTCTTAACTTCACTTTTTCAACACCTTCCTGCACTTGGAGCCAGATAGTCTGAATTGTCTTTTAAAGTATTTGTTCCTCTGTGCCCTGCTCACAGCTCTCAAAAAAGCCTGGTCAGGCTTATAGAGTGAAATAATTGGAGTTTGTCAAATATGATGATTTTGTGGGAAATTTTTAGAGAAAAATGTTTTCCTTTTTAAAACTTTGCAGAAAAAATATTTCAGGGTTAAACCAAGTTTTTGCTTAATTTTTTTGTTTTGTTTTTAAGCAGAACCTTTTGACTTTTTTTCAAATTTTAGGAAAGTAGTTTTTCCTTTAAAGGCTCATCAAAACTATTTTATGTTTTTTTGGGCCAGCTCAGCCAATTTTTGAAAACTGGTAGCTATGGGAAAAATAGAGACCTCAAATTTCCTAGCTCTCTGCAGAACCCCCCCATATTTTGTTCTGAAATTTTGTCTAAAATTACTGTGAATAATTAATGCTTTTATAAGTAATTTCTTCTGTTTCCTTCGGTGATGTCTGATAACATGGGCACGTTTTTATGTCTTTCCCTCAGCTGGACTATTTTGGTATCATCTCCCTTGTTCTCTTACTAAAAAATCTTTTGGACACTGTTTTTAACATCAATCTTTGAGCCCACAGCTGTCCATGCAGGTCATGCAGAGCTACATTCTACAGCTTTTTTTTTTTTTAAGAAACAAAGTTTTTGTTAGAGCATTCCTCAAATTTGCCAGATTGCACTTGGAAATATTTCCTTAGTTAAAAGAAGAAATCATTTTTCTGAGGCATAGAGGAAGGCTGGAAGATACCTGATCTTTAGTAGACTTTTCTAAATAAATTTCTTTCTTATTGCCTTACTCCCCTGCCATATAGATTCAGAACAGCAAATGAGGCATTTCAGAATTCCAAAGTAAACATCTGTGTAACAGAAACTGAGTTTATCTCTCTGAGTGTCAGTTTTTTGCAAGTAGGATCTTTGCTTTGACTCATACACTTGTTTTGCCAGAAGATGATATTCACTATTTTGAGATCAAATACATCTATACAGATACCCTCTCTCTTCCTACTCAAATCAAAAAAATCTTGATAGCTGAACAATCACTCCCAAAAGCAGATCTTAACATTTCTGCCCTTAGCTGGTATGAAGTATACAACTTGAGAAAGGAAAAGGCACAACCCATGTCTTGACAGAGTGCAGGCCAGCATCACAATTATGTAGGGCTCTTGAAAAGTATTTTCATTTTTCTCTCTGAAGGCATGAAGTACTCTAGCTGCAAAAGTGTTTATTTTCTTTGGATTTTGATTTTGTTAAAGCTGTTCAACAGACAAATGGTTATTGTGGATTTGCACAA